>NC_142040.1:24984400-25284400 GCF_982192425.1 Myodes glareolus | reverse complement strand
AACAAGTCGACCTAAGGCCGGACATTAATAAGCAATAACAAGCCTCCATGCTTCTGATTTATTTGAAAATTGGATGGTGGCCCACTAAAGACCAAAAAAGTAAAGGAGTAAAAAAAACAAACGACAATGTCTCGGCATTCCAACATGGGGTTAGAGTAAAAGAAAAACCAACAACAGCTTTGGTCGTTCTCCTTCTTATTGTTCCTGTTATTGTTTAAAAAAAAAAAGTCTTTTCTGGACTGAGGAAAGCTGAGAACAAGAGCGATGGTTCTCTAGGAAAGAGAACACCAGCTGGTGGTTCAGTGCTGAACATTCAGCCCTGAAAACATACACGGTGCTATTACACAGCCTAAAGAGGTTGTATTTAGGAATGCATATGTATAGGCGTGCAATAACAGTTTGTAAAAACGAAAAAGAAAAGCAAGCAAAAGAGACCACTTTGTCACAGAATCTAGTAACTTTGGTGTTTGATGACATATTGTTTGAATTCCTTATAAGAAACCTTGTATGTTTATGAACTCTGCTTTGCAGTGATTCTTTAAGAATGGTTTGCTTTATTTATCTTGTCCATGTGTATTTTGAAAACTTTTAAACTTGAAAAAAAATAATATTTAATGTTAAGGAAGAAAGAAAGAAAGAAAGGAAGGAAGGAAGGAAGGAAGGAAGGAAGAAAAAAGAAAAAGAAAGAAAGGAAGAAAGGAAGAAAAAGAAAAAGAAAGGAAGGAAGGAAGAAAAAAAGAAAAGGAAAGAAAGGAAGAAAGGAAGAAAAAGAAAAAGAAAGGAAGGAAGGAAGGACGGAAGAGAGGTCATAAAGGGGGAGGGAGAAAAAGGAAGGGAGAAATGTTATAATTAAATTACAATCAAAAAAAAATCTGCTGGGAACATACCTTACCAACCATAAAACCAGGATTAATGGAATTCTCAAGGAAAAAAAAAACAAGGAAGCAATTCAGAGCAGGGCATATTATACTTCTTGTGAAACCGGGGCGTGCTTGATCTTTCTGAAGGCTATTTTTAAAGTAAATAAAAGAAGATGTCCAAGCCCCAACTCTGAATCCTCATTCAAGAAATGTTGAAGCCAGTGAGCACAGCCCACATGGTGCCAAACGTTTGTGGTTGGGGAACCCATTCCAGGGTTCGGGTTCATTCTCTGCTCAGCAGCCCCATGTTGGGTTATGATGAGGTGTTCTGATCAAGCCTCCATAACCACCCCTTCACTGACAGCCCCATTGAATCTGTTTAGGTAGTTCCCCTCTCTTTGGGCTGGTATTTGAATACCTCTACTGCTGGGGGAGCCACAGCATCCCCATGAATCCTGTGACGCATCCTGTTCCCTTTTGGTGTTACAGGTTCCTCCCCTGGTTAATCGCTCTGACAGCATTGACGGATTGACCTCAGCCCCATGTTCTTGGCAGTGTCAGGCACTGTCACGCCCTCTCCCACCAGAGGGAGATCACCCAGAAACCCATCATTCAAGTTGCTGGCGATGTATTCCTTTTCAAGATTTGTTTGCTGGCGAAAGTGGTCCAGCCCGGGGAGACAGGCCTCGGTATTATGCCGGGAACAATGTGCTTACTGTGTGGACTGCATTTTTGGACACAAACAACCTGTATTGCTTAACAGTTCTGTGCAAACATGTTCTAGTAGGCAGTAGTATGAGATTTGGTCATTTTAGCTCAAGGCCAAACTGGCTCCATTTCAGGTTTAGACTCCCTGGTTCCTAAGCACCCATATCAGCTCCAGCTTATTTGTTTTGTTTCCTGTATTGAAGCCTTTTACCTATTCTGCTCCCAGTAGGACCTGATCATCTTCAACTCTTCCCATATTCAAGGCAGAATTTTGCTTTCCAGTCCGATGTCTTTGCAGTGTGGCAGGCAGTCTGTACAGAGCTTTGCCAGCCACTGTTTCACCGGGCTGAGCTTATTTATGGGAGAACTGCTTCAGGATTTAAGATAGGGCTAGCCTATCCCACTAATCATAGCCTCCTCACTAGAGCTACTTCCCTTCTGTAATGAAGTTCAAAGTGCTTGCAGGAACTGCCTAATTAGACCATATTATGTTAGTAAGTCTGAGGGATGTGCTGTATGATTAGCCCCAAGAATAGAGAAGAGATGCTGGGAACCCCGAGCATGGGAAAGCAGTCGGATCTGGGAATCTGCCTCAAGACTGCATTCAGGTTGTTTGGCAGTGCTTTCCTCACCTGCCTGCAAAGTCTGCTTCCTGAGGCCTCACCTTCCTACAAACTTCTTTCCCTGACTTGTACGCCGTTACTCTCAGCTTGATTTTTGTCTTTGTTTTCTAGGTAGGTGTTTGGGGACACATTGACTGATGAAAGTTTAGTATTTCAGTTACCATATATCTTTCAGGTGTAGGATGAAAGTTCCTTAAGCCAAAGACTATGTGTTGAATGTCCTGTTCATCTCAAATTGTGCTTGTATAAGAGGGGTGCACAGGGCAGTGTGTGTATTTCATAAAACATTCCATGGAGCTTTCCTTACCACTTAGATTGTGGACCATGACACTGTCAATAATTAATAATTCACACCTAGAATGTGATCCTGGAAAGGACACTGGTCAGTGACTACCATGGCAATTGACCATCTACCATGCTGTGTTATGTTATAAGGAAGATACCAAAAGGATAGAACTCTGGCTCTGTTTTGAGGAGCCTCCAGCCTCATGGTCTGGATACTGGAAGCTTCTGGAACAGGTGCCAGGTGGCTAATGAACCACAGACATTTATTCTTATAGGCCTAGGGATTGGGAAGTCCAAGATGAAGACATCAACAGAGTCGGTGTCTAGTGAGGCCAGGATTCTCAGAGGCTGGATCTTCTTGAGGCATCCTTTTGTGATATAAGATGCTAAGAAGGTCCCTCAAACAATCTCTTATAAGGACAACAATTCTATTAGTGAGGGTGGAATATGTAACCTCTTATGCGCTATGCATCTCAATACTATTGAATAGAAAATGCAATGTCAACAAATGAATTTTGAGCTGTATTATACTTAGAACACAGCACACATAGAAGAGAGAAAAACATATGGTGGAGTGGGAAGTGGCGTGGGATCTGCAGCAGAGAGATGTGACTTGGAGTCTCTGATTGGTCACTCTCGTGTGGCCTTGAGTAGATGGATTTAGTTCACAAATCTCTAGATTTTTTTTTAGCCCAAACCTTTATACTACAGAGATAATAAGTACACAATGCCTTCAAAAGCACTTTTCATGATGGTTCGTATAGATTTAAGAATTAATAAATAGATCTTTGAACATTATTGTTACATGGCCTACGTGGCTGATGATTCTAAATCAACTTAAAACAAGTGGCACAGCAAAGGACATTTATGAAAGTTCCAAGAGTGGCTGGTAGCTTTCATGAAGGGTCTGCACCAAGCCTGGAAAAACAAATTAGGACTGGGGCCCTGAGAAGTCAGAAGGTTGGAAAAAGCCTAGGGAAAGGCATGCGCCAAGCTGGGGGACTAGGCAGGGACAATGGGCTGGGACGATGGAGACAACAAATTTCCTGGAATAACGCTGACAATAACGAGAAAGGCATGAGCAACGCTTCTGCTGTGAAGAGGGCGAGCTCCTGTCCTCACTGGCGTGGTGAGATAAGAGTGGATGCTTTAGCGCTTAGTAACCAAAGTTCTGAGACAAACTGCAAAACAAGTGCAAGCAATCAGAGGCCGGGGCCAGCCTTGCTGAGGATGGATCAGCTGATGTGCTATGGGAGGCAAATTGAATGCGGGCTTTCTGGAGAACACGTCGACTGCCTTCGCTAGCAATCATTAATTTCTCTTCAAAGCCCCGATCATGTAGCACATTCATTTCTAATCAAAGAGGCATGAAGAATTACGTGTGTTAAGTCACCCCAAAAAACCTTGGGTACAACTCACATGTCCATTGATGATGGAATTCTTAAACATTCTAAGCACTAATGTGCCCTTATCATGGTTTTTTTTTTGACAGCATCTCCATATGAGGTAAATTTACATGACTGTTGCGGTAACAAATGTAAAGAAAGTTGTATGGTGAAAAGTCATAAGTCATCAAAATGTTAGAATGGTAAATTTCAAAACCCTATCATGTTTAGCAATGAACAGCAAAGGATTTGGAAGAAGAAAAATCTAACTTTTTGTGGTTATCTCTGAAAAGTGGGAGATGGGAAGGCAGGCTGGATGAGACCCCTGTTTGAATCTATATTCTTTGTATTGCTTACAGAACACACCTATTAAGATATTTATCAAAGTCTACAAGTAAATTTTAAAAACTCTGCACTAATATAGCCAGGTGCAAAAGAGGATGGATCTCACTTTAAAATATTAAAAATAGAAAAAAAAAATACAAAAAAAATTAAAATAGAATTCCCACACAACCCAGCCACTAGTGTGTATGTCCCCAGAGGAAGTGATGTCAGGATGCTAAGAATCATCGGCACGTTCACACTCCTCACATCCCTATTCACAATATCCAAGAGTTCTAAGTGCCGCTTAACTGAGGAACACATAAAGAAAATGGAGAACCAAAGTTCCTCCAGTTTGTCCTCCACCTCCATCTTGTGTCTTGTGTAAGCTATTTCCCCTCCTCCCAAAAACATTCCAGTCCTCAGAAATGGCTCTGGGCAAAAGTAGCATGGTGGTCAGCTGGAAAGTACAGATAACTGTAGAATGTCCCCACCCAAAGGTCAGTTGATAAGAAAATTTGACAAGCAACGGGCAAGGTTTGAAAATAAAATTTGTGAAATAGACAAGAGCCAATCAGGATTGAACCCATCACCCCACACCCTGCTAATGTAGCTTTTCTGGTTTTTGTCTTTAAATAGTGCTCTCTAGAAGAGGAGCAGCACCTCCTCTCGCTGCTGCGCTGACTAGGTTCCTGCCAGCATTGCATGTACACAATAAACCTTGCTTTTGCATTTCGGTGAGTCAGTCTCCCTGGTGGTCTTTTGGGGTCCCCATAGACTGGGCATAACAGAAAATATGGGTCATATACAACTATCCAGTCACAAAATGATTAAAGCCTGGCATTTACAGCCATACAGATAGAACAGAAGATCCCGTGCTAAATGAAATAAGCCAGGCACTGGAAAATGAGGATTACATAACCTTCCTATTACATAATAACTAAAAAATTTAGTCTCAGAAGTTGAGAGCAGAATGATTGTTGCCAGAATCTGGGGAGACCAGCAGTAGTGGCAGTGATGGTGAGGGGGTAGGGAAATGCTCATGGATATTTCTGGGGTGCTCTTACAGGGTCGAGTGACTACAGATGATAAAAATACACTGTACATTTCTAAAAAGTAAAATAAAAGATTTAAAATTTTATACTATAAATGACAAATAATTGTGGACATCTGTCTGTTTAACTTGGTTCCAATGTTACATAATGTATATATTTATCTAAACAGTACAGGATATTATATAATATATATGTATTTATATATATTGCATGTTGTATCATGTATCAGTTAAAAATAATTTTAAATGATTTTAGGAATGTGGCTTGGGGTAGAGACCTTGCTAGCACTGGAAAATCCTGGGCTTGATCCCTTATATCACTACAGCAAACCAGTTTTTCATCATTAAATATGTTAAAGTATGTTATAAGATGTACCTACATTATTATCTGGGAAAAATATATCTTCAATAAGTGGGGGAAACCCCACAAGTTTTTGAATCACCATGACCAAGTGCTTTACAAAGAGCGTACGCACGGTTAACAAAGCACAGGCTAAGTGATGCTCGCCTTGCTCCGGTGTGCTGCTCTCTTATCTTCAATGCAGTTAGCTTTTGGGACAACTCTGCATAGCAAAGTACTCCAAAGCTTGATGCTGAAACAAAAACCACTTTGCCTATAGCCAGGTGCCCTATATGCTGAGTTAGTGCAACCAGGCTTACTACCTTCCAACTATCGGTTAGACTCAGGTTTCTTTAGCTATTTCATAGTTCTTGGGCCAGTGGGCTAGCCAGCCCAGGTTCTTTCTGCACCAATGGAGAATGCAGGAGAGTGGGTGTTGCCCCATGCCATCCCTGACTCACTCTTTGGAGTTGGCACACTCTGCCCACATGGCCACACCTCAGTCAGTGGGAGAGGGAGATGGTCTTTGTTTCTAGCAGAAAGACCTGCAGCATCATGTGGCAAAGGCCAGAAACGTAGGTAGGAGTATGATTTGGGACCTCGCAAACAGTGTACCACAAGTTTGCATGAGTTTACATATTTCTCCTTCTATACTAATTTCCCTTCAAGGAGTATGTATTACTTATGAAAAAACATTTAATAAGCAATTCTTCAGAACATAGGTGAGAAAAAATTGGAGGAGTTGTTTTTGCTTAATGCTTGTTTGACTTGACCCCAAATCTTCTGTCTTGGGGATTGTCTGACTTCACCTGTTGTTTCCAGTGTCCTTTATTGTGAACTTGAGACTTGTTTTCTAATCTGAATATCTTTGGAGGCTTTCCTTTCTCTTACCTCCACTTTTCCTCCTTCATTATGAGAGGCTGTGCACCTTGGAGAGTATGCTAGAATGTGATACGATTTCCTGAGAAATATGAAACTATGAATAAGGATGGCAGTCAGCCATTGCTTCCTAAGAGGGAACACATCGAAGTCACCAGAAGCCTTATCTGGAACATTTCACTGTTCCCTAGTGGAGCCATGACATCCGCATCCAGCTGCAGACAGCAAGCAATGAAAGCAACTGGAGTGTCCTGGCCTTAAAGTGTTCAGCAACCACACAGCTCAAGATTTCCAGCTCCTTCTTCTCCTGGCTTTTCCATGTCTGGTTTCACAAAAGCACCAAATCACAGGAGGGATAGACTTCAAGGTTGCCTGACTTGTCGGGAGTATGAACACCCACAGGAAAGGCTAAAGGTTTTGGACAAAGAGCTTGGGACAGAAATCACTCTCTTCTGGAGTCCCACTCCTCCCTGCTCCAACCCCCAAGCCAAACTTCCAGCTCAAATTCTGATGTAATGCTTTTGAGAGGAGCCAGTGGATCTTTCAGGTATGTGGGAAATCTCCCACCTGCCTCTTAGAGTTCTTCAAGGAAAGACATTCGACTCCCTGTGTGTGGGGTGGGGGTAGGGCAGATATAGAGGGTGGGGTAGGGGATGTTTATGACTGTGAGAGAAAGAACATTTTACATTATGTAAATATTCATGGTCCTTTAAGCCCTTCCCCCTGCTCTGTCTTTTATCATGGTCACTCAGTTATGCTTCCTTTTGCATTATAATCTGTTCCTTTTGCATTATAATCTATTCCTTTCCCTTGCTTCTCAGGTGCCTAGATTAGAGAATTTCCTAGCTCCACTCTCAGATTCTGCCTGGGTTTTACAAAGTAGAGATGGGACTGAGATTTTGTGTTGGGGTAGAGACCCTCTTGTGACTTTAGACATTCAAGTGTTCATTCAACTCCAGAATAGACACTTCCATTACATAAACATCCTTTGGGCTTCTGATGTGGACTTTTCGGGGAAGAGGAGCATTGTGTTTTTTGTTAGAAGGGAGAGAACATACCAAAAGATACTACGTTACAGCTCTTCTGCCCCAAGCTCTATCCATGAATGAGGATTCAATTCAAGCATGTGAATTATTTGCTGCAAGTGTATTCGTGCACAAGACACGTGCAAGAGGCATGTGGGGCACACACCCCACCCTCTTCTATCCCTATTCCCATTGCACCTGACATAAATGAAGCTGTGATCTAAGCATGGCAGCTTGTTGTGAATAGGTAGCCCTTGCAGACTGCTCCAGAAGACTCATACAGAGGAGGGCTGAGAGGCTGCAACAGCCTCTCCATGGTGGCAAGATGAGACCACAAGGAATTTCCAAAGCCAGAAGCTAGTGTTCATACAGGCATAAATGAGTGAGGACAAGAAGAGGGGCACCCACAAGTGAGTGAGGACGAGGGGAAGGGGAACCCTTACGTGCTGTGATTAGTTCAGTCACCAAGGAAATCAGTACAGAAGTCACCCCAGAAAGCTGCTCTATGACCCAGCTGTACCATCCCTGATTGTAAACCTGAAGGCCTCTAAGTCAATATTCCACGTATATCTCTGCACAGCCATGTTCACGGTGGCACCATTCACAAGGCCAGTTTATGAACCTGTCAACAGATGAATGGAAAAAGAAACTGGTTTACGTGCATATATGACAGTTCACGAAGCCTAAAAAGATTGAAATGATATCATTTGGAGGAAGATGAATACAACTGATACAACTGGAGGTTGTAAGTGAGACTCAGGAAAATGTTACATTTTTGTTTTCTCTCATTTGTTAACCCTGGATTTATATTGATATGTGAGATCATATCACGCGCGCGCGCGCGCGTGTGTGTGTGTGTGTGTGTGTGTGTGTGTGTGTGTGTGTATCATGTAGAAGCAAGAAAAGGCACTCATGATTGGGAGGGGGAGAAAGGGGAGGTACAGAGGGCATACTTTGAAGTACATGGTATCTTGTATAAAATGTCTTTATGAAAGCATCGCTGTGGACAATGAATATATGCCAGTAACTGTTTTTAGAATGCATGATCTTTACCTGATCCAATACTTCCTAAGAACACAAGAGGCAGGGAAACACTTTCTGGAACCTTAATGAAGACTTGAAGGACGGGCTCCAGGAGAGCTCACTATTTCAGCAAGTGCCCTTTAACGTCTGCTGCAAGAAGACACCATTTTAGGAGGTCTCCACTTCTTTCTCAAGGCAACTGATGCCAATAAACTGGTCTTGGCAAACTCTTTCCTTAGGCGTGCTTCATTTGTTCCACAATGAAAAATAAATGCAACCCTGTTGTGATTATTTGGAGAGAAAACACTACAAAACAACATGAGCTCCTAAGGGCCACCTTCCTGGGCAGAGAGGGTGTTGCAGGCTTGCCATCCAACAGAAGAGCAGAAGATGTAAGAGGTTATCAAAGACGGCATAGATTCATGATAATAACGGACAAGTTCTCTGCTAAAATGAATGCTTCAGAGAGACTAGAAATGGAGCATGCTCAAAGACTTCTGGGATACAGTGTTCCCCCACCCCCCAGCACTCCAACCCGGAGACGCTGGGGGCAGGCAGGGTAGTGGATATTTATTCACGAGGTCCCCTCTATGATTTTGCCATCCTTTGTACTGCCTGTGCATGGTTGGTTCCAGGCAGGCAAGATCTGTGCAAGTTAAGATGCAACTGCAAAGGGCCACTGCAGGTTACACACTCTGAAACTCTAGGGGGACATGGGGTGACGGGGAGCTAGCTTACGTAAATGGTAATGCGTGTACCATTCCAAATTTCATCTTATCGGACATCCTCCTCTGTCCTCTTGGCTTGGAAAATTCTTTAGAACTTGTGGCCATCCTGATCAAGTAGAAAAACAACCAGTCAGTCATACTAACTAACTAACAAGCAGGATGACAACTGGTGTTTCTCAGGGCTCTTGTTCTGATTGTTTGACTTTGGTCATTGGTAAGTTAGTTCTCTCTCATTTGCAGTAAGACCAAAGTGGAACCAAATGTTTCAGAATCTTGAGCTTCCTCTGTAAGTCCTTATCCTCATTTGTCTTCTTCGACCTGAAATGTATTCTGAAGATTCTGTTCGGGGAGTCAGTCTAATGACTTTGTCCAAGATGGACATGTCATCAACTTCTAAGGTCAACCTTAGGCTGCTTTTCTGTTTAGCTATCACACGTCTAGCTCAGCATTCCTGAGGCTAGCTTGTTCTCTGAAACAGTCTTTCAACAAACATACGAATCACATCTTGACCTTTAAATCCTTTGCAAAAGCAAATCCCATGGTGCACCTGGCCCAGGAGTACTACTCAGCATGGAAGAAGATACACACACCTCTCTTGGACTCTTGTGTCCGTGATAAAAGATTGAGGAGGAGACAGGACTTTTGGAAACAGTTGTGTGGTGGAGGCCTGCCTAGGCCCTTGCTCTTTTGCAGGGAAAATCTATCACAAGCCGCAAGCATGGGGGGCCAGTCCAGTGCAAGCGGAAAGAAAGAAAAATTCTTTGGACTTATTCATTTATTCAACAACTCTTTGTTGAGCAATGGGCAGGTCCCAGGGCCTTAACAGATACCATCATCATCACTATGGTATCCCCAGGGAAAGTTCCTTCTGAAACATTCTGGTTAGAAATTAGTATTATATTATTAAAAAGTTAAAAAAAATAACTCCTTGTGAATAATGTATGAACAAAGTGATATATGACAGTAATTGTGTTTGATCTAGTACCTGACAGTTACAATTTTTAAAACCCAAATTTCTTTGCACGTTTTATATTTGAACATTAGCATCTTGTGTGCTATAAGCAGGCAAATGCCAGGAGAATACCTAAAAACCTGTGTCTAAACCAGTGGTTATCAACCTGTGGACACAACCCTTTTGGGGGTGGGAGGGTCAAATGACCCTTTCACAGGGTCTCCTAAGACCACCAGAAATATCAGACATTTACATTACAATTCATAACAGTAACAAAATTGCAGTTATGAAGTAGAAATGAGAATAATTTTTTGATTGGGGGTCAGCACATCATGAGGAAGGGTGAGAACCGCTGCTCTAGAACGGTGTTGTGGAAACTATGAAGCAGGTGGTAAGGCTTGCCTATATGTGTGAGCAACGTGACATGCCTGCCACACAATGAGCTGGACTTTTACCCTGGCCAGCTGTTGTGCTGGCTGTAACATTTCCTACCCTGTGCCCACTGCTTGCTCTGCTTCCCCTATATGCTCCTTATGACCTTGGAGAGTGTTGGATATTAAGACATTAAGATGTTGTCAAGGTTTGGGACAGTTATAGATGAAGATATATTCAGCTTCGGCAGAGGTTGGCTACAACTATTGCCCAACAATTTTATTTGGTTAATGAACAATTTCTTTTTCAACTTATTGATCTCCTTCCTTTCTCTTTCTTTTTCCTTCCTTCCTTCCTTCCTTCCTTCCTTCCTTCCTTCCTTTCTTCCATCCTTCCTTCATTTTTTTTTGTTTTTTGATTTTGAGACAGGGTTTCTCTGTGTAGCCATGGCTGTCCTGGAACTCACTCGAGGCTGGCCTTGAGATTAGAGATCTGCGTGTCTCTGCCTCCCAAGTGCTGGGATTAAAGGTGTGCACAACCACTACCTGGTACTGATCTTCTTTTCTTCTTCTTCTTCTTCTTTTTTTAATTGTTTTTCTTGGGCTACATATTTTTCTCCGCTCCCCTCCCATCCTCTCCCCTCCCCTTCTACTTTCTCCCATGGTCCGCATGCTCCCAATTTACTCCCGATCTCCTTTTCTTAATGTCTGCATGTAACTTAGCATCCTCAATGGAAAGAAACAGCATCCAGAACTCCTCTGTTTGACAGAGGTGATGTTTGTGCCTCAGTGTCTGCCCCCAAGGAAAGCCAAATCCTCAGCAAACTTTGAAACCAGCTTCCTGGCATCATTTCCCCTTTCAACAGTTTTAAATGACACACACAAGGCACACTCCAGGAGAAGTGTCACCTGGCTTACATAACAGTAGAAACTGGGGTGCTGTGGCCCATAGAATTAGGGTACACAGGGAACTTCCCAATGACAGATTTCCCTTCTCCTATCCACCAGCTTTTTTCTCTTGCTTAACAATAACTAGGGAGTCTCAGTGAACCCCCATGCCAGCCTGTGGGCCCAGAAGCCTCCCGCTTTGTCTGCTCTCAGCATCAGCCTGATCCTTGGTTAAGTAAGGACTTGTCCCAAAGACAATTGTTTGCTTCCAGCGTGATTTTGACAAGTAGGAACATGATGTTTTCTGCCCCGGGAGAATTAAAGAAGCCCTTCCCAGAGAGAGCTCACGTCATACATGCATATGGAACCTTGGAGACTTGATAATGGCTGTTTTTAATTGTCTGTCCACCTGTGACTACCATGACTTAGAACCATTCTCTCTTCCAGCTCATCATCATCTTTGTCAGTCTCCTGCTCCAAACCGTGGAATCCTACACCCTGGGTCTGTGTTTCAGAACAGTATGTTCAACTTCTGAATTCACATCCCGTGATGGCACAGATTCAACCAAGCACAAATCGAAAAGATTTTTAAAGATTGCACCGTACTAAGTCTGTACAGCTGTTTTCTTATTATTATTATCCCCAAAGGAATACCGTAGAATGATTATCTACACAGCATCTGTATTGTAATAGATAATTGAGTAAGTTTAGAGATGATGTAAAAAATAAGGAGGCATGAAGATTAAGTGTAAATATTACACTACTGTATTCAAGGAACTTGAGAATCTGTGGATTTTAGTATTCATAAAACCTAGGACCCATTTCATGGAGATACTGACTGAGAGATGACTGCATCCCATTTTTTCTTACCAAAAATTATTGTAGTAATTTTGGTGCTTGTCTTAAAGAGTTGTTGTAGGACTGAATGAGTTGATATATGTGAAAAAAATCAGAGCAGTATGTGGAATATGACGGAGGATCAATACTGATAATCATGTGATAATCAGGTGATGTTGATGGAGATGGTGATGGTGATGATGGTGATGATGATGAAGATGGTGATGGAGATGGTGATGGTGATGA
Organism: Myodes glareolus; assembly: GCF_982192425.1. NCBI lineage: Eukaryota > Metazoa > Chordata > Mammalia > Rodentia > Cricetidae > Myodes > Myodes glareolus. The sequence continues at coordinate 25,271,875 of NC_142040.1, read as the reverse complement.
TGGTGATGATGATGAAGATGGAGATGGTGATGGTGATGTTGATGGAGATGGTGATGGTAGTGATGATGATGGAGATGAAGATGCACTGATCAGAGAGGCCCCAATAAACTGGAAATAGAAGCCTCTGACCATCTTGAAGAGGCTGAGGATAGTTCATTGGGAGGTGCTTCATGATACCATGCACTGTTAGCTTCTGAATAGGCAATCAGATGCAATGAAAATATATCGCTTAGCTTTCTATTTGATAAACTGTGTATTTATCTGCCTTCTCCCCACCTCACCTCATTCCCACTCTCCCTTTTCTCCCCTCTTTCCATTCTGCTTCCTCTTCTTCTGAACATTGGGTCTTGCTATGCACTGCTCAAGCTGGTCTCGAACTTGTGATCCTCCTTCCTCAACTTTAGTGTGGAAATGATAGGCACGTGCTGCAATACCCAACCCCAAGTTTTATGTTAAAACAAATCAATAATTGCTATAAAACACGAAGATAGGAAAATGGAAAATATGACTGTGACTTTTTCTGTCACAAATATATGCAGATTTCCCCCTTGCCACTAACACAAGTAAAATTGACTGTATTTTACCTTTTATTGTCGATTAAAATGCATGGAAATGAAAGAATTGCTATTAGAGTTTATTGCATATAGTTTGTCAACATTCAATCTTTAGCTCACTACGGTTTGAGCCCAGAAAGGCATCAGCACAGAGAAACAGCAGGCAAATAGTAAGAAAATAACACAAAGCAACTAAAGGGCCCTTTGTTCATTCAACACCAGAGAGTGCTACAAACGATCAGTCGGTCCGCCTAGGACTAAAGAGACCGTGGATATGAGATATTGAAACAGCTGCCTGAAGCCATCAGGTAACTTCCCTAGAATGAGTTAAAGGAAATTACAATTCCTTGGGAACTTACTACAGTCGATGGTCGTTACTTTCTAATAATTCATGCTAAAATTATTAGACATTATCTTTGCTCCAAGCGCTCTCCTAGAGGGTCTACAGTGTCTTATCTTTTTAAGTTCCTGACTAATAACCTTTGTTATTATTGCTATTGTTAATAGCTCTGTTTTATAACTGAGCAAAGAAGCTCTCTAAGGTAGAGTAACTTTCTGAAGATTATGGTTAATGAGTGGCAGAAGCACAATTTAATCCAGATACACGTGACTCAAAAGCTCACATCTACAACCACATTCTGTCCCACATTAATGTGGAGTATCTTGCATAGCCTGTTGGCTACCTGTGTTGGACACTTAATAAATGGGTCCCACTAAAAGAGGTCATGAATCCTAAAAGCAACAGCCACATTGCTTCTTAGCTGTGGCTTTTCAGCTTGTCTTTTTGCAGTGTGTATGAAGCACACTTGAGTTTGTGCATCAGGGTCTTTACGGAATACCTATCTGTAGAGGAAAAATCCATCTTGGGCCCAGTGTTGCCATGGTAAGTGAACTATGCATCATTGCTGCTCAGCAAACCATAAATAATAATGGCAATTCATAAAATCAGATTCATGTGCGCCAATGCCATCGTTTGAACGCCAGCCTTTCCAGGAGAGTCCAGCACATCTGTTGCTATAACTCAGGAGAAATTAGACTCCTGGTATTTCTAGTGAGCAGTGTGGGATCGCTACTTTTCGGGAAGCCTGGAATAATCTTACATACTTTGGTGACTATGCAATTGACAGTTAATTTACCTCCCATTCGTCAACATCCTCAATGAAGGAAAATGCTGTTGTGATTAATATGATGATTTAATGGGGGAGCAAAGGGAAAAAAATCAATCTGGAAGCTGAGCATTTGGATAATTTATGAGCAGCAGGGTACTGGAAAGGCTGCATCAGGTTCTGGGCAAGGACGAGTTATGTACTTCAATAAAGAGCTTATAAATAAACATGAAGGCCCAGCAATCTTGAACTTCAGGATTAATCTCATCAGAACCAATAAGGGATTCAGCTTCAAAGAAGAAAATCTAGGGCAGTGTGCCCGACTCAGCTGACAGTCTGAGGAAAGGGAACGCTTTTGGAGAAATTAAAAACCTCTCTTTGTTACTTATCTTTATCCGTGAGACTGCATGGAAGAGCAGCAAGGGCCTCTGCATGAAATCTCACACTCCTCAGACAGAGCGAATCGTGTCGCTGAAAAGACTTTACAATTTATTAAGGCCAATCTTCTCACAATGGGAGACGCGAGATCCCAGAGAGCCACATATTCTTGTCCACAGAGAAATATCCAATCTGCTTTCGTTTCTTTTCATAAGATTTAAAGATCATACATGGAGGAACCTGGGGTGGAGCTTAGTGGCATAGTGATTGTTCAGCACACGACAGTTCTGCTAGCCCTGGGTTTAATTCCCAGTCTCTCTCTTAGTGTGCATGTGTGCGTGCGTGCGTGCGTGCATGCGTGTGTGTGTGTGTGTGTGTGTGTTACATGCACATGCGCACATGAGTATGTGAGTGGTACTCTGGTCTTTGCACACACAAAGGGCAAGGGTAGAACGTTGGGTGTGTTTCAAGCTTGCTGTGTCTCCGAGGCTGCCTTGTGAGCTCAGTCAATGAGCTCGTGAAACTGGCCTGACGCCCTCCCACCCCAGCGCTGGACTTATACTCATGTACAGCCACGCCCACTTTTCATGTGTGTGTTGGGAATTCAAACTCAGAATTTCATGGTTGCAGAAGAAGCATCCTCACCTGCTGAGCCACTTCGCAGACTCCCACATTTGCTTGCTCTTCACTATTCACTGAACCGGTGGAGTCTCTGGTGCAGCCCAAACTCCTTCAACAATCACTTCTGGAACTGCTAGGGCATCTAAGGGTCTCACACACCCCTGCTCTCCTACTCCACATTGTGGATGTTTTTCTGTTCTAAAACTTGCAGGTAGAAGTGGTCAACCCTGCTAGGGAGCAAGAGCTCTCTGTGAGAGAGTCCTACTTCCCTACCCAAAAACCTGTCCTTTGAAACTCTAAATCTGCAGAATAAGTTTAGCATCAGGGGATGCCCAGGGGCTCACAGACTAGCGCGTACCATTCACTGTGCCCAGGACTTTGGAGTCTCTGCCTTCCCATCTCTTTGGGGGGTATGGAGTGGAAGGGGGAGCAGAGTGTCTAAGGCTACCCTGCACTAGCTTTGCAGTTTCAAAACAAACGACCACAAGTGGACTAAAAGCTCCATTCACGTCTACCTTGACTTTAGCTCTGTCTATGATCAATATGGAGGTGCCTTTTAGGAGCATGCATGATTTTTGAGGGGTTCAACTGTTTCATAATACTGAAAATGTAATCTTTCTCCCCTGAGCTGCTTTTACGTCTTTGTCAAAAATCAGTCATCCATCTGTGGACCGTCTTGATGAGCATGGCTTACAATAGATTTTGAGATCAGGAGACTGTTCTTGTTTTATTTCAAAGTTATCTGGATTCTTTTGAGTCTTTGGAATTTCAACAACAACAACAACAAAAAATATGACATCTACATTGTTAGTTTTTAGAAAAAGTCCCTGGGAGTTTGATTTGGGATGGCGTTTTCTGTTTTTATATTTCCTTTTGTTACGTTGTTTTGATCTTATTCCTTTTCCATTTCTGATTTCTTAAGGGAAGTTCCGAAACAACTGTTTAAAGAATTCTCTTCAGGGCTGGGGAGATGGCTCAGTGATTAAGAGCATTGCCTGCTTTTCCAAAGGTTCTGAGTTCAATTCCCAGCAACCACATGGTGGTTCACAACCATCTGTAATGAGGTCTGGCGCCCTCTTCTGGCCTGGCCTGCAGACATACACACAAACAGAATATTGTAGACATAATAAATAAATAAATTTTTAAAAAAGAACTCTCTTCTTGTCTACGAAAGGCCTTAGTGCTGCGAATTTATCCTAGCACTGCCTTAGTACACCATTTTCAAGCTCCACATTTATTATCCGTTATTTCAAAACAATTTCTAATTGTGTTATTTGAAAGTATACAAATCAATTGTGTGTTTGTATGAATCACACTCTTCACATTTCAAAGTATGCTATTTAACTGGTAAACTGATGAGGATTTCCCGGAGTCCATCTACTGCTAGTATCTAATTTAATTCCACTCTAGTCAGAGCACATGTGTGATGCGACTCGAATCATCTTAAATTTGCTGAACCCTCTTCTATGATTCAGAATGTGACTGCTCTTGATAATGTCCCAAGTACAATTGTAAAGAAGGCTGTTGTTGGGCTGGAGAGATGGCTCAATGGTTAAGAGCATTGCCTGCTATTCTAAAGGTCCTGAGTTCAGTTCCCAGCAACCACATGGTAGCTCACAACCGTCTGTAATGAGGTCTGGTGCCCTCTTCTGGTCTGCAGGCATACACGCAGACAGAATATTGTGTATATAATAATTAAGTAAATAAATATTCAAAAAAAGAAGGCTGTTGCTAGCAGAATGCTATGTCAAATATCAGTAAGCCAAGTTGGTAAGGAATATTGTTAAAATGTTCTGTGCCCTTATAATTTTTTTCTGCAATTGTTCCATTATGCACTGAGCATGGGATGCTCAGTAGAAACTGTAACCGGGGACTTGCTTAGACCTCCTTCCAGCTCCACACACACACTTGGGCTTCATGTAGGTGTGAAAACCCTGAACTGAATTTCTTGATTCTCGGTAATTGTTTGGCTACTGTTAGCACAGCATGTCTCTGCTTGTTTCCTCATTGTCTTTTTCTACCTGTTGTTTATTAACTGGCATTTAAGCTGATTGTGTGTTGTCGCCTCTGATGGCTTAGCAGTTGCAACTCTTTTGTTTTCTTACTGAAGTGGTTCCTTTAGAATAGACTTAGCTTGCCATATTCTATTTTCAGGTGATAGCGTATGATTTCGCCAATAGTATCAAAATCCCACAATCTGTTTCATTTCTTAACTCTCAGTCTTTGTGGTATAGTTGTTATACAATTTATTTTTACATCCAATTCAAACCACAAAGTTTACTGTTACTATTTCTGTCTAAACAGTGAATTACTATGTAGGGATGTTTAATTACCGCTATGACTTGGACCTTCAATGTCAGCCAAAGGCTTGTGTGCTAGATGATTGGTCTTCCACTGAGGCTACTGCCAAAAGAAAGTAAAATCTTCAAAACCTGGGGCCTGATGGAAAGAGGTCTGGTCACTGGGGGTGTGTCCTTCAGGACACGCTGAGGCCTCTTGCTCCCTCTCTGCCTTTTGGCCACCAGGCACTAACCAGTATTGCTGTGATATGTCATACCCCCAAAACAAACAAACAAACAATCAAAATGCAACGAAAAGCAACCATGAAGCCAAATCTCTGGCAACTGTGAGCAGAAAATAAACCTTTCTGTTTTTTAGCTGATTTTTAACAGGTATTTTGTCACAGCGAGGGAAAACTGGGCAATGCATTTAAGAATAAAACCTTTTTAACCTATTGTTATGCATTTATTTGTGTTTATTTCGCCATTGTAATTTCCAGTCTGGGTTTTCTTACTTCGTCTGTGCAAACTCACATCTAACATCATTTCTCCTTTAATGCTTCCTTCAATAAAGACTTGATGGTGAACAGTCAAGCAAGATGCACAGCTGTGGAGCCCAACTGATACACACACAACACAACTCCCACCCCCACCCCCAAGGCTCAAGGATCACTGCAGAAGAGGGGGACAGCAGGATTGTTTGAGCTGGAGAGGCAGGGAGTTTGCTGTGAGACCGTGTCTCCTAGGAAGGTCAGAAGCTGCAACCATAAAGTCTCCCCGGCATGGCTGCCCAAACAGGAGCTAAACAGGGACAGCACCAATTTATATGCTAGGGTTGGTGGGGCAAAGACCATAGACCCTTAACCCTGCACAAGGAACTGCAGGCAACGAAGGGATGCGAAGAGAGGGAGAGTCTTCTTCATAGAGGAGTGCGCCAACTGGTTATCCCATTTCAAATGGTCAGCCCTGAAAACATACGTACAAATACCATTTTATAGACTGCTTCCCGCTAGGAAATGAAGCTTCCCTGACCATGGCTGGGAGCAGCCCCAGTCAATCCGTGGGTATAAATGTAAATATTTAGAAGGCCGTTTGACAACATGTCCATTCAGCAAAGAAGAATAGAATAGTAGCTTCCACCCTAGGGCCTATGATCTCTCAGACATTGGGCTTTTGACCTGGTTTATGGTACCAAGCGTGAATTCCCTCCTATGAAGCAGATCTCAAATCTAGTCAGAAGGAGCTTGGTTACCCCATGGTGGACATGTCACCATTGCACAAGTGGATACACCTTGCCTAGCCAGCAGGCATTGTAACACAGAGGATCCAATGCTACTTAAAGCCGTTGATATCTTTTTCCACCCAGCAACCTGCGTAGTATCGTCTGACACCATATCTCTAGTCAATAGGGAGGAAGTCTCCTTGTTAGTTTGACATCAATTCCCTATGTCCTGTAGCTGAAGCACGTGGTAACCGAGATCAATGACAATAGCTTGTGTTGTTTGGGAGTGACCAATAACTCACCCTAAACAAGGGGGTGACCTGTGTCTGGTACTGCTACTTCCGTTTACTAACATGTCTTCCAGGAGCAATATTGTCCTTCTATACCTTGGCTCAAGCTCCTTAAAAAAATAAAAATTAATATATCATATGTAAATCAGACCAGTACTTAGTACTGAATCAGGACTTAGTCTGAGGCCTATTTCCTGTTATTGAGACAAGATTCTTCGTTGTGTCTGTGAATTATGAAGCTTTCCTTATTTACTATGGGAGCATATACTGTGTATAGGGCTGTATGAGTGCCAGGCATTTTGAACTCTAGCCCATTAAATGGTCATTTCCGGAGTCTTTGGATGTTTCTGCCCACGTTTTTTTCAGTTAGTAATGGTGAAGGACCCTCCATAAAGCTGTTATCTGTCCAGAACCCTTATCTGAGAATTCTAGTCTCTATGATCTCCATGCATACTCGGTTTCCTCTATTCAACTCCAGGAACCCTGAAGAACCCATCTGGGCCCAATACTCACTGTAGGGTGACTGGGTGCCCCTTAAGGTAAGCCCAGAAGCTGTAGGCCCCCTTGATTTGCTTCCTGTCTTCCCGGGGGTTATTGTAACGTCATTAACTGAGACCAGAGGTCTGGAAACTCTTTGTTAGATGCATGTGGACTCTAACTTTTTCTTTTCACTTATCCCAGGAGGGAGAAGTTTAGTGTTTTTTACTCCGTCTTGGCTGGAAGTGAAAAACACATGCGCAGTTTTAAGGTTTCCAATATATATTTCCAAGCTGTTCCCCAGTCCTATCAGATAATATATACCAGAACCCAAGAGCATTACCTTCAAGATCTATTGTTTTATTAAATCTGTCAACTGGGCAAGTGGTAAAGACTAATTTTTAACATGCTATTATAGTTTAGATGTGAATCCACTACCTGGGAAGCTCATTAGTAAAACTTTTGCCCTGACTGAGTTGGTAGGTATCTTAGGGTTTTATATCTGTGAAGAGACACCATGACCACAGCAATTCTTATAAAGAAAAACATTTTATTGAGTCTGTCTTACAGTTCAGAGGTTCAGTCCATTGTCTTCATGGCTGGGGAGCATGGTGGCATGCAGGCAGACATGGTGTTTGTTGGAGAGGGAGTTGAGAATTCTACATTTGGATCAGTAGGCAGCATGAAGAAAGAGTCACTCTGGGCATGGACTGAGCTTCTGAAACCCCAAAGCCCACGCCCAGTGGCACACATCCTCTAACAAGGCCTCACCTACTCCAACAAGGCCACACCTCCTACTGTCACTCCCTAAGCATTCAAATATAAGAGTCTATGGGGGGCATTCTTATTCAAACCACAGTAGGTCCAACCACTGAGAAACAGAGATGGTTGCTTTTCTTTTCGTGTGTGTGTGTGTGTGTGTGTGTCTGTGTTGCAGGGAGGTGCTGGACAACAAACCCAGGAGTTTGTACATACCAGGAAAGGCGTTCTACCCCTGTTACATTCTCAGCCACACAAGGTGATTGAATCACGAGGGCTCCCGGTTAATCGATAAGCTAACCCCAGGATGGATTCCTGCTATGGTAGTAATATTGATGCGGTGGAAAGGAAGTGCGCCCCACTGCAGGAAGTAGATCACTGGAGGCCTATCCCAGAAAAACAGATCTTGTCCTTGGCTCTCCTTCTATCTCTCATTACTTCCTCTGGGCCAGGAGATGAGCTACATAATGTTTAGCTCGGCCTCAAGCTGGCAAACAGTGGGGGAGCTGCCTGGGTACTGAGGCCTCTTAGAGCAAGATGTTTGAGCCTCTGATTTTAGAGGCTTACATGCTCCTTTAGGTGGTTTTTTGGGGGGGAATTATCATAGTGACAAAATCATAGCACACATGTCTTTCTCCGAGTCACCCATGAAATAGAACGGTCTTTCATCTCTATGTGAGTCATTTGTAATTCCTCCTTGGTGGTCTTGACTGTTCCGAGACTTTATGACATGTTTATTAGTTTCAAGACACACTCATGGGATCCGAGTCAGCGCCAGGGGTGGAGACGCCAGGCAACCACTTTAGATTTCTGTGCCAGAGAGCTCTTCTGTGTAGCAGGAGGCTGGGGAACAAGAGGCAGCAGGGAGCGGGATGGAAGTGCCTAGTCAAGGTGATCGAAGAGCCGGAGCGAGCCTTCTACCTAACTCAGAACACAAACTAACTAGCTTTTCGTCAGCCACCAACAGGGATTTAATTACTAACCAGTCTAGGGCACAGTTCTCCCGACACTGGCTGCCCGTGTGATGGCAGGTGGTGGCCAGAGATCCGGATTTACTGGCAATTCATGGAAGCGACTGAGGGATTTGGCACATGGAACTGTGCTGATCAGATCTACAATTAGTCAGACCATGCTCTGTAATGTCTGCTTGGGCCAAATAATACTCGCCATTGAACATAGGGTCCTATTCATCCTTTAGCTCCTTTCACTGGGGAAAAATAACTTTGCAATTTAGTTAAACTCCTCCAGCCTGCTGCATCAGAATCGGATTAAAAGCAGAGAGTTGTGTAAAACACCAGACCTACTTCAACAAACTTTGAATGTTCTTGTTAATTTTGATTAATTTTAATCTAATACAATATATGAAAAGAGCATTTTATGCTTTCGATGCAAGTTTCCAAAATTAATAAGTGCCTTAGACCAAACTGACTTTTGTTTTTATTTCAGACTGAGTTACAATATTCTGCAAGTTGTGAAATTTTAACCTTCTGGGCGATCTTTTAGTACAGCAAATGTCAGAGCCGAGCAACTGTGAGCTTGCAAATGCATCCACAGAGGTGCTGGGGCCATTGCTAGTGCCATTCCTAGTTTGTGCGTTTACCAAGAAGAACCAGGAAATGTTCCCGACTATTCTATATCCATTTGTATATTACTCTCCTCCGGGTGCCCTAATAAAATGCTGTAGCTGGATGGCTTAAATAACAGAAATTCATGTGTTTTTAAACCTAGAAGTGCAAGCCCGAGGTGCCAGCATTGATTCCTCTGGAGACTTGGCTTGCAGATGGCAGCCTTCTAGGTCGTGTCCTTGCGTGGCCTTCCCAGTGTGTGTACCTCCTACGTATCTCTCTTTTTCCCTAAGGACACTGGTGCTACATCTCTTACAAGCCCACTTAACCTTAATTATCTCTTTAAAGACTCTATTTCAAATAAAGCTACATTGATGATTAGGGTATCCACATATAAATTTTAGGGGAGGCAGTCTAGTGCATAGTCATTTGCAGGGAGTTCCCTGTGCTGGGGGAAGGTAGAGAAAATAGAGGAGAATTTAAGTTTGGTGCCAAGTTTCCTGATGTTTCTAGTAAGGGATATTATTGAGAAAGTGTGGGAGTCTTGTTTTTTAACTCCTGAATACAAAAGTGGTGATGAGCCAGAGAGAAGGATTATCTTGGCAGACAAAGGAGCCAGTGAAGGCAAGGACAGTCAGTGAGCACAGATAGAAGTGGATATGAGGTCTGTCTTGAGATTGACCAGGGGATCTGTGAGGTTTTATTTAACTTTTATTTAAGGTGTCTCCTGGACTTCTGAAGTTTTAAATCTTGTAAACTGCAAGGTTTACCAGGAAAACAAAAGTCATAATAGCGTGGATTCACAAACTGAAAGATGAGCGAACCCTCAAGCATCACTTCCTGCTGAATGTTAGCTGCCAATGGAGTGGCTTGCTGGGGTCTGGAGACGCCTCCTCAGGAGTCAGGATCAGTGTGTGCATCTCCCCCTTCTTCGAGTTAGTGGCTTGGAATGGACCACAGTAATTGGCAAGCCCTATATAAATGAGAGCTTTGAGTTTTTCTAAGAACCTCTTAAGTTTACTAGTCAAACACTGGGTAATGTGTTCATGTCATTTGGGTGACTAGCATTGCTGGCCACTTGGTGTTTATTACTAAAAACAACTGAAAGACAAAAAATCAGTGAAAACAAAAGACCTTCTGGGGCTGGGGGCGATAACTTAGTTGCTTGTAAGCATGAGGAACCGAATTTGTTCCTCAGAACCCACATAAAAAGCTAGATGTGGTGGTGCGAGTTGGAATCCTAGCTCTGAGGAAGCTGGGGAAGTGGATTCTAAGGACTAGCCTAATTGGTGAGTACCAGCCAATGAGACAATCCTTGTCTCAGAGCACAAGATGGACAGCACCTGAGGAATGGCACCTTATGCTGATCTCTGGCCTCTGGCTTTCACGTGTACCTGTATGTATGCACACCTATGCAAACACAGACACGGATATATGGACACGGACACAGGCATTCTTGCAGGTCGGCTTTGCAATGATCAACCCAGCTCTGATTTTCCTGCTTTGAGAAAAATAAAATGGCTTTGCCAACACATTGGTTGCCACATAACCTGTGGGTGTTGTGTATCTTGGAATACCCTAGAAGCTGGTAAATGACAGTCGCTTAGAGGTGTAAAGAAGAGCCAGGGCTATAGGAGGGTGGTTGTGTTCTGTGGTAGATGACTAAAGAAAGAAGCAGGTCCTCAGAATGGGAGGCTGGTACCTTATCAGACTCGAGGATGTGGGACGGCAACAGAGGATGCGCGATGAAGTAAACCAGCAACCTCCACTCTAACGCCCCATCGGCAGAGGGCTCCTCTTTGTATTGGAGAAGATGGGTAGAGGGTTTTAGCAACTGTGTCAGATGGACGCCAGCAATTCAGGGGGCTGGAGAGTTCCACAGTTCTCACAGTCCCAGCACAGTTAAGAAAACTTCATGGAGTCTTCCCAGTGGCTTTGTATAAGAAAAGTCGCTCACATACTCCCAGCTGCAGTCCCCAGAGGCCAGGATGCTGTACTTGCCATGGTCCTGAGAAGGAAGCTACTATCTAATATCACACTGTCCTGAGGGTCAGAAATCCCTGTATATCCCCATCCTTGGACGCTACAGATATTCTATCATACTATAATAGAGATTCCAGAGTCATGAACCCCATCGAACCCTGATGACCAATCCCAGTACTGTATGGTACTATGCAATGAATGAGAAAATTTTTATTCAGTTCTTACTACTGTGTCCTTATTTCTGAAGTGGGCACACAGTGGGCATCCCATCCTCATTGCTGTGCACATCCTATGTGTCAGGTCTATGAGAGTGTCCCTACTTCCATATGGACCCAAGAGACAATGGTTCCCTCTGATTCTACTGGCACACATGTTCTGCCAAAACCAACACAATCTATAGATTACACAATTGTCTTAGTTAGGGTTTCTATTGCTGAGATGAAGCAAATAGAGACCAAAAAGCAAGTTTGGGAGGAAAGGGTTTACTTGGCTCACACTTCCATGTCACTGTTCATCAATGAAGGAAGTCAGAATAGGAACTATAAAGCAGGGCAGGATCCTGGAGGCAGGAGCTGATGCAGAGGCCATGGAGTGGTGCTGCTTATTGGCTTACTACATATGGCTTACTCAGCCTGCTTTCTTAAAGAGCCCAGGACCATCAGTCCAAGAATGGTACAACCCACAATGGACTGGGTCCTCCCCCATAACTAATGAAGAAATTGCCCTACAGCCAGATCTTATGGAGGCATTTTTCTCAATTGGGGTTCCCTCCTCTCAGATGACTATAGTTGTGTTAAGTTGACATAAAACTAGCCAGCACAGCTTTGGTGCTCAGCTGGAACCAAAACCAGTATGGCACACCAAACTGTTTATTATAAAAGTGTGGAGACGATGGATCTACCAGATGTTGGAATCATAATATAGGATTATTAATATGCGGTAGTCACAGAGTGTAAGGTAACGCGATGCCTACAACAGAACACACTAGTGGGCAGCACAGGTCCCAAGAAAAGTGTTGACAAAGGGCCTGGTGAAGAATTTAAGAGGGCTTAGAAGGAAATTAGTGAGATTGCAAGATTGCAAGGACAAGATGGCAGACAGTTGGGCAAAATTAGGGAAGCAATTTCAAATGTGAATGAAAAACCACAAAGACAGAATCTTGAAAAATAGAAATTAGGGAAATAAAGAACTAAATAAGTGTATCTTGGAAAAGATGTAAGGTTTTTTTTTTTAACATGAATGAAAGTAATGCCAGATACTATTTGCCATTGACAAGTGAAGAGTGAAGATGAGGACTCCTGGGAAGGGTACTGTGGGGAGGGTCTTAGTCAGTAACAAAAGCCCATAGCCTAGATGGTGTACACAAGGGTTGATTCGTTGTAGTTCTTGAGGCTGGGAAGGCTGACTTCAAGGTGCTGGCAGATGCAGTGCATCTAATCAGGGCTTCTTCCTGACTTGCACAGGGATATTGTCTCCTGTTTTCCTTTCATAGTAGAGAGACCGAGGCAAAGAGAAATCTTGTCTTCTCGAAAAGGTCTAACTTCCATGATGGACGTTCTACCTCTTTGATGTATCTCAGTCTCTTCCCAATGGCCCTGCTCCAACATGCTTGTGTTTATAGGGGAGAGGGTGGTCCATGCTCAATGTGGAGTTTGGAGCAACACAAGAGTTCAGTTCATAGCACGGAGCTTGACAGATAAACAGAATTTTCCAAGAAGGTCTGAGGATGTGAAGTGGAAACGGAGGACACAGAGACCGGCATTCAAAGGCAGGGACCCATCAAACAGTGCATGGCACAGCAAGGTTAGGACATGGCGGGTTGTTTCCTCACAGATAGAGTTTAGGACGTGGGAGAAAGCAGAGATGGCTGCTTCCTGGCTGACATATTTTACACCCATATTTTCTGTGCCAGAAGTGAAAGTTATTTGAGGTTTCTGCAGAGAGATCATATTTACATTTTAGACATACCACTCACTCTCTGGAGAAAGGCAAGGACGGATTGGAAGAGAGTCCACTCCTAGAGGCAAGAAACTATTTTGATCGCTCTTGTGACAGACAATCCAGGGCACAGAGAATGTAAGTTGAAGGAAGGCGCTGGTGGGGATGAATTCTCACTTACAGATGAGCAGAGAGTAAGCGGGAAGCTGAGGTAGAAACCATCTCACTGTCAAAGTCAGGGCTAGCCTGAGGGTGTGTGTGGCCTAGACTTGAGACTTGGAAACTTTGGAAGGCAATAATAGTAGCTGCCAATTATTGAAGGCTTACTGTGGGCCACACACAGGGGAAGGTTTTCACGGAAATGATCAAATTCAACTCCCATAAATGAGGATAGGTTATGATTCCAAGCCATATTTAACTCCAAATGAACGCTTTTAACCTTTTAGCTCTACCACCTTGTAGCGCGGATTCTAATTGCTTTTAATATTAAAAACCCGGAGTCAGTTATCAGGGGCAACAGCTGTAAGACCTGAGAAGCACAGCAGCCAGTCACTAGTTATTACCGCCATGAATCCTCAGACTGAATCCTGAGCTCCTGTCTCCTCCTGCTTTATTTTCCTCTCTCAGCCCAGCCAGTATCACTTCCCGTCTCCACCTCCCTCGTGCTGGGATTAAATGTGTGAACCACACTGCCTTCCTAATCAACCAAAGAGCCTGAACTGAAAGCTTGTTCTGTGACCTTCTGAGGAAGGTATGGCCTGGAAACGGGTATTTTGTATGCACACATAGCGTTTGAGTTCATCTGTGCACATGTATGACATCTCAGGAAGAGAGAACACAGTGTTGCTGATGTTTGTCCTCCAGAACACAATGGTCACTAAAGACAGCTACCTGGCAAAGGAGAGGGGAGCAAAGAAGCGTGAGGCGAGGAAAGGGGAATGCTGGGATTGAGATCTCACTCAGTGTTGGCCCATCTGGAATGGGCCATACCCATCAGAATTAACAAAGACTGGGTGGAGATGGCTGCCATTTCCATTCCAGAAGGAACAGTGCAACCCAGGCCAGGTGGCTCCACGCAAGCAGACAGCCTGTGTGTGGAACTGTGTGAGGAGCTGCAGAGAGCTGGAGGCCAGCCTTTTCAAGCAGCTGCTCAGCTTTCTTAGAGACCTTTCAGAGGTCCATTTCCACAGGCACCAACGGTGTGTATCCAGTTATTCTAGGGGTTGGATGCCCTTGGTTCAGAACTTCTGGTGTGGTTGGCTTCTTGACCTCCCTGGGCCTCTCTCTGTGTGGTTGTTAGACTATAATAATAATAATAATAATAATAATAATAATAATTACGTAGTGGAACACAGTGAAGATCAAGAGAGATGATGGTTGTTAGAGTACTGGGCGCATAGTCAGCCTTCCATAAATGTCAATCACTATCCAGATAACTCAATCTAGACTCTAAAACTTTAAATATATTTTTTGAATTAAAATATAATTGCATCATTTTCCTCTTCCCTTTCATTCCTCCAATTCCTCCCATAACAACCGTCTGTTGAAATCATGTTGTCTTCTGGTTCTTTAGTTGTTATTGTTTCACACACACGCACACTTGCATACATACAAATGTATATACGCCCAATACAGCCTTCTCAAGCTGCTAGTAGATCATGTCTCCTAGAAACGACGAGAAATTCCCACCCATGATGCCTCAGCAAAATGGCTGCCTATAACAATAGACACTAATGTGGAAGGGGAAATCTGCTTTCGTTGGCTGGTTAAATCCCTCTACTCAGAACATGCTATGCGAGTTGCATTTTCTTACAGAACTGAAACTAAACACTGTACTCTGATTGACACGACGGATAATAACTGGTTCGAGCTCTTCCTAGGAAGAAGAGACAGACAGGGTCAGCACCGGTGACTGAAAAGCATGCCCGGCGTGAATTCATTTACTTGTGAAACAGACGATCACAATGAGTAAATGTGGGGAAAAAAATGTTTGGGCCCTTGATGTTTCCCCTCCGTCATTCCTCTGCTTTCTCATCTCTGAGCTCACGGGATGGTGATCTCTGTCCTAGCACATGCTGCGTACCAGGTTCTCCTTTGCTTCCCTTGGCTTTATATTATGTGTAGATTTATTTTTCTTCAAAACAAATACCATGACTTACCCTTCTTATAGAAACTTCTAACCTCAATTGCATCAGTTAAGAGGTTTGGCTTTATATTTCTTACTGTGTAGATTTATTTTTCTTCAAAACAAATACCATGACTTACTCTTCTTATAGAAACTTCTAACCTCAATTGCATCAGTTAAGAGAGCATGCAGTTTAGATGTCCCTAGAACTATTTCATTCCCGCATCAAAAGCACAGATGATCAGGGACTTTTGAAGCCAAGAAGCTCAAGGTTTTTTCTCAAACCATCTTATTTGGATCCTGATTGCTCAATAGCAGTGATTCTGGAAGCACACACCCAATTGGCCATTTTTTATTTGGATCCTAATTGCTCAGTAGCTGTGATTTCTTTAAAATTTTAATAAACAATTCACTAAATAGAGAAAGAAAAGTCCCTAGAAAAAGCCCTGTCCCCAGGAGGGAAGAAGAATGCACTCTTTTGCATCCCAATCCCACCTCCACGCTACAAGTCTTTTTTTCTTCTAAAGTCTTTTTTTCTTTTTTTTTTTTTTTTTTTTTCACGAAAGCTGAGAGCCAGGCTGGATACATGCTCAGGTACTGCCCAAGTCATCCTGTGTTGTTGGGGGAAGACAGGGTCTGCATGAATGTGGAGCGTGGGAAGAAGCAGAGGTTGCAGCTACTGAGAAGCCTAGGTGCCTAATATCCCTGTCTCATCAACACTGGAGCAGAAACGCTCGAACCAGCTCCCTCCAGGTCCGCGCATGCGCTCTGCAGTATGCAGCCTTCTCAGCGCTCCCAAGGAGGGAGGGAAACAAGGATTCCTTCTACCATGAGGCGCTGTGAACCTTCCTGTTCTTTCTTTCATCTTCCTCCACCAGATCACCTTCTGCAGGAAGAAATGAGTTTTTAAAACGCTGCCCCATGTTTCCTGTTTCTCCTGACTTTTTTTCTTTTTTAATGCCAGTGTACTTTTTAAAGACATTTTGAAGTCTATAAAGACTAATTACAAACCCACTGGGAAGTGTGATGTGATGAGCAGCCTCGCAGATCAAGGATAAGGAAGTTCACAGGATTCAGTGGGGCCCTTGGGCAAATGTCCGGGGCTTTCATGAACTCCACATAATGCAGGATTGTCTGGGAAAGAGAAGCCTCTGCCGGGTGGTAATTACATAGACTCATGTGCTAAAAGCCAGATTAGGAAAAGCCTTCTCCTAACAGTAATTTTGTGCCTTTCCTCTCTGACCCCACAGACTTTTAACTGGATTGGTATTCTGTTAGCATCAGCCTTTGAGAGCTCTTATCACATACCTCAAATCTCCTGCCCTAGCTGTCCCCAAGTCAGTCATCCCAGGCCGTTTTGATTGGTTGAACCCTACAAGATGTTAATGATTGTCTGAAATCTGTGAGACCAGTGCTGCAGAGGAATAGCGCAGGCCTCGACCTCTGTTTCGTACCTAGTACCCATGCCTTTTACTAGCCAGGTATGTGCGCAGGAGGGGTGTCCCACGCTATCGTCTCGCCCGCAAGAACCACGCGGGATACTTAGGATTCTTCTGCAGAAAAGCTTTAATGCGTCTTGAGAGAGAGAGAGCATAAGCTAACATGGCGGAGACCCAGGACGAGGTGAACCCAGTCCTTATAAAGGAAACAGTCCTCGCTTAGGACGTGTCACTCTTGGATTGGTCCACCACCCAAAATCCCAGAGGATGCCTCGGGAGTAGGCGGGAACACAGTAGTGGAAAGTTACCAAGCACGTGTGCATTACCTAGTTTACCTGGCGGTGGAACCGGATGCCAGTGCCATCTTGTAATGGAGTATGTGGTTGCGGTCCTCTACAGAGGGGCATGGATTTGGAGCTGAGAACCTAGGTGCAAATCCGGGTCTTCAGCAATGAGCTGTGGGGCCTTTTGCCTGTCATTTCCCTTCTCTGGGTTATGGCTATTTCAGATGTAATGTGACAGAACTTCACTAGAGCTCTGACGTCTCCTCCAGCTCTTCAAATATGCACTGTTTTCAACTCTCTTCACACGTTAAGCCCACCTGGACATTCTTCCAAGTATGCTGACGTGAATGACGTTCAGAGACCTAGATCTGGGGCCTGATCAAGGCTCTAGGGTCCTGAAGAGCATGCTGGAGAGCCCTTGTCAAGAAGAACAAAACACAGCTGGAGTGATGGTTTGGCAATTAAGAGCACTTCCAGAGGACCCGGGTTCAATTCCCAGCAGACTCATGGCAGCTCATAGCTGTCTGCAACTCTGGTTCCAGGGAGTTCTTCAGGCTTCTGTCGGCACTGCACACCACGGTACACAGACATACATGCAGACAAAACACCCAGACACATAAATAATAAACAATCATTTTTTTAAAAGAACAAAATAAGAACTCACTTTTACCAGTTTTCAAAGTCTTCACGTGGGTACCACATTTTCGGCATCTCTTACACCCTGGAACCTTTAAAGGGATTTGTGCACATCGTGAGTGACCTCAAACTCTAATGACTTCTTCAGAGTGAATCGTGGGGTGCTCAGATATCAGCATGTGCAAAAGCTTCCCGAGCATTTCCGAGATGTCTAGTTTCAGCACAGGCATCACTGGGGGTAGATTTTGAGTTCCAGGATCAGATGTGGAAGCACCTGGAGATCTTCAGAGCCTGCAGGAACCTTCTAGTTTGGAAACCTCTCATCCTCGAACCTCTCTCCTAACTAATTCCCCCTTGCCTGAAGGCTGTCATTGGAAACTGCCTTCTCCAGGAAGCCATCTCTGATTCTCTGATCAGCAACTCGCTTCTCACTTGGCTTAGGCCCCTATTCTACAATACTTTATCATAACTATTTCTTTACCACTTTCTCTCCCCCCACTAAACTGTAACCTCCTTGAGGAAGAAGATGTGTCCCTAGGCATCTTATTCCTAGGTCCTAGCATAGTGTCCAGTCAATGAGATCGTCATTGAAAAAAAAGTCAGAAGATTAATATTATTTTATATGGAAAACATCTGCCTCATTCTTATTCTCTACCACCTTCTTCTCTTCTCTCAGTAGCCCACAAAGGTGCTGCTATTGTTTGAACATGAAATGTCTCCAAGTCATGAATTTATAGCTTATGGTCCCACTGTGTGAGACTGTGGAATCTTTGGAGCATTAGGCCTCACTGGCAATAATATAAATCTGTTGAAGAGAAACTTGAGGGGTCCAGCTGGCCAGGCTACTGACTGAGGTCTCTGCTCTTTGATATGTCAAAATGAGGCCACACAGTAAGCACTCACTTTTGAAAACAAAGTTCCAGCCAACATTGCCTTTGCTACCATGATACTTGGGGCCAAAATAAATCCTTTCCTCCCCTCGGTTGTCTAGTATCAGCAATGAGGAATAACAACAAGAAAGGGACCAAGACAGATGCCTTACAGTCTAGTCAGAGCCCTACTTAAAATCCAAGGTCTCAATCCTCTACTGAATACACAAGAAGAAACTGGATTAGCTGTAGGGAGCATCTCTCAAAGAGATCTGGTGATAGCTTAAAGTATAAACTATTTCCAGAAGAGAATGCAGGGTAGATGGAACCCATGGGATGTAGACGATTACAATAAAGTAGTCCTGCACTAACTTAGAATAGAGTATAATAAAGGGTTCTTTATTTAGAGGCAGACTCACAGATCAACAGTCCTCTGCATGAGTAGGGAACAAGATCTAAATTCAACAGGAGAGAGAGAGAGAGAGAGAGAGAGAGAGAGAGAGAGAGAGAGAGAGAGAGAGAGGCTGTATAAGCTTTACGGTACAAGATATCACACCCAAGTAGACTGGTATCTTAAAGGCTATTGGCTGAGGGAGTTCCCACAGCACCTCCCCCTCCCCCTTTTGTCTAAATAAAGCATTCTAAGCCTAATACAATAAAATATACAATAAGAACAAATATCAAGTATAAAAATTAGAATTAAAGCCAGCATAAACAATATCAAGCAAGAAACATATGTTAAATGTTTCAATAATTGTCTTGTCCTAAGGAATCTAAGTTTTGTATTAGAAATGGCTTGGATAAGTCATGAGAGGAAAGTAACTACAACTATCAAATCTCCAACCACATTGAAGACCTGAGAAGGGAAATGATATTATTTGAGTAAGCAGGAAGTGCAATCAAACAACTTTCAAAATGTGCAATAGTTGGGCGGTGGTGGCACATGCCTTTAATCCCAGCACTTGGGAGGCAGAGACAGGCAGAGTTTGAGGCCAGCCTGGTTTACAAGAGCTAGTTTCAGGACAGGCTCCAAAGCCACAGAGAAATCTTGTCTCAAAAAACAAAAACAAAAACAAAAACAAAAAAAAAGTGCAATAAATGAAGAGACAACTGAATACCTGTGCAATTACCCAAAGTCTCATTTGCAATGTTGGAGCAACCAACTTTGGCTAAGGCCTATAGTAACTGACAGACCATTTTCAGAGGTAGGAAAAATTTCAAAACCATCTTACCTTGTCTTGGCAAGATTTGACAGTCTTTTTTCTTGTATCCTGCTTGTCCAGTCTGGACACCACGTATTTTTCAGTGGTAGAGGCATGAGCAGTTCTTTGCCCAAATGCCAGTTTTGCCAAAAAGAAAACAAGCTCCAAGTGAAGTGTCTTGGGTGCCCAACATTCTCTCAGGAATTGATCGGTGCTGCCAGGAGCATGTAAACAGAATTCTAAGTTATTCAAATGCCATATTCTGCAGTTCTTTGAAGTGGTCAAAGATTACCTATCTATGCAGAATACAATCTCTATGCATCTAAAGAACCTGATTAGTCTAACTATAAGTATGACAAACATAGATAACTATTGATCTATAACTCTTAATACCTGTATAGTTTAAAGAGTAAGACCTTATATTAGAATATTAAACAACCTTTAAATAATTGTGCAACAAATGAAGACAATGATCTCAAAATATAAACAATGTATAAGTATCCTGATCAGAGGTAGAAATGTATATTGCAATATAATAAATATATCCTAAAATTGTATCAATATACAAAATGTCTTAAGCAGGGTAGAAATATGCATACACACAACATGACAAAATAATTTTGCATAGGTATACCAAAATTGTAACAGAAATAGGAGCATATTCAATATAACAAATATAATTCAAATTTGTATCAATATATAAGAATCTATACCAATGTAAATTGTCTATAAATAATAGCTCACAAGTATTCACTCTATTACTCATTATTATTATTAGTGTGAATAAACCCATACTAATCTACCTATTATCCCATTCAATTTTTTTTTTGCAAAGGAGATCCCTGATTCTACATAATTTCCACACCAACCCCCAACCCTATACCAGTTATAGGCAAACCCTAATTGATATCCGTAATCCTGAGGACAAACTTTGTTGGGAGAGGGGATATCATTTTCTAGAATTACTTCCAGCTGTCATGGGGGCAATGTTCTTTCTATGGGATTCTGTAAAACTAAAATGATGGTTAAGTTTCAAGATTACTGTTTGGCATAATTGCAAATAGTCTCTGAGTAGTCAGTAGGGTTTTTCTGAAGTTCTTATTTGAAGTTCTGGCCAGAACATTGTAAGATGGTGCACCATTTTAGCTAGTCAAGTTGGAATCATTTTGAGCAGCTGGTATCCAAAACCGATCTTAAAGTAGTGCTATCAGCATCATGACATCATATCAACCAGGTGGAATCATTGTTGTGGGGCCCTATCTTCTTCCTGGAAACTTCAAAGATTACTGAAGGAAAATTTATTGTTCATTGTGGAAAACTTAAACATTTTTCATATAGACATATATTCAATGAAAGGTATAATAGAGACAAAAATATTTATGGGGAAAAGTAAAACCTTTCCTAAATTCTTTCTTCTTTCTGTCTCATATCATATGGCTCCTAATATGAGACAGAAGCTCTGAGTTTTTCTTTTAAAAACATGCTCGAATTTAGAGGTGAATAGCCATTGTCCAACTCCAAAACCAGCTTTAATTTAATTTTTAAGTATATATACACATATACATACATACATACATACATGCATACACACATGTTCAAGTAATGAAATTTTATCCTGCAGATGATATGTCATCAAAAGTCAGATCTCTCTCCAATTGGTGATCCTTTCTAGATCGTTATCCTTTGTCCTTTAGGCATCTAGATGTCCAAAGGCACACAGCCCTTCTCCAGCTGCTATTCTTCCTTTCTGATTTCCCAGAAAGGACGCAGGTTCTGGTGGAGGGAGCAGAAGAGTCAGCAGTGAGAAGGGAAACAAAACAAAAAAATCTCTTTGTCTGAGACTGACTAGGTGGCTTCAGAGAGAGCCTAGGGCTAAAGCTGTGAAGGACAGAAGAGGAAGCCAGAGAGGCTCCTGTGGGAGGGAGGAGCAGGTGTCAGGAGTCACGCCCAAAGCTGCCTGAATTAGAGTGCTGCCAGGAGCGTCTTGGACCTGAGGCTACAAAGGTGTTTTCTTCCTAGTTTGGCTTGGGACTGTGGGTCAGCGGTGCACAGGGAATAGCTCTAAGGGACTAGGGAGACCCTAGATAAATAACACAAGTCCACCATTGGATTGAAATTCCTCAAGGACAAGGCCCATGGAATTTTTTGTTGCTAGTCTTCTTTCACCCCCAGCACATGGGATGCTCAGTGGGCACTGGATGGATGTCTCGAGCAACCGAAGAGTAAAAGAATGAAATGGTTGAAATGAATTAATAGGTGAGAACTGGGTGAACGAATGTGTTATGACAGAGTAATTTTGCTTGTCCATCCCCGGTCCATCCCATCTCCTCCTCCAATAATAGGTAGACTGGGTACAGACTGAGGACCAGACTAGCTTTCTACTCCCTGGTTCACCGGTAACCTATGGCTGAAAAAAACTCACAGATGACTCCAATCTGCTATTTTTTTCTCCAACTGTCAAATCCAGGGCTATAAGTCTTAGCCTATAACTCTAGACAAGGGTGTGGCCTCTGAGCCTTGGGCAGACAGCCTTCTTGACCACAGGTCTGAAGTCCGTTTCCCTCCCTCTATCTGGGGGACAATTATGAATAGCCATGCCCATGCCAAAACTAGAGATAGGCTAGGCCGTAAAGGCTAATTAGGAGTACCCTGCGAGTACTGACTCCATTGCCATAAAAGTCAGTGGCCTGCTCTCTCCTCTCACTCTGAGGCTCTGACTCACAGCCTCCTGACTCAGAGTGCTCCAGGTGGGGTTAATAAGTTCCAGAGTATCTCCTCTCTGGCTGTCTGACATCAGGAGGGAGGCTCTCCCCAGGTGATAAATTGCCTTACCCTCGAGTCTTCCAAAAGCTGCAAGAGCTTGCTGTTGTGGCCTGGGAGCACTGAGAAGACCAGAAGCCAATGGGGGTGGGGGTGGGGTAGGAGGATGAGGGTGATGGGGGTGGCAGGGAGCACGTGGAGGCATGATAAAAGCCAGGGTTCACAATTGTGCTGAGAAATTAAATGATCTGATGAGACTCAACATAGAATTCTTTGGGTTCCAAGAAAAGGTCAGCACTATTCAGGAGGCACAGAGTCCCAGAAGAGCCTTGGTGGGACAGTTTGGCTGCAGCTCCTGATTGCAAGATGATAGGTAAATTTCTACCCTCCCTGGCCTCAGTTTACTGACCACGAAAATGGAAACAGTCATAGTATACTCCATACAGGTTGTTAAGAGGGATCAACAAACTAGCAGAGTGCCTAGTGGGGAATAAATGAACTATTGCCCTTGATTAATTTTTTAATACTCAGAGAGAGGTTAAGGCAACCTGAACTTTTTATGCTATCCAAAGTATTTCCCACCACTACCATGAAGTACAGCAAAGAAGAAAAACAGATGTGGTGTTTTCACTGAGCTGCAGGGCTGATTCCTATACCGGTGTGCCGCACTGTAACGCTCAAGAAGGACTCTGTGGTTACCCTAACTTCCATACGGCAAGCCCTGCCCTCGGGCCATTCACAGTCTGCATGGGAACAGGTTCTAAAACAGATGGTAGGCATGTCGCAGGGTTAGAGGCTCCACTATAGCCAGGTCTGAACTTGCCTGTCTCAGAACCATCAGCAAACTCAAGATACACAGCTTGGACTCCACTTATGTCCTTCTTCCTCCTCCTCCTCCTCCTCCTCCTCCTCCTCCTCCTCCTCCTCTTCCTCCTTCTCCTCCTTCTCCTCCTTCTCCTCTTCTTCTTCTTCTTCCTCCTCCTCCTCCTCTTCCTCCTCCTCCTTCTTCTTTTCCTTCTTTCTACTTCTTCTTCTTCCTCCTCCTCCTTCTTCTTGTTTTTCAAGACAGGTTTTCTCTGTAGCTTTGGAGCCTATCCTGGAACTTGCTCTGTAGACCAAGCTGGTCTCGAACTCACTAAGATCCACCTGCCTTTGTCTCCCTGGTTCTGGGATTAAAGGTATGTGCCACCACCGCCTGGTGAGTCTGAGTTCTTATACCAGAACTAGAGAAAAGGATTTGGAGAAGAGGGCAAATTAAGTGATGATCATAGTCTTGATTTCCCACCTCTTGGATCCGAGGTACTTATGAGCTATGCAGTAACTTGCATAGCAAGCCTGGATCCAGTAGAGAGGTGAGTTGGGTGCTCATGTCTGAGTGTCGCCTAGAATTTACCACGAAACAAAGGGAAGCAGATGACCTCACCAGAGACGACACGTTTCGAGAGGAGAAGGGCACAAACAACCAAATCCTGAGGAATGTCTGTCTACTCTTAAGGGATTGGTGGAGAAAGCCAGCAGAGAAGCTTCTGGAAGAGTGGTGGAGATGCAGGGAGAACAGCCTTCTGTCAGGGAAATCATGAAGGAGGAAGCTTCAGCAAGGGAGGGATTTGTAGCATTAACTTCTCCAGAAGCTGGAGGGAAGAGAAGAGAAGCCACCGGACATGTCTACTGGGGCCTTCGGGACACATTTACTTTGCAGTGTGGAACAGGATGCCGGCAGCCGAACCTGGGAATGTAGGGCCGTGAAATGCAGAGGAAGTCAGTGTTGAGTGCTGATAGGCAAGAAATGAGACAATAACTCAAGAGGGAGCATGGCTTGGTGGCTGTTTATCAGTTACTGCCTGTGCGGTTACTATCAGGGTCCTGCGTGTGCGGGAGAGGAGGAAGGAGTCTCTGGGAAGCAGGGATTAAAGAGGGAGGAAGAGGAAGATGATGGATGTTACAGAGTCTGGGAGGAGAGGAGACAGAGGAATCGCCTAGAGAGCAGATGTCCCGCTTTGAGTGAGTGAGGCCTCCTGGGTGTCCTGGCTATGACACTGTCTTGGATGGGCTCCAAGCAAAACTTTCCTAGCACTGAGGTCACCAACATGGTGACACCAGCACACCCTCCCCGACCTCAAATACAGGTGTCTGCTTTCTCTCTATGACCAGGCTTTCCCTTTTCTAGAATTCATAAAAGACCAGAGCTGGAGTAAGACTTTCAAGGTTCTAATTTTCCAACAAATTTATCTCCTTTCTGGGTAAGCCAAAACAAGGAGTCTTACCCCTTACCTGGATCCCCAAATTTGATTAGCCAACTTCCTCCCTCCCCTCTGGGAGTTAAAAAAAGTAGACCTGGTTCACCCCCTTCCCTTTCCAGCCTTCGCTTATCTAAGCCAAGGGCCTCGCGGGAACTTTCAACTGATTTATTTCAGCTGGTTTCTTCTAGCCAGGCTGACTCTGGTTAGCCTTCTTCAGTCCCTGGGGGCCACTTTTAGGGAGCTCTGCTAGGTATTCTGACCTGCTAATAGGTCCCTAAAGGGGAAATGCACACTGTCACAGCCGATAGGACTACCCAACACCTAGTGAAATCCTAGGCTTTGCTGAGCTCAGCCAAGACACCATAGGAAACATGTGATCTGGAGTTCCCAAAGAGACTGCTGTATCTCAGAGAATAACGCTGAACAGAAGGAGGACAAAGCTGCTGGACTAGAAAGAACTCTGGGTTTTATTTAAAGAGCCCTCACCCCTTATTTTCTGAGTCTGTATTTGAGAAGGAGGAGCGCTATGACCCAGTAGGGGAACGAGGGAATGTGTTGGCATCTCAGAGGGTAATGTTTGCTGTTTTCAGGCAGCCTGTTGCATTATTAACTGTGAGAGGGTGGAGGAGCTCTCATAGTTACAGTTGCATAGTCAAGATGTTCTCCCTTTGTTTTCCTGGCAGGGAATGACTCCTGCACGGTGTGTCATTAGCAAAATGCTGCTTCGTTCGGGTCCCTTTCATTTCTCCCTTTATTGTGTTTGCAGGGAATGACACCTCGCCTTGGCATCAGCTCATATGCTAAAGATTTTTAAGAATGGGTCATTAGTTTGGGCAACAGAGAATAAAGCGCTCTGTGCCCCTCATGAAGTTGATTCTTGAGACACTTGCATATCAAGCTCTGTCCCGTGCCTTTTCCGCAACCACAGCACGATGCACCGCGCCTCTGCCTTATCCTCCAGGCTAAACTACTGATGGCAGGAGGAAGGAGGGGCTCAGGAATAACAAAGGTGACAAGCGAGTCCTGGACTTCTGCCCTGCAACATTTTCAAAACTTTGTAATAACACAAATGTGAGGGCTTTAACTTCCTACTATTTTCATTTCTTATTCTAGGGCCTCTGGGACGGCTCAGCCAGTGAAGGCCCTCATCCTAAGCCTGAGGACATGAATTTGCCCCCCCAGACACATGTTGGGAAGAGAGTTGTTCTTTGACCTCACACATACATACACACACACACACACACACACACACACACACACACATACACACACACACAAATACCCTTACTCACACATGCATGAATGTGCATGTATATTCACAAAATAAATAAATGTCAAAAATACAGTCATGAAAGTTGAACTAAATGTTTAAATATAGAGTGAGCTCTGCTTTGAAGTCAGAACCCGAGGAAAAACTAGAAATTTCTAGATGTGCAGTGTGTATTTCCAGGTGCAAAAGCATTGCTAGCAAGGCTTTAGTCTCTCCTTTCCCAAAATACCAATCTTGCTATTTTGATGCTGTAGTAACACAAAATGGTTAATATGTGCTTATAAAATGTGATCATTTTCCTGAGTGTTGACTGCTAGCCAAAGTGACCTGGTGAGTGTGTCAGGGAAAGGATCTGTCCGTGCGTCCTGTTTTAAGTCTGCTGGTATAAATTGCAGGTTTGTATAGAGGCTGGCTACCAAGGTGAGAATCAGATGGTCTCGCTAATTGATCATTCTTTGTGAACGTCATCAACTTACATGCTCTCCTGATGCCTCAGTTCCTCTCGTATAACATATAATTATTATAATAGTAATAAGCTACCTCAAAAGATAGGGAGATTAAGTATCTCATGCACAGGTGTGGCTGCTCCCCCCACCCCCGGGCTTATCTGCTACAGGTTGGCATGGCTAAGGTACAGGCAGTCTTTCTCCAGGGCCAGGTGCTGTCTTGCTGACCAGGCCTGTTATGAACCTTCTGAGGCCACCCTGATCACCTCTTGGTGCAGGGATTTAAGAGCCAGCAAGCACCCTCCGGGAGGAATAATGTTGACATTTCAAACCCCTGAAATTCCAGGAGATCAGGCTAAGCTGCATTCTGAGGTCACCACTGCCCAGCCATATAATATATTCTATTTATACTTTCCCCTTTCCCAACTCCTCCCACAGCCTCCCCAGCTCTCCACCCACCCAGTCCACACCCTTTCTCTCTCTCTCTCT
This sequence comes from Myodes glareolus, assembly GCF_982192425.1. NCBI lineage: Eukaryota > Metazoa > Chordata > Mammalia > Rodentia > Cricetidae > Myodes > Myodes glareolus. Next base: position 25,244,943 of record NC_142040.1, on the reverse strand, counting down.
CTCTCTCATTAGAATGTTATGATTAAATTATATAAGAATACTTGCAATATTTGTTCTTTGTTCTGTGTTTTTTATGTTTTAACTGTAATATGATGTGGGAGTTTCTCCCACGGTGTGTGTAGAATTTCGAACTTCTGTATCTGAATGACCATCTGTTTCCTTAGATGTGGGAAGTTTTCTGGGGTGATCTTTGTTGAGTTTATTTTGTGTAAATGCTTTTAGCTTGTAGTTTTCCATGCCTATGATTCTAGGTTAGTCTTTTGATAGTGTTCTCTAGACCTTGCAAGTTCTGTTTGTACTTTTATGTCATTTTGTCTTTCTTGTCTAGACGTTCCAATCCCCCTACCTTGCCTTTGACTCTGATATATCGCCTGCTCTTGATCTGTTCTATTGGGGAGATTTTCTGTGGAAGACGGGGTCTTTTACCAGGCAAATATGTCATTAAGGCTCTGCTCTCGTGGATAAATACCCTTGTCAAAGGAGTGGTCAGTTATAGAGAGAGTCAAGTTCCCTCTTCCTCTCTCTCATGTGTCACAGCTGCCACTACATGATGCTATCATCACATGATACAACACGACGTCCTCAGCCCGATGTTGGCACCATGCTCTTGGACATCCTGGCCACAGAACTGTGAGTCAAATAAATCTCTGCTCTTTATCAAGCACCCAAATACAATAATTAATGTTATAATAACTGAAAAAGATACCTTTCTTAACGGCCTATGCTTGATTCACTACATTCTTTCTCTCAGCCTCATAGGGAAACTCTACCTTGATTTCTTCCACAATCTCTTTAGTTCTAAAAGGAAATATGAGATTACTTTCTTCTGTTTTTATATAAAGGCCACATTATGAACATTGCTCAGTAACTTCCTTTTTTCAATTATATACATCCTAGAGCTCCTTTCTTCTTTTTCTTTTCTTTCTTTCTTTCTTTCTTTCTTTTTTCTTTCTTTTTTTTTTTTTTTGAGACAGGGTCTCTTGTAGCAAATGGATGCCTCAAACTTGTTATGTAGTTAATTATGATCTTGAATCTCTGATCCCCTATCTTCTAAGTACTAGGATTGCGGGTATGGCCCACTATGAAATTTGGGGATTTCTTTTTCCCTTTTCTTTCTCTCTCACCACGCTCCCTCCCCTCTCTCTTTCTCTTATTTCAGGCTGGCTTGGCGCTCAGCAAGTGGCCCACACTGGCCTTGAGTTCATGGCATCCTTCTGCCATAGCCTCCTGATCACTAGGATTGCCAGTGCAAGCCACCTGCTCAGGTTCTCTACATAATTCTATAAGACACTGGCACAGTTGTCAGTGTTCCACTTCACGGATGTTCTGTAACTTACCGAGTCGCTTTTCTATTGAAGAAAGGGGGATGCTCTGCTCATATCTGTCTTACTATTGCCAGGCACTGCAAGGAATAACCTTGCCAATCCATCTCTTACCCTTATGAAGCTGTAGCTGCAGGTTAATTTCTGAAAGCATGAGAGTTTTGGTGAGAAAAAAAAATATACAAGTGTTTATGACTTTTGTGGACATTTACCAGGAACTTTACAAGGTAAAAATCTAGAAACAATGCCCTTGCACCTCTAATATCGGCTGAGACACCAGTGTCAGACTTCATGCAAGCAGTTTGCCAAGGACACATGCAGGAAGGAAAGGCTCCCATCAGCTCCTTTTGTGAGTGACGCATTGGATTGACTCATGGCCACTCATGTTAGTTAGCGGGTGATTCCAGGGTACCTACCAGAGCCTCTTGTCCTCTTCTCTTTCTGTACAGGTTGGCGACAAAAACTTAGACAAGCTCTTAAAATTCTTCCTTGTATTCTTTGGACCCACATAGCTGTCTGCAATACGTTTTAATGTACTAGAGAAGGCAGAGGTCCTGAGGTCAGCAAAACTTGAAAGATCGGTTTTATTGTGTATTTTAGGTTTGACGCAAGGTTATGAAGTCCAAGATGGCCTCAAACTCACAATCCTCCTGCCTCAGCTTCTGAAGTGCTGAGATCATAAGCATGCATCACCATCATGCCCAGGAATACTTAAGCTGGCTGCTGCCAATGTGATTCTTGTATCTGTAGAACATTAGGGGAGGTTTTTAATCTCTCGGCCTCTGTACTTTCATCTGGGAAACAGGAAGAAGTTTGAACTCATTAAAGTGGTTGTGAAACTGAGGCATAATGTGTGGAGAGCACACCTCGGGGGCAGTATCAGCCTCTCCCTGGTACCCACATCAGTGACTCATAACCTCGGCTTCAAAGCCATCTTCTGATTGATGCTCTGACTGCTGGTGAGCAGTCCATGAAGTGTTTAACCACATCCCGTTGATGCTGCAGTCTTCCTCACCACACAGCGGTGCTGAGCACCACTCCATCCTTGTAACATCAAAGGACTTGGGATCATCAATTAGTCAGAAAGCTACTTTTCCCTGTACAGTCCAACCCGTCATGACGCTGGCCCTTAAGAAGCATCAAGGTTTATCTAGGGTCAGATAAGCCTGGAAATCCTACCAATAGGACCACCCACAGCTGCATAGCTCAGTGGACACACAAGAAGCAAAGAGCCAGCTGTGATCCGAATTGTAGTTTCTGATTCTCTACTTTCATTATTTGGGAACATCTCGTCACCTCTCTCGACACAGAGGTCTCTGTCCTCCCACGAAGGAAATGAATGCATTCTGAAATACAGATAACTCTGGACATGACAGTAATGCAATGATGGATTGCCCTGATGTTTCCTCCTCCCCTGAATCCATTAAAGGGGGAATTGGATTCTACCTAATCAGGACCTTCATTCGTCTCCTTAATTGCTTTATAAGTTACTGCAGTGAGAAGTCACAAGCGAGGAGCGTGTTAGCTCTTCCCCCATGCTCACCTTCCGCCCATCCCCGCCACAGCCCCATCTTCCGGTCCTTCAAAGTGGATCTGCAGCAAAAACATTATTGTGGGAGTTGAGGGGGAAATCTGCTAATGGGATTCAGAGTTCCTACAGCAGAAGAGACTGAGTTAGGAAAGGCACATCATGCACAGGGCTCTCATTCAGGGGAACGAGACACTGACACAATTCTTCCTAAACAGCCACACTTGACAAGTTATTTGCATATTCCATTTTGGGTGCTTTGATCTAGGAGACAGTCAGTCCTTAGAGGCTGTCAGTTTACTTCATGAGAATTCTGAGTACTTGAAAGCAGAGGGAAAAAAACCTCTCCTAAAGTTCTCTCTTTCTTCAACGTTTTTTGTGGCCTTGAAGAAAAGAGTAAGGACTAACTGAAAGTCAAAACTCTAACCCTAACCAGGTTCACTAGTGCCTGTGAAAAATCTGATAAAGACTGTTGGAGGCAATACCAGGATTTGCAATTTTTTGCTTCTTCTATTATGTAGTATATTATTTGTTTCCTAACACATTAGGAAATACTGCTGCTTATGCAACATGCATTATGATGGCCACTAGCCGTGTGGGTCATTTGCATTTTAAAATAATTACAATTAAATTGAATTAAGATCTCAGGTCCCTCCCTCCACAGCGCTTGGTCTGTCACCACCGCTCAATGCTCCCTGTGTCAGGACGGTGCAACTGCAGGCTATGGAAAATGGCAGACAGCTGCGCGAAGGAGCCTTAATCTCCCAGCCTGGGAACCTCCAAGAGCTCCACAATGGTTAATCATCTAATTAGCCGCCTTTTGTCAAAGCCTTTTTCTCTTATTAGCGTGTGATCACATTCATCCTGCTTTCATAGCCTACCTCGCCGTGGAGAGATAGTTTGCAAATTAAAGTCCGTGTGCTCCTGGTTCTAGACCTTGTTAACTGTCAGGGTCGCATGTCAGTTCTTCTGAGTCACTAGGCTTAGCTTAATCTATTAGATTTTTTTTTTTTGATTAAGTATTATCAATGACCTGCTTCATTCCCTAAAAGCGGGGAGGGGGGAGGGATGCATTGGTTTTGCATAATGCTGGTATTCAACTGATAAACATATGCAAATTTAGCATGACAATTGGGTTGGATGTGTGAGAAACATCAGCAAACAGGACTGAAAGCTATGCAGCCTCTGATTGTGAGTTCACGCTCAAACCTTGATATGTTAATTCAACTTGACCCGCGTACAAGGAAGGGAGAGGCAATGCTTTATGAGGCTGGTTAATGAAATCTTCATTATTCCATATTGATGTATTCTTTCAGATGTGCGTCTGGGGCAGCCACTGTCTGATTCTTCGTCCTCCCTTACTACCCATTGTCTGACGCTCATCAGCCACCATCTGTTTGTTACTTGATCAGGAGAAGGAAAATGGAGTGAACCACGAATGTCAATCCGAATCTTCAGGAGGGCTTCTTCTAGGCCGTGGAGGTTGGTGATGCGGTATTTGACGCACGAAAGACACGAGCATTGAGAGAGCCTCTTCTGCACTGAACACGCGGTGTACTCATTTAATGATCCCAACAACCCCCTTTCTCTGATGAGAAAATTGAGCCAAGCAGAGGTTGAACAGTTTGCTCAAATTCACATAGCCGGCTGCAAAACCAGACAGTGTAGGTAGGACCACAGTCCAGTGCTTACCCACGAGGCTCATCACAGAGCCTGCCCAAGTCCCTTCTGGACTGTGTCACGGTCTTGAGTGTAGCCTGGGTGGAGGCGGGGGTCTGTTAGTTCCAGGAGTCTCACAGGATGAGAGCCCTGTGGCAGGTGTCAAAGGTTATCCCGAAGATGTCAGGGACACCAAGGATCCATCCTGGTTGTTTTCATTCTTCCCCCATCTGGGCTGTTGTTGTCGGCCAGAGTAGAGAAAAAAGAATTCTTCTCTGTCCCCTTTGTCCAGGCCTGGGTCTCAGGGCTTACTTCGATGCTCAGGGAAAGCCAGGTGCTGTTTTGTCATGGTCCCCCTGGCTCTCTTTGGTGGGCTTGGAGCTGACGGGCATTTGTGAGGACTGGAGAGTGTGCTTGGCTCCTTGGGAACAGAAAACTGCCTTTGCCTTGTGAAGGTGTCCGGCCAGAAACACTCATGCTTCAAGATCCATTTCTGACTGTTAAAAGTTCAAGAGGTAAAAGGTTATTTCCTTGTGGATCTCCCCTAATTAGCCCACTCATAGCTTCTCAGGTGTGGAAATGTATGGGGGGGGGGGCCCTACACTGAAGTCCAGGGCACACTCATCTGCTTGTGCACACTAGGTTGGCTCACAAGCAGGAAGCCCGGGCAGGCGGGCGAGCAGCACAGTGAGATCCTGTAAGCCGAGCCGCTTGTGGGAGCTGCTCCCCTGCTCCGTATCTGCTGCAAGGGCACCACAGCAGAGGGGTGACAGAGCCAGATCAGCAGCAGTGATGTGTCTCTCTGGCTGCCTGGGTGGTCTTCGTTCCTGCCACCCTGGAAAAAATGATTAGATAACTGAGGGAAGAGAAGCTTCCAGGTCATGGGCCCACCCTCCTTGCTGTTCTACAGATAAGGAAACCAGATCTTGGAGTGCTAAGAGGACGTGCCCGAGATCAGTTTGATTTCGCTGGCTGATTCCACCCAAAGGAAATCAACGCTACTGTCGCAAGCTTCCAACTGCAGCCAAGTTCTAACGCATGCGTCCTAATGGCCTTAGTGCTACTTTGTGTTGAAGTCTCAGATTATAATGCTCACACACTGTACACTTTTAGGCAGAAGGAATTGTGGTAAAGGAGATTTAAAAAAAAAAATAGTTACCCATAATAGCGACCCCACTAAAAAGATTTCAGGAGAAAGGTGGCACTGGAATGGTGACCATTAGAATAGAGTTAGTAATGCAAAACAGGGAAGGTCAGAGGAAAGAAGTCTAGCAAGCTTCTACGTTAGGCAGCGAAGGGAACAGCAGGAGCAACTTCGTCTTGGAGAAAAGGCGAATTCTTATTTCCCACCGGCTTTCTGGAGTCTTCGATTCTGATACTCAGGCTAATGACCACAGTGGCCCTCTGGCACTTAGGCATGATGGCTAGTGCCCAGGGCAGGCACCAGAAGGCATGCTTCTGAGACATGATATTCATGGGACTGTATTTGTGCTCATGGTGATTGTAGGTTTCACCGAATAATGTAGTTGTCTGTTTAGAGCCTGTCATAGTCTTTGCCTCTAAGAACGAGGACATGTCAGGGCACACCACGGGCAGAACCGCCAGCCAGGGAGACCTCATTAGAATCGGGTCACCCCAGTACAACAGTGCCTGTTGAGTACCTGTTGTTTGGCCCATTCCTGCTGGGAGGAAGCGATATGACGGGCATTGTGCCTGATGAGGAAATTTGATTTATTTAAGTCCAATGGCTCCTAAAGCAATGTAATGGCATAACAAGCTATATTATAACAGTCAACACTACATTTTAGGAACACACTATGGGAGAGCAGACTACCCAGGAGCCTGGGAGGACGGCTCCTGGGAGAGGCACCATCGTGTATTCCCTTAACGTACATTAACTAGTAAATACTTCTTTCCAAATGCTGTGTTGGGTGCTGGGCTTATCAAAGTCATTGTGGTCTCTGCTCTGAATCTGAAGTTAGTAGGTGCTCTGTAGAGGGTAAAGACTCCTTGCGTCTTCCAGAACTGGGGGTGGGGGGACCCAGTGAGCACAAAGCTAAGGAATGGCCAGAGAAAGCAAGGGGCATGCAGGAACCCGAACTTAATCCCATAGGCAGTAGACAGGTAGGCAATAATTTAAGGAGGGGGTGTGGCATGCTCATTTGTGGGCTTTAAAGTTAATTAGGCACAAGGAGTTAATTACACAAAAGGGAAAGCCTGAAAGGAGCAGGGAAGCAGGCAGGTGTATAATTCCGGGGTGGAGATTTGTCTTTCACCGAACTGCCTCAAAACCCTAAAACCTTACAGGAAAACAAGAACTGCAGGTGAGGATTTAAACAATGGGTCACAAAATTAAGCAAAGTGCATGAATGGGGAGCTGGACTTGTGGGGAGGAAGGGCTGTGGCAGGGATGAGAGAGGGATAAGAGAGAGTGGGGGATGAGAGCAAATAGCATGCCATATACACATGCACAAAATTGTGAAAGAACAAATTGAATCAACAGAAAAATATTGAAAATAAATAAACATTTTGAAATGAAGTGTAACACTATGAACTAGAGTGAAAACCAGGAAGTTTTAAGTGTGTAAAGTTAAAAAGGACAAAGTTGCACAGATGAGATGGCCCAGGAGAAGACACTCGCCTGACAAGCCTCACCACTGGAGTCCCATCCCTAGGACTCCTATTGGTGGAAGTAAATACCCAGTCCCAACAAGGGACCCTCTGACCTCCTTGCACATGAGTGCCCCAACAGGGACACACCTATATAAATAAATTTACATTTTAAGGGACAAAATGAGAGAGTTACTAGCCTTGATATGCAAATGACTCTCACGCATGCATAAGGAAAAGGACACCTCATAGGAGATGGGCCCAGAGCATGAAGAAAATATTTGCAAATATTCAAATGATTAGAAGGTGAAAGATGTTCAAAATTCACCAGTGAAGAGAAATTGAAAATGTAGAATGATTTTTATTTGTTTCAAGCCCGGGGACAAAGGGCTGAGGTGTCTATTTAACATATTAGAAGAGACTGAGATCTAGCCACCAGGTTCTCCCAGCCTCCTTCAGTCCTTACATGTTAGTGGGGTACAGATGGATGATACACCCCATTCCTTATCCCAAACTTCTCCAGCCTAGAGGCTAGACTGCCCTTCCCCCAGAGGCTCTACTCAGACAGTTTGGTTACCCACCTTTTTTTCTCTCTTTTTTCCTTTTCTTCCTTCCTTTCTTCCTTCCTTCCTTCCTTCCTTCCTTCCTTCCTTCCTTCCTTTCTTTCTTCTTTTCTTTTTTTTTTGTACTTTTGGCCTTCTGGCTACTGCACCCAGTAACCTCCCTCACCTCTCCCTACCCCTCCTCCTTTCCCTACTTGGCCCTGCTCAGTCTGGTCGTCCACTCTGGACTCTCCCAGATGTCCCTGCCTCTACCTATGCTTTCCCATTTATCTGCAATAAACTTTCTCTTCCACCACACCTGAGGCAGTCATGTTCTTTCCTGTTCTTTCCTTCCTTTTCTGATTCTTTTGTTTCATTCCCTTGCTACTTTGAATAGACTTTACTTTTAAACAAAGACAGTAGTGCCTGTATGGGTTCAAAATTAGCACTTGCTGGCACAGCCTGGGGGAAGGTGTTTTAAAGAGTGATGTGCAGAACTCTGGGGACACCCCACACACTGCCTCAGCAAATTTTCTTTCAAGAATATTCTCAAATAAATATGCCAACTTACTCCTGTCTTACCCATTTCAACAGTGTTTATAGTGTGTGTGTGTGAGTGTGCGTGCATGTGTGTGTGTGACTCAATACAAAAGAAACCAAAATACCAACCCCAACCCACGAGGAAACAATATAAATGCCCAACCCTGATCTAAAAGTTTGTTTGACAGGATGGCAGAGGCACACAGATGCCAGGTAACCATTCGGAAGGTGGGTGGAACGCTGTTTACTGACCTGGAAACATGCCAGATACTGGAGAGAGATACTGGAAAACAACCACAGCCAAGAGCTCCGTTTTGAAAATACATATTTTATGTACATACGAAAAGTTTTCCGAGGGATGACAGCAAAGGGGTGTGCCATTGTTACCTACTGTCAGCAGCAATAAGGCTAGCTTTCTTTGTGTCCACTTTTATTTTCTCATTCTTCAATATCAAATATGGATTAATAGGAAAAGTAAATCAAATGCAAAACATCGAGATAATTAATCTGAAGCACAAAAGATGAAGACTACTTAGGCTTCTGCCATGATCCAGGTGAGAATGAAGAAGGCTTGGATGGACTCAGTGGCTTCTATGACTATAAATTAGAAGCCCCTTGAAGTGGCGCCAAAATGCAGTGTAGAATCCACAGGGTGGGGCCTGGGTGCCGGTCTATTGTATTTGCCGACACATTACAGGTAAATTTAACATGGATAACCAGACACAGCCCCGTTGCTCTAGGGACCAGAGTTGGTTGTGGAGAGAAAGGGGTTTTGGATTCAGATTCTGTTTTTATCCTAACTCCCATCAACTGGCAACTTGGCATACCCTGTGATCATCTGAAAAAGAAGTTGTCTTTATCAGATTGGTCTGTGAACGTGTCTGTAAGGGACTTTCTTGAGCATCTTAATTGACACAGAAGGGTCCAGTCCACTGTGAGCCAGTGCAGTTTTCAGGGGGGAGGTGGTCCAGCAAGCACTGTGTAAGAAAGCTGGTTAAGCCCAAGCCCCTGAGCCAGCCACAGAGTGAGCCAGTGGGCCATGCTTCTTCATTGTTTCTGATCCAGATTCCTGCCATGAGTTCCTGTTCTGACATCCCACAATGATGCCCTTCCCCCTATAAGCTGATTTTGGTCAGTGTTCTGTCACAGCAACTGAAATGAAACTCACCACGATCCCATGAAGTCAGCTTCCCTGAGTTTCCTTTCAGCGCACGTGGCTCTCAAGCCCAAAGTATTTTGCTGAGCAGGGAAACTAAGGCGACACTGCTCAAATGGAGGAACTTCTAGCATATTCTGGGTGCAAGGATGCTGCAGGAATAAACCTCCCATATCTTCAAAGCCTCAAGAGTGAGTAAGCACAGCAGCCCTGCCAAGGCAGAGAGTGCTAACACTACGAAGAAAGGATGGCATTTCCTACTTGAGAGAGCAGAATGGTGGCTTCCATCAGGACTGGGATGGTTAGCATGAGAAGGGTCCCTGTAGGCTCACAGGCTTGAATACCTGGTTCCTAACTGGTGGACCTGTTTGGGAAGGTTTAGGAGGTGTGGCCTTGATTATGGGGTTATGTCACTACGAACAACTTTTGAGGTTTCAAAGAATTCTCACCAACCAATTTCTCTCCCTCTCTGCCTTACGTGGGGATCAAGATGTGAGTTCTCAACTTTTTCTGCTGCCATACCTTTCCTTCACCATTGTGGACTCGAGGCTCCTGAAATTCAAGCCCAAACCAAATACTTTCTTTTATAAGTTGCCTTGGTAGTGGTGCCTTATCACAGCAATAGAAAATCACTAAGACAGAGGGTCTTTGGAGGAGTGCATTGGTTTTAAGGCTTATTGAAGCTTGCTGTTTTATTACTAATCACACCTTCCATGGGTGGGAGCGTACATCCAGATATCTGAGTGTTTTCAGCACAGCACAATAGCTTCCCTTAAGGTTTAAAATTTATGATTTGCTTTTAATTGCTACCTGTCTTAATAAGTGTTGCTCAAACAGGAAGGAAAACTCCACATAGTCTCAGCAGGCTTTGATGCCAGAGGTTGTTAAGGCAATTTGGAGAGAGTTCTTAAAGGATGTTAGGTAAATACAGATGAATTTCAGTATACTGTTTACACTGACATTTCTGTTCTAGGAAGCATCAGAGGGACTTTGCAGAGCTGGGGAGGAATTCTGTTGGATTTTGACTGGGTCAGGGTTGATACTTCTCATTCCTTATTGGCTGAGAAAAAAAATTAATGAAACCCTTATAAGCAATATCAAAATATCAACCTTACCTTCCATAATTAAGCACTCCTTTAGAAATAAAGGTTACACAATCTGTCTTTTGCTGTCTTTGACTTCTTCCCAACACCAGTGGGAGGAAATGAACTCTGGCTGCAACTCCCACTGACGGAGACTCTGACTTTACATGTTGGAGCAGAGACCTTGACTTTGTCCTCTCTCCCTCTTGGAATCAGTGTTCCACAGATGTCAGAGGAAATCAGGCAGATAATGGCAACATTTCCACCAGAGGTCAAAGGGTTCATTAAGACACTGGCCTGGTCCCAGACCAAAGGCTGAGGACCCTCTTCAAAAGGCCTCAGGAGCAGGAATACAGACCCAAAGGGCTCTCTCAGAAGACATAAGGACACAATGAGTCACTGGCTGTAGAGAGCAGCCCAGGGAGGGGAGGAGGTGGGTACCTCTCAAGTTACCCATGCAGTTGCTCTTTGACATCAAAGTGCCTGTGCGCATTCACCCCTAATTGGCAGGTTAACATGCCAGGCAGGTGTGGGCAGGTCCCAGGAAGATAAGAGTGGAAGGCTTTGAATTTCAAATCCGAGATCTTTGTGTTCTGCTCAAGCTGGCCTTCTCTGGTTGGGACTTGGGTAAGGGGTTGTGACTGACCACAGAGTCCTTCAAGGCCTAGGCTGTGGATTCCTGATGTGGTCACCAGACTCTAAAATGCTCAGGAACTACTTAAGAGACCTCATCTCCAGTCATATTTTTCAGGACTAGATTACTTGGTAAAGAAAAATTTAGGCAAAACCAAAATATATTCTTAAGTGGTGAGCCTTCCTTTTTGCCCTTCGATGGCCCTAGATCATCAATACTCTTCCCTGAAGGCATCACTGATAGTATTTTTGACACCCTATTAGAGATAGGTTTTCTTATAGTTTTTCATCCCCTACATACCACTTGACTTACAATAGAATTGTGTCTTGATAAATCCGTCTGAAATAGAAAATATCTTGTCAAGTGTGTATAATACACTCAAACTACCAAACGTCAGGGCTCAGAAACAGTACACACAGAGGATCATTCTAGTCACCAGTGATGGCAGGGTTAGCTAGGAGCATCAGCTCTCCTCCTCACCTGTGATCTCAAGAGACTATTCTAGGACTGTCCACTGTTGCTAGCATAGGGAAAGGTCAAAACTCTAAACTCAAAATATGTCTTCTACTCACTACATCCGGCATCTGCATCTTCATGAATTTCAAAGAACATTAAAGTGAAAGCGCACACACATAGATACACACTTGTAAATTTATATATAGATATAGATATATAAATATATATTTCACACAGGTAGAGGTCAGCTGTAGCTGTAACTGGACATGGCGGTATATACCTATAATCCTGGAATTTGAGAGGGAGAGGTAAGAAGCTCAGTAGTTCAAGTTTATCCTTGACTGTATGAGTGAGTTTGAGATAAGCCTTTATCTCAAAACAAAACACAATCAAAGGGGGATCAAAAGAAGTCAACTTTCTACACTGTTGTGCACTTGGCTTTTTGCCTTATATTCACTTATGAATGAATTCTAGGGAACATCCCATCCTAGCCCCGCCTATACCGACTTACCCAAGAATGGTCATCCACAAACCGTTGCACCACACACTGTAAGGTTGAGTCTGATGTATTCCACCAAGCCTCTCACTAATAGATTTTTTGGCTTTTTCCAGTCTGTCAATGCTTCAGTGGCTGTCTCTTTGCAGCTGTCTCTGTGAATGTGGAGATAGTTCTGAGACAGTCATATTAGATGTACAACCTAGTAGTCAGTTCCAGCATTTTAAGTTTTCATATGGACACATTCTCCTCCAGCTATCAGACCAGTTCTCAGTCTTTCCTGGGTACAACTAAGACTGAGTGAGACCTTGAAAATAACATGTGATGTGGAGCCACAGAGGCCATGTTGTTTGTGATTCCCATGTAGTGTGACATGCAGAACAGACAAAGAGAGTACATGGCAGTTGTTAGGGGCAGTGGTGAGGGAGGGAAGAAGGGAGGAGTGTAATGGGGCGTACGGTTTTATTTGGGGATAAAAAGGTGTCCTAAACTCAGGTTGTATAGGTGATTATGTTACACCACTGAGTGGTATATTTGTGAAAAGGTCTATTTTATGATATGCAAATTCTATCTCAGTAAAGCTGTGGTGTGTAGGTGTGTGTGGGGGGGTGGCGCTTGTGTGTGTGAAGGCCTGTAATCAACGCTGGTGCTTCTTCAGTCCCATTCTCCCTTCATTGTTTGAGGTGAGGTCTCTCAACAAACCTGGCGTTAACCAATTAAATTAGAGTGGCTGGTGGATGGACAAGCCCCAGGAATCCTCCTGTCTCTTCCTCCCAGGCTCCAGGATATGGCGCAGTTAGTTGTGTCTGTACTCGGGTGCTGGGGATCAACCTCAGGTCCTCATGGCTGCTCCACAGGGGCCCTAGAGACTGAGGCGGCTCCTTGCCCTATGCTGCTAGTATTTGGGTACCCAGCTCTCTCTTGCCCATGACACTGTATGGTCACACTCCGTAGTCATCACCATGTCAGTCATGTTCTTCTTAGAGGAGGACCCTGCAGGAAACAGTGATCGAATGTTCAACCAGGGACCTTAGGATTCAGCCTGTTAACTAACGGCAATGGACAGGAGTAAAATTGCAGCAAACCAACCCAAGGAGTCAGCAACCATCCAAGGAGCAAGCTGCTAACAATCGCCAAAGAATTCAGTAATCTTAAATAGATGGACTTTTGTTCTTTTCAAAAAGAGAGGAGGGACACCCATCTTTTCGACACTAGGGGATTTGGGACTACTATCCTTTTGTGGACTTGACCACCTCTGTTATGTTGCATTTGAATGCAGAATGGAATGCCGTCAGTGGGAAATGCGCTGAAGCCGCTGTAGGTAAAGAAGGCGTGGAGGCTGCATAAAGATATTATTTCTGTGCACAATTCCAGGGCTACTCTTAGAGTTCGCTGGTGTTTTCAATGACGCGGGTTTACTTTGGATCCTGTTTCAACCCTGTTCACCTCTCACCTCTCGATTAACCTTGCTAAATTCTTCTTTTTCTATGATGTCTTATATTTCAACCTGCTTGTGCCCCGTGGGATTAAAGGCTAAATACTCACTAACAAGAATAATCCCCTAAGTGGGCAGAATTCTAAAACTGTCAAGCATTTGATCGCCAGGGAGGGAGGGGAGAGCGGAGAGAAGGTAGGAAGCAAAGATGGCAAGAGGTTTACGATTTTCACCTTGGTAATTGATTGCAAAGGGACTCTCCAAGCCAATATTTGCATGAAAAAAGCCTGCCTTAATTCCCAGGAATAAGCTCATTCCCCCCCCCCCCCACTTCCTTTGAGAAACAAAAGAACCCCAAGAAACTGAGATCCCAGAACAGAGGCCTTGACACTCTTGACATTTCCCAGTTTGGGACTCAGCTCATATGACTTTAATAATAAAAAAAAAAATGAGCTCTTTTACAGGCGTGTTACCATGTGTAAGCCTCTGGGCCTTGTTGTCTTGTGTTTTCTGCGTGTATTGGCTCACCGAATCCTCACAGCTCTCCAATGAGGACAGCATGACTTGGATTGCTGATCCAGACTGCGGTCATCTCTGAAACCCCAGCCCCCAGGGTGATGGAGATGGGGTCTTACAGAGAGGATTGCGGTTAACTGAAAACCCGAGTGTGGTCCCTCACAGTGGGATTGGGGCCTTTACCAGAACAGATGCCAGAGAGATGGCTTCCCGTTCTCTCTCCTTTCATCATGAGAAGACTTCTGAACCCCAGAAAAAAAGGGCTCACCTCAGACTCTGCCTGCCAATGCCTTGATTTTGGATTTCACAGTCGCCAGAGCTGTGAAGAAGCAATAATTTTTGTTTAAACTGTTCGGCTGGTATTTTGTGGCAGTAGCCCGAGCTGATTTATAAATAACAGCCATCCTATAAAGAAGGAAGCTGAGACCTGAGTGGCCTGCACAATAAGAAGAAAGGGACAAAGGATCAAAGCCACACAGCCCTGCCAGGCTATGCTCCTCCTTGTGACCATGGTCAAGTGATGACAATGAAGGCCACAGTTTCCCTGTGCCCTCTCCATTTCTCTTGTAGTCCCCAAACCCCAATGTCACACTTACAGAAGGAGACTGTTCCTGTTTCCATGGTGGCTCTCAGTATTTTGGAGGTCATATCTCCTTTTCAGCTGGGAGCCCCATAAGGGCCACAGGAACAAGAGTTTGGGGAAGGAAACTGTATCTGAAAGGGCTGATTGCAACTTGTGTGATGTGCAGAGGTTGGGATGCTGCAGATCCTGAGTCTGACTGCAGTTCATCTTGGGCTACCTTGAAGCTCACTGAATAGCCATCCTTTGCCTAGGTCCGTGCCAGACCTAACGTTGTGACTGCCAGATGGAAATTTTTTGGAATGTATTTGGCAGACCACTTGTTCCCAGCAACCCCAAAGCTAAGCATGCCGTCAGATAACATATAAACCCTGCAGCTGAGATCGCTACAGCTGTCACCCACCCCTCTCGTGCTTCTACTGATATGTTTGAAAAGTGTCTTGATTGATCACTTTTCCTGGGTGTTATTATAAGAATTTCATGAAGCTGTCTCTATATAGGAGCATGAAATTTGGGGTAACCTAAACCTACGTTTTGGAACCATTGTCATATTAGGCTTCAGAATAAACTACCTCTGACCTCCTTTGAGGTGAGAGTTGTGGTTTTTTTGTCAACAGCAGGGATGCTTTTCTAATCCTGAAGTTTCAGTTTCTATTCTGGCACCTGGGTGGGTGTCAAGTAAGTCCCTGCTCCTTGACAGAGTCTCGCGGACCCTCACGTTGGCTTTGAGCTCCACGGTAGCTGAGAATGACCTTGAACTTCTTATCTCTTTGCCTCTCTCGTCAAAGAGCTGAGATTACAGGTTTGTACTGTTACGGTGTCGAAAACTAGAAGCTAACACTGAGACACTGCAAAGTAAAAATTTATTAATGGCCGGTCCATATTTCCAGTCTCCCATAGTAGGAGAATGAAAATGGCCCGGAATAAAGGCAGAGTAGTTTCTTTATACCAAGTGATTAAAAGTGGAATTCGGCAGCTATGTTCATGATCATGGGAAAGGTACATGCTATGGGTATGTGGTCAGACAGTTAACACACCACGAAACATCTTATGGTCAGTCCTTTCTTAGAACAAAGGAAACAATCTACAATGTGTAATTCACAAGGCTATTGAGGAAGAAACTGTTAAAAAAAAAAGTTGACCTCTAGCTAAGAACACGATCAAAGTCTGACACTGTTTAACTAAAAAGGAAATGGAGTCCCCCGTCCTTTACCATGCACCACCATCCCTCTTTGAGAGATGCTGGGAATTGAACATAGGGCTCAGTGCTTGCCAAACAAGTGTTCTACCCACTGAACAAGTGGGTTCCTTAGCCCACTGATTGTTTCCTAGCCCACGAATCTGTTTTATGTTGTTGTTAAACATTTTATATTGTTTGATAAGGGTATCATATCAAAGCAGGCCGTCTGGTTACTCAGCTAGTCAGCAGACTTGGTTAGGTTTCAGAGCCAGCACAGACCTAGTGATCTTTTGGTGTTTCTGCCAGAACAAGCCTGGTGTACAGCAGCAAGGGTGGAGGTTGGGGATTCACTCGCTCACAGGAAGTGGTTGATTGTTGGTTTCTGGGGAGCAGGCTCTGAGAGGGAATTCAGGTGCAGGATGGTTATTTCAGAGAGTACTTGGATCCTCACCCGTGGAAGGAAGCATGCCAGGGCAGGATGCAGGATAGATGGAGGAAGAAGCTAAGTTATGATGCATGGTTATAAGGATCGGGCATGACCTTGGCCCACCTTTAAATCTTACTCAAGAATATTCAGTCACTAGTTCTGGGCTACCTGGACAGGGGTCTCGGGCAAAGTGGCCACTGAAGGAACTGGCAACTGGGACAAGGAGCTCTCAACATCTGCACGATGTGCTGCAGGGTCCTCTGTAAGGGACCGGCCTCCAGGAGACTGTTTTGGTGGCAAAGGAGCGCATCACAGAGAGGACTTTTATAATCACACACAGCTACTTTCGTCTCTTGAGCCAGATTCTTTACAATTCTTGGCAGATGTCCAACAATTATAAGACTGTAGATGATCTTCATGTCTGTTCTCTCTGCATGAGATCCCCTGTTCTGAACACTCCAGTCCCAACAGCCACCTTTTAATCTATTTTCTCATCTTCCCTTCATCTCTCAGAGGAAGAACATTCCTTTCCTTCTCTTCACCCTGGTCTCCCACTTGTAACTTTGACTAGACCTTTTTTTTTTTATTGCCATACAAAATAATAGGATAAGATTAAATTGCGGAGCCAATCAAGTCAATGGGTCTGGTTTAAATGCAGCTTCTGCCGCTTATCAAATACGTGACTCTGGCCAATTTACCTAAACTCACCGGGCCTCAATTTCTTATCTATAAAATGTAAATATGAAAAATGCCTCCCTAAGGCTGTGCTGAGAATGAAATGAGTTAGTGCCATTGCTGTGGTGCTTACTAATCCCAACAACTTCTATTGTAATTGCTGGTCGTGCCTGATGCCCTCCGGACTGCCTGGTTGCTCCTGGTTCCTCTCTGGGAAGCGCTTTCATCATTCGGTCCCTCTGCTGCCTTTGCTATTGGTGATTGTACTACCCAAATGCCTATGTATTCAAATCACAGCTGTTTAGCTCAGGAACAGACATCTTCACTGAGCTGGAAAATTTTACTCTTGGAATGACAGACCTTGAGCCAGTTAGCTATGGGTTAGTGAACTGAAAGGTTCGGTGCACTTGGGTCTGAAGCCATTGTCACAACCTCGATGCATGAAGAAAGAGAGCTTTTCTATTAAGATAAACACATAGTTGGCACAGATATATGAGAAAACCAGAGAAGAGAAGCCCATAAGAAATGGGGAGTCCTTGTAAGATGAATATTCCAGCACCTTAGACCATGCTGAGCAATCTGCTTGCTCCCTTCAGATCTCCAGTTTCTTACTCAGTCACCCTCTAGTTCCAACCGCTCCCAAAAACCTTGTTCTGTTCTGTACATTGGGGAATGTGATTAAAACATTGAACATTAGTGAAGAAAGACCCATCTGGAAACTATGTGTGCACGTATGCAAACCCTGGTTTTAAGGATCGAAGACACCATCCCACTGGGCGGTGGTGGCACACACCTTTAATCCTAGCACTTGGGAGGCAAAGGCAGGTAGATCTCTGTGAATTTGAAGCCAGCCTGGTCTGCAAAGTGAATTCCAGGACAGTCAGAGCTGTTGCACAGAGAAATCCTGTCTTGAAAAACAAAAAACAAACAAACAAAAGCTCAAAGCAAGAAAAAGAAGAAGAAGGAGGAGGAGGAGGATGAGGAGGAGGAGGAAGAAGAAGAGGAAGAAGAAGAAGAAGAAGAAGAAGAAGAAGAAGAAGAAGAAGAAGAAGAAGAAGAAGAAGAAGAAGAAGAAGAAGAAGACAACCTCCTCAAACCCCAGATGGGCAGTGTTGATTTACAAAAGTAGATTTAACCTCTTCAACTACATTGTGAAGTCTCTGGACACTTTCTTGATTAGAACAAATTGAAAGAATTCCAAAGTGAAAAGACCACTTTCCATGTCCCCAGGACTCTTGTTGGGAGATAGCTCAGTTGGCAGAGTGCTGGCTACACAAGAACCTGAGTTTGGCCACTCAGCACCCATGTAAAGATTTGAGTTGCTGGTGTGCATGTGTAACCTGAGCACTAGGATTGGGTGAGGCAGGCCGATCCCTGGAACTCACTGGCTAGCTAACCTAGCCAAATTGGTGAGTTAAGCAATCAGTGAGAGACCCTCTCTCTCTCAAAAATAAATAAATGAATAAATAAATAAATAAATAAATATGTATTCACAGCACACAGAGGGAAATCCCACATCAATGGAGTAAAATTAAGGAAGGCCCTTTATATAAACCTCTGCCTTACACACAAACACACACACACACACACACACACACATACACACACACACCACATGCTGTGGGATAATGCTCTTGTACCCTGTAGAGATTTGTCACTCATATTGGTTTAATAAAACCCTAATTGGCCAGTAGTCAGATAGGAAATAAAGGCAAGCAGGTGACCAGACTAGGAGAATTCTGGGAAGAGGAAAGACTCAGTCTATAGCTGTCACCTAGTTGCAGAGAAGCAAGATGAGAATGCTGCACTGATAAAAGGTACCAAGGCATGTGGCTAAACATAAATAAAAATTATGGATTAATTTAAGTTGTAAGAGCTAGTTAATAAAAAGGAGCAAATAGGCTGAACATTGTTGTAATTAATATAGTTTTTGTGTGATCATTTGGGTCTGGGTGGCCAGGAAATGTAAACACAGTCTCAGTCTACAACCACACACATACAAAAAAAACCAGAATAATAAAGAGAAGAAACTCCACTTTATGGTAAAGGTTTATTTCAAGAGGAGAAGCCTGACGACTTATTGTCACGGTTCTGAGAGTGTGAAACAGGTGACATTGATCAATATTTAGTCATGCCTTGATCAGGATTAGCACTGTAGATGCCTCACTTGGCTGTTTTAATACATTGATGTATTGCTTGCTAAAAGAAGAAGAAGAAGAGGAAGAAGAAGAAGAAGAAGAAGAAGAGGAAGAGGAAGAGGAAGAGGAAGAAGAAGAAAGAATAGACACCCACAAACATACACACAGATTCTTAAAAGAAAAAGCTTTGTTTACAATAGTTCATGCAAAGCTTTGACTCCCCACCCCTAAAAAAAAAAAAAAAGAAAAAAAGAAAAAAAAAGAAGAAAGAAAAAAAAACCCTGAGATGATATTCTAAAATTTAAAACATTCTCTTTACAGATTATTAGCTGGTGACTTTAGTGAGAACGCCTTCCAATTCTGTTCAATTGTTTGATAATCATCTAATAACTCTTCATGTGTTTTGTTATAGATGCCAGAAACTGAGAAAACAAGTGACTGTAATGCCAAATTATTTTACCAGCCACATGGTTTCCAGTTCTTTGATTTGAACAGGACTTAGAAGAGTTATATTTAACCTAGCATGTTTTTAATTTTTAATGTGTGTGTGTGTGTGTGTGTGTGTGTGTGTACGAGCGTATGTGTTTGTGTGTTCCACAAGCACACATGGAAGTCAGAGAACAACTTTTGGAGCCTGTGCTCTCCCTCCTTCCTGGTGAGGAGCGTCTCTCGTTTCTGCTGCTGCCCTGTGCATTCCAGCCTAGCTGCCCAGTTTCTGCTGTCTCTGCTCTCATCTTGTTGCAGGGGTGAATGCTGGGATTTCAGATGTCAGTCACCATGTCCAACTTCTCGTGGGGTCTGGAAGGAACTGGTTGTCAGGCTCGGGTAGCAAGCACTTTAACCCACAGAGCCTCTTGTTGGTCCAACACAGTGTATTATTTTTTCATTAGAAACATATTCCTAACTTTCTTATACTGTTGCCAATATGTGGCTCTGGATATTTTTCCTAATGCTTATTCTTTGCCACAAGCTTTGAATACATATTTTTTCAAAGTTCAAGATGATATAACTTTATGAAATACTGGCATGAATCTAATTGACAAGGCCCATATTAATTTGTAATCAAATTAACCAAAGTGTTATTGTCTCTTGCCAAAAGACAATGACTTCAATTTTAGTATAAGATCTAAAAAGGAAAGTATTTTGAAATGCATCTTGAGACAGGTCAAGATTAAAAATGATGACAATTAAATATAATTAGTTCGTTTTGATAATATCAATACAAAATTAAAAATGAATATTGTCTTCTATAATGTGAGATAATCTTAAAGTAGGAAAAGTTATAGGTTAGAAAAAGTGCAGTTGGCATTGGAGGCACCAGCCTTTATACCAGCACTTGGGAGGCAGAGGTTGGCAGATCTCGGTGAGTTCCAGCACAGGCAGGTCTGTTAACAGAGAAACCTTGTCTTGAAAAACCAAACCAAAACAAAACAAGAGTGCAATGAATTCATTGGTAACTGGTAATTGGCATGGTAACTATTTGGTAAACTTTTGCGCACGTGTGTAGATTAAACTCTGGATTTTGGGTTTTGAAGACAATAGAACCATGTACAAAGGTAAAGATGATTCTGTTATGCTATGGGAACTTTGTTTATGCTGTTGTGGTTCATAGTCCAATTGAATAGTATTTGGAAGTAAAGGGTGGCGGGTATTTTGCAGCTGTGGTGACTGCTTCAGTTTCTTATCTTGTATTTGTCCCTGAGTTTTATACTATAATTAATGGTAAAAAGAAATCACATCACCATTAATTTCATTAAATATTCTTCTGTATATTTAATAAAAGAGAAAGTTATATACCAATGAAGGTTAACTATCTGGCGAGGAGCATATAATTATACTTTTTAATATTAGAGTTGAAAATTATTAAGCATATTATTAGAAAAAAAATGAGCAGTGACCACAATTGGGATATGTATACAATATGATTTGATAAAATAGACTTTAGACAGAAAGAATTACAGACCAATGTCACTCATGAAAACTGATGCAAAAATACTAAATACAATACTGGCAAACCGAATCAAAGAACACATCAGAACCATCATCCACCATGATCAAGTCGGCTTCATTCTAGAGATGCAGGGATGGTTCAACATATGAAAATCTGTCAACATAAAGCCAGCCACACCGAATCTCATAGAAGAGAAAGTGGGAAGTACATTGGAATGCATTGGTACAGGAGACCACTTCCTAAATATAACCCCAGTAGCACAGACACCGAAAGAAACAATTAATAAATGGGACCCCCTGAAGCTGAAAAGCTTCTGTAAAGCAAAGGACACAGTCAACAAGACAAAATGACAACCTACAGAATGGGAAAAGATCTTCACCAACCCCACATCAGACAGAGGTCTAATCTCTAAAATATATAAAGAACTCAAGAAATTTGCCATCAAAAGAACAAATAACCCAATAAAAATAATGGGGCACAGACCTAAACAGAGAACTCTCAACAGAGGAATCTAAAATGGCTGAAAGACACTTAAGGCAATGCTCAACATTTTTAGTCATCAGAGAAATGCAAATCAAAACAACTCTGAGATTCCATCTTATACCTGTAAGAATGACCAAGATCAAAACACTGATGACAAATTATGCTGGAGAAATTGTGGAGTAAAGGGAACATTCCTGCATTGCTGGTGGGAATGAAAGCTGGTATAGCCTCTTTGTACATCAGTGTGGTGATTTCTCAGAAAATTAGGACACAAACTTCCTCAAGACCCAGCAATACCACTTTTGGGTATATATCCAAAGGATGCTCAATTGTGTCACAAGGACATGTGCTCAACTATGTTCATAGCAGCATTGTTTATCATAGCCAGAACCTGGAAACAACCTAAATGCCCCTCGACCAAAGAATGGATAAGAAAAATGTGGTACATTTACACAACAGAGTACTATACAGCAGAAAAAAAATAACGACATCTTGAAATTTGCAGGCAAATGGATGGAGCTAGAAAACATCATTTTGAGTGAGGTAACCCAGACCCAAAAAGGCAGTTATCATATGTAGTCTCTCTTAAGTGTTTTTTTTTTTAACATAAAGTGAAGAAAAGCAGCCAACAAATCACAGAGATCCTAGACAACAAAGAGGACCCTAAGAGATACATACATGGATCTAATCTACGTGGGAAGTAGAAAAAGACAAGATCTCCTGAGTAAATTGGGAGCATGGAGACCTTGGGAGAAGATTGATATCTGTCAGGTATTTTGGAAAAACCTGCCTTGTTGCAATGTACAGGAGAAGTGAGATACTCGGCTTTCTTTTACATGGGTCAGGGGAGTTCTTGGGGCCAGGTTAGTTTAAGGGAAAAAATATATTACAGAAGCTAAAGATCTGGGGAAACCACTCTTTCAGAAACATGGGTAAGCACGGAGCTTTGGGCAAGTGTATGTTCCTTCTTGAAACTCTACAAACTTGTCACAAAAAATTAAGGGGTTTTTGTCTTTTCCTTTTTCTTCTTAAAATATACTATTAAAATTGTTAAGGAAACATTATATTAAATAAGAAAAGGAAGTCGATAATTCCTGATTGTACTGGCCCTCTACACACCACTGTCTCCATTCCTTCCACGGCTCCGTGATTCATAAACATGACCTCGTGGAAAGCTGTCTGATGTAAAACTCCATTTCTGAGATTGGATGCCCCGCCCCCACCCACTCTAAACCCCAGCGAAAACCCATCCAGAATAGTTACTGCCAATCATACTCAGAAGACCCTGTCTTTGGTTTGCATTATGGCTCTCACAAATTAGCACAGACCCGGTGGCACAGAAGAACACAGTTTTTCTATTATTTTCGTGCTCCTAAGGTCAAAGGTCCCAGAATCAAGGTGTCAGCAGGACTGTGTTCCTTTCAGAAGCTTCCAGGGAGAAGTTGCCTCCCATGACTTTCACAGGTTCAAGAGCCACCAGCGTTCCTGGGTCAGGAAATAGCGAAGCATCTGCCAGGCTCTCTGACTCTCCCGTCATTCACCTTCATCTGTAAGAATGTTTACAACTGCACTTTCCGACCCAGAGAAGCCTGGCTAACCTTCTCATCTAGCGGATCAGCAGCCTGCACCTTAATTTCTCTTTGCCACAGGACCTGATACATTCATAGTTTCTAGAGGCTGGTTACCAACACCCTCAGGAGGACATCGTCAATCTTTCACATACCCTAAAATCAACTCACCACCAAAGTCCTCCTTTATTTCTGGAAAAAAATATGAGAAGGACCATTTGGTGTTATTAGCATTCCAAGTTGTTTGCCTGCCAACAATGTAGTGAGCTCGTTGCTGAAACATATTTAGGAACAGTCTCTGCTCAGTGTGCTTACAAACATGGTTATTGTTAACATTTTCGATTATTTAACATTTATTGAGCACCAACCATGCGCTAAGTATGCTCTAAAGCATACAATTAGTCACAGTCAGTGCCCAAAGCTCTTACTGCTTAAAATTAGACAGACAGGTCTAAAATCAGACAGACGTTAATGTCTATAAATAGCAACGCTTTATGAAAGACCCGGAGATTCCAGACTACTCAGACAAAATGCTTTGTGTTGGTCTTCCCTAAAGTCATTTCTTGTCCCATGAGTCCTAGCAAAGTACGCTCTTCAAAAAGATCATTTATGGTTAGTGTTAGTCTTCTGCTGCCACTTTAAGAACTAACCACGCCCACCCCAGCCACTTTTGGACCTCCCCCGCAGCCATCTTCTCTCTTTCTCTCTGGTGCAGGCATGCATGTGCGTGCGCGCATGCGTGCGTGTGTGTGTGTGTGTGTGTGTGTGTGTGTGTGTGTGTGTGTATATGTATGTCTTTGTTTTTTCTATGTTGTCTATGTTTTCCTTTCTTTAAGTAATAAATGTCTAGCTTTATGTATAGCCTTATGTCCATTTACTCTTCCGTCCACCATATCCAGCTGCCTGACTCTGCTGCTCGCCCGGGGACCCTGTACTGCTCCGGTGGCAGCTTCTGCCTGGCTTGCAGGCCGCCCGGGCCATCATATCATATTATTTTTTAAAAAAAGAACAATAGTTAGAAAAGAAAGAAAAGCCATATAGATACTGTTTATAAACTTTATAAACAATTTTTTTTAAAGATTTGGAACAATGGTATCGAGATTCTTTTATGAAAATAAAATCTTGTGGACGAAGTGTCACAGAAGGAAATGCTTCCCAAAGCTGGCGCTGTGACTCTAAGCTCTACCAAGCCCAGAGCCACTGGAAGACTCTTCCTCACCATAATTCAAGGGCAGTTGGGAAACCATTCCTACCACAAAGATTGGACTTACCATTGTGTTAATGTCTCTTGTCAGTGGATGAATGAAGCAAGACTGCATACACATTATTTGTTCTAAAATCCCACTGAATTTTCTGGCAATCACTTGCCCCATGTATCTTTTACAGGCAAAAGAACTACCAGAATGAATTCATTTCATGCAACTGACCTTTTGTTAAGAAACAGAGCCATGTTTATAATAGCATTTGATTTGCCAATATGCCTTGTTTGATGAACTCTGAGGATTAAATCACCCAATTCACTCAACAATGAATGCATTGAGACTCTGAGATCAAGCGACTTGTTTAAGGTCATGAAACTAATGAATATCAGAGTTGGAATAAGAATGACAGTCACCTGCGAGTGTTTTTCCATCTCGTCCTGACGTTCCCCATCTGTCCTCTACCCTGGTCTTCTCTCCGTTTGCCCCACCCCCCAGCCCGCCTTTCCCTATAACTCTTTATGAGGGGGAAGAGTCTCCATGATGCCAAGTGTCTGTGATCATCTGTTCCCAAATGTTCTTTTACATATTGTGAAGGGAACTTGAAGGCCTTGGTCTGTAACTTCCAGGAAAGGCCCAAGCCATAAGATTCCCCAAAGAGCAATGCCATGAATTTCCCTAGTCAAGACGATGGATGAGGTTTGAGCTCACTTACCTGGCCAACCCACCCAGTTATCACTCAGTACTACCGTGGATGGATTCCACAGCCCACTTGCATCACTGTGTGCAGGGAGTGTGCACTGGGTGCACTGTGCTGTGGGAGGCGCTCCAGTGCTGCATGCCAACAACACGTGTTTTCTGCTGTGTGGGACAGACAATTAATTACTTAATTAAACCATCATCCCAGAGCGGGGGGGCGGGGGGGGGGGGTGAGGCGCAGAAGGAACGCTGAACACAACCTGTCATTTCTAGGGACCGGGACTCTTCACGGAAGGGAACCCTAGATCAGATCTTACTCTTTTCGTATTTTCAGTTCAGCCTGAACATGCTATCTCAGCCTTACCAAGTCATTATGAAACTGTTAATGTCACCTCCCCCTACCTACCCCACCTCAGGATCATTGTGTCACGTTGCCTGGGTTAGGTGTAGTACTATCTATCACTTTCTTCCAGAATAAGATCTAGTTAAACCGTAAAGACACGCTGTGCCTTTTGTTTCCTTGGTTATAAAATATAGATGACTTTGAACTCTACCCATAGTATCTGCAGAGTAGGTTCTACAAAAGAGCAACAGGATATATATTTAGAAAAAAATAGGAATATTATTGCTGTTCAGTAAACAACACAATTATTGTCCGTATTATTCCTTTGATCCATATGAATGGATAGACAAGTATCTGTCTTGTCTCATGGTAGGTCCGAGAGAGCGGGATTACTATAATGTGGGTGGGTTTGGTCCTCAAGACAGAGGGAAAGACAACCTGAGAAGACACAGGAAGAAGATGCTGAAGTGGATGGTGGGTAATTGTAAAGGGAGGAGGAAAGGAGAAAGCAGGGAAAGGAACAAAGACTCCAAGCTGGTCTCTTCTACACCTTCAACATCTACACAGTCAGCTCTTGCTACTTAGTAAGGGGCTGGTAGCATGAAGAGCCCGGAGTAGATTTTATTGATTGATTGATTTTGATTTTTTTCAAGACAGGATTTCTCTGTGTAGCTTTGGAGCCTGTTCTGGAATTCGCTCTATAAGCCAGGCTGGCCTCGAACTCACAGAGATCTGCCAGCCTCTGCCTCCTGAGGGCTGGGATTAAAGGTGTGAGCCACCACTGCCAGACCCAGGATATATTTTAAAGAAGAAGTAAGTAGGCCTACCTTGATTAATTTATGCCATCATGAAGGTAAAGGGCAAATCACACTTCCCATCATGTCCCGTTGGCTAGATGGCTATCTAATCCAGGCTTCGGAAGTAGATGTGCCGAAGAAGTCAGAGTCCTCTAATACAGAACAGTATGACAGCAATATGATTTGAACCACATATGCAGTTTCAAATTTTTTGCTAGCACTGGCAGAAGGGGCAGGGGAATGAAATGCAAAATATCATTTATAAAAATGTTTTATTTAACCAGCACATAAAATATTATTTCAGCATACCATCAATGCAAAATTATCAACCGAACAATGCGCATTTCTGTAATGACTTTAAAACCCACCGTGCAAATTTTTATACTTAATCCGCACTCTGTTTTAACCATGGCCAGTACTGCTGTACATAGGCAGTGCAAATCTAGATTCTGTGTGATTAGAGATTAAGGGAAAATATACGGGGAGGTGCTGTGTTCAGAAATTAAACTCAAATCTTGGGAAGAGGTTGCATGTTGTGCACAGTGCTCTGCTGGCAGAACACGGCATGATTGGTGTAGCAATTCTCCTCCCAACAACTCAGAGTCTACCGGCAAATACAAAAAACACAAACCCAGACTGACATGATGATTAATTAAGACATATGGGTGAGGATAAAGCAAGATTTCCTCCTACAATCAGTCTTTTCCTGACCTTCATTAAGGACAAAGAACATCTTAATGGATGAAGCCTTCACCTTTAATGAGCTTTTACTCTGTTATTTCCTATGGAGCCATTCATTAGATTAACAAAACAATGGCAGGCAAGCTAATGACAGACTGTGGTAGGAACTGCTATGTCGCCATTAGCACCTCAAGGCGAAATGTCACTTGGGCCACCTCCTTCAATCCAGTCAAGATGATTTTGACCAATAATTGCCATCAGAGGGTTCAAGAGCTCAAGCGATTGCAGATGGGGTGAATGGCCCGAGCACTGCATCAGCAAAAGCATGTGTAAAAAAAAAAAAAAAAAAAAAAAATGGAGGCTGGCATAAGCAGAGATGGAGCACACACACATTCTGCTTTCAAATGTTATTTCTATCCATTGGGGACCACTTGCAAGAGGTAAATTTGATTTTACTGTTTAAATACATTTTTTTAAGAGTTTGGAAGAATTTAAGATATACAGCAAAGTTGCAAACTTAGAACAACAAATTTCCATGAATACTTCATCCAATTTTCCCTTACATAAATATGTTACATTTGTCAAAGCTAATGAATTAGCATTAGTAAAATTCCTACTCACAGGATTCCAGATTTAATAGTGGCTTACTTCCCAACTTCGACATTCACTACAACGAATTACATTAAATGAAAAATTTAAAGGGACCCGTTGATATGATTTTTAACTGTAAAATTAGATCGCCTTTATCTTGTAAGCAGGGGAGCTTGAACTGCATAGGGAAGACCCATTGTGGGTGTGGCTAGCACCATCCCAAGAGCTGGAGACCTGGACTGAACGTAGAGACTAAAGTGAGCTAAGCACCAGTGTTCATTGCCCTACTTCCAGATCGCAGATACAAAGTAACTAGCATCCTCATACTCCCGCTGCCATGGTTTCCACACTGTGATGCACTATCCTCAGTCCATCTGTGAGGTCAGTAGACCCTTCCTTGAGATCTTTGGTCAGGTAATTTGTCACAACCAACAGAACTGTAAACAATACATAAGCTAGGAATTTCTTTCCCAGCATGGAATCATGGGTGAGCTTTCCTATTACGGAGTTGGATGACAGGGAATGTCTTCGGTGAAACATTCCCGACCTTGTGCCAATTGTGTGTGTGATATGGTGAACAAACCTTATACGTATATAGCTTGACACTTCAAAGACATCTAGATGACAGTGAATGCTAGTGAGGAATCAAAGTGTTCTCAAGGAGCAACTACTACAGTTCCTTTCCCTTGCCGCTCGCCAGCTCTCAACCCAGGTAGCTCCTCTAAGTTGCTGGGTGCCTAAGACTGCAAGCACTAGGCTTTACTTAGTCTTTCTCATGCCTCAATAATTAATATTTGATGCAACCCCTACCATCTCGTAGGTATTCAATAAGTCCTAGAAAAACAATGGAGAACTAACCAACATTTAGACTGGTTGGATAAATACGCAAATGTTAAGGAACTAACCAACATTTAGACTGGTTGGATAAATACACAAATGTTAAGGAACTAACCAACATTTAGACTGGTTGGATAAATACACAAATGTTAAGGAACTAACCAACATTTAGACTGGTTGGATAAATACACAAATGTTAAGGAACTAACCAACATTTAGACTGGTTGGATAAATACACAAATGTTAAGGAACTAACCAACATTTAGACTGGTTGGATAAATACACAAATGTTAAGGAACTAACCAACATTTAGACTGGTTGGATAAATACACAAATGTTAAGGAACTAACCAACATTTAGACTGGTTGGATAAATACACAAATGTTAAGCGTGTATAACTATATCACTATAACAAACATTATCTGAGATAATTACCTTGGAAAGATAAACAGTGTATTTAGCTCTTAGTCTTTAAAGTTCCAGTCCACAGTTAGTTGGTCCATTGTTTTGAACCTGAGGCAAGGTAGCCCAACGTGGTGGGAGAATACGGTGGAACAAAATCCCTCTCATCAGCAGTCAAGGAGGAAGGAAGGGACCAGAGTTTCTTAGCCTCTGCAAGGAGACACCTAAATGACCCCGCCTCAAGGTTCCACCACTTCCTGACCTAACCATTTTAAAGTCAAGGACACCAGGCTTCTGGAGGACATTAAAGAGCCGGTCCATAGCAGAAAACAGTTCTCAGCATCTAGCACCAGGAGGTTGTACCCTAGGAGGAGCACTGAGGAGCAGACAAATGAGCACAGCGCATGGGCAGAAGGAGGAAGGCAGCTGGGTTAAAGGTGAGTATGCCGAAAACATGTTTGTAGCATTCAAGAAATTAAAAGCTATAAAGCCTAGAGAAATAGGCAGTGATAAGTGGTTCCTGGGGGTGTCTGGAGAGGGAGAAGAAGGCAGAGTCAGGATTGGGATGTGAAATGAGGAATAGTATTGCAGGAGAGCAAGAGAGAAAATCAGGACCATCGGAAGACTTAACTTATGTGACTGGCATGGGCATGGAGGGGAGCAGTGGAGAATGGTAGGATATAGGTACCAGGGACCTCTGTCTGCTCATCTGGAGATGTTCTCAGACACAGACGGGCTACACAAAGAAACAGCTGAAGAGAGAGGTAGGATCGTTCAAGGCAGTTTTCAAAAACACACTAAATCTAACAAAAGCTTAGAATTGTAGGAAAGGAAAAATGTCTGATAGTCGGATGATAGTTGGGTATTGACCTTTGTTATAATGAGAAATCAAGTGTTAATATCAAGTTAATATCATTATTGTCTGTCTAGTCAATTAAAAGCAAAGAAAGCCATCAAAGTGATTTTGTTAAATAAGTAATGAAATAGTAGTGTTTATGAACCTAATGGCCCTTTACATGTTTTAGAAACTTTAACTATGTATGTATGTGTGTTTGTTTGTGTTGGGGTGTATGCAAGTGAGTGTAGGTTCTCTGGAAACCAGACATCAGATCCCCCAGAGCTGGAGTTACAGGGTTTTGTGAGCTGCTGGGAGCCCTACTCAGGTCCTGAGCAACAGCAACAAGCCCTGCTAACTGCTGAGCCATCTGCCCGGCTCCTGAACCTAAGACTCTTTATGTTACACAAGCAGTTACATTACCAAGTTGTCCTGAAGGGCCCAAGCAGTGGCTGGACAGCCCACGTTCTATGGCTAAGAAATGAAAACTATGTGTTGGACTACGGTAGGTACTACTGTCAATGGTCAAAGGAGAAAATGGGAGCGTCTAGTGGGATTAAAGCAGAGGGGAGGGGCCTGATCATAGCCAAAGGAGAAAATGGGAGCACCTCGTGGGATTAAAGCAGAGGGGAGGGGCCTGATCATAGCAGGTGGCTCTTCCAGAAAGCTGTCCATTGCAAGGGAATCTGCCTCTGTGCTGCTGTGAAAATCTTCTCAGGAAAGACGTGCTGAGCCACCTGGCTGGGAGCTTGCGATTTCTTTACATTCACAGGGGAACTTTCTGCTGCTTTGGAACCAGGTGCCTTAGTGGCTGACTTTGTGAGCGGCGACACCCTCTGTGCAAGGCCAGAAGGCTCTGGCAGCAGTGATTACTGCCTGAGCTGTGTTTGCACATCTGCGGGGGTCTCCTGAATTAAGTTTCAGCCTAGGCGCAAACGCTTCCCCCGCCTCTTTATTTCCAGTGCCACACCATTAGAGGAAATGGGATTATGACACAAATCATCAGTCACGTGACTCGAGCATAGGCGGTTAGTGAGATAGTGCAGGGATAATTCTGCAGCCGCCACGGCCCCTGACAATAATTACAATGTGACCACAGGGGATCACCTTCTAATAGGCTTTTGTTCACTCAATTCGGGGTCTGTTGTGTGCTCCAGTTTGGATAATTAAAGTTGTGTCTCGAAAACCACATGTGGTAGCTTGTAATTACGTAGTCCAGAGGAAGAGGACTCAAAGGTGACGGATGCTCAAGCTAGAGAGAAGACCATGGACCCCGTGATGAAGGAGAAAGAAACCAGTCCCCTCAGACAGGGAAAGAAGGTTGATGTTCACTCTCCAGTGTCAACGGCTTTATTTATTTTAAACTGAAAATGACTAATTACGGTCTTTCTGGCCAACCCTTCACCCTCCACTGGGACTGTTGCTAACCCTGTCCTACGGCCTCCAACAAAAGCCTAGGAACTGACCTGAGCAAGGAAGAAAATATAAATCACTTATTTATACCCTCTAATGGTTTGATTATTTAATCATTTGCATGTTGAGAGATTTACATAACAGCAGGAAAAGGCCCATACTGGAATTTGGACTGAATCTCCCCTTGATCCTCATGAGATAAAAGACCCTGAATTTTGCATCATTTAAGCTCTTGAATTTTTAGTTATATGTGGGCTGTCGAAAACCCGGATTTGCTTTTCAGGGACACAATATTTGAAAAAAAAAAAAAAAAAAAACAAGACTGAAGACTACATCCCATTGGACCACATTTCCCTAGTTAGTCCCAGCTCTCCAAGAAACAAAGTAATTTGTACACACACCCTTGAGAAGCCAATCTCCTGAGCAGATCGAGGGAGAAGGAGTTTTTTGGCAAGGGGTGGGTATGGGAGTGGGGTGGGGTGATGGTGGTGGTAGGGGGCTGGGTGTTAGGACTAGCCCCAGATTGCCGGAATACTCAGTGTGTTTTCTAAGAGACAGTGTTTCATCGGTTTGTTAAAAATAGAAAACTGAACCCAGGACGTCTCTTATTCTTAAATCTTTAGAATGCTTGGAAGATTCTTGGAATTTACTTCTAAAGGGCTTTGAATTTCTGATCCTTAGAAATCAGGTTCCACTTTCTTCTCATACAAAATGCGTCTCCTCCAAGTTTTTCTCAGATGGAGAAAAACCCCTCGTTCTTTTCAACGTTGTGGTCTCTTTTGAAGCACAGAAAATTTATTCGTCGCCAGTGTGGGAACAGCAATTGATATTCAAAATGCTGCCCTTTCCTAAGGCTTCGCCTTCGTGAAGACGAAACATATTTCGCACCAGGCACCATATGGTGTTTGTGAAGAGTGGACACGCGGATGCTTCCTAATTAAAGCATTAAAGTTTGTCATGAGAAATGGCAGCGGCAGATGACTCCGGCTGGGTGCGTGCCTGGGAGGGGGTGGCTGGGACTGGATCCCAGCGAGGGGGATGAAGTGGCAGGCTGACACCCAGCTCTGCAAACGCACTCTCTGATTGGTCCTCAGGGAGCAGATAATGGCAAGAGGCAGTTAATTTGAGGATAATTGAGAGATCTCTTTCCTGACTTCGCACAATAAAACAAGGTGCCAGGGCTCAGCTGGCCGGTGCACTCCGGCTGGAAGAAACGGGGTTGGAATTGGTCAGGGGAGAGCTGGCTCTTTACCTCTTCCCACACAAAGCTGGGGGAGCCCCTTTCCTCGGCTCCCCGGTGTCCACACTCCCACTCCCAGGCAGGCACCCATGTTTATTGTTTCGACACATACATAGGTCATAAATACAAAAGCACCCAAAGAGGGGCAGTGTGATCTATTCTGGGAAAAAAGGGCTGTGCTTCAGATATCTCCGGCCGGGTGCCATCCCAGATGGCGGGGTCTGTGAGAAGATAAATAGAGCTTTTCCATCTCTCTCTGTCTGTCTGTCTCCCTGGGTGAACACGGCCACACACCTCGGTGGGGCCGGGCAGGATCTTTGAGGTCTCATTCAGGAGGAAAAGTCCTAAGTTTCTAAATAATTACCCCAGCAAGAAGCTCTGTAGAAGGAAAGGGCTCTTTGTTTGAGGAGGTATTCCTTCTCAGTTTATCACCTTCCCATAAATTTACTCTTTCGATCAAAAATTCTGAGAAGCTCTTCAGTCAAGCCGGGGGCAAAATCTCTTATAAATACTCAAATCCCCTTCACTCTCACGCTTGTGAAGAGTTACTGGAAGTGAGGATTACGTAAGTGTGAAAAAGAATTTCTTTATTTTTGTTCCCTCCTTAGGACTGGGAGGCTTACTGGCGACAAGCTCTCAGGTACAGCCATGACGACGGGCATGAGAAAGTGGAGAACAGCCGCAGACACCATTTCCTCTCTCACTGGTGGACTCTGGGAGACAGACTTGAGGAAGTGGGCCCAGGAGAAGAGCAATGCAGAGAGAGCAGGCGTCAGGCAGCTGCCACAGGGTGCTCTGGGGGCGTGCAGGGCAGCGAGAAATCCAGGTTTGGTAATCTGGTTTCAAAAATACTCTTTGAAGTGAAACATATTTTTTGTTGTGTTTCTGGTAAGTTGCGCGCGTAGGTTTTCTTTCCCTGAACCCTAGCAGTGGGATGGGGTGGCTTAACTCCAAAATGACCATCTTCTGTTTGGTTTCCATGGGATGTCATGATAGAGCGGGGATCACTGTAGTTGGTAGGCTAATTTACAGGCCCAGACTGTGAGAACAGTTGACCTCAACTGGACATAAATACGCATGGAAGTGAATGTCTGGTGCTGGGGGAGACACACAGACAGCTTTGGTCTGCTTCACATTCCCACTTTCTTTCTGCCATGCTGTATGTAAGTATGTAGTACATGTATTTGGGTTTTGTGTTTATATGTAATAATATATGTGACATATAATAGTATATGTAATATACATTATACACACATACACATATATACATATAATATACAATATACATACAACTACACATATAATTATGTTACATATATTATTACACATATATGTAAAACACAAGTATATGTGTGTGTTGCATGTGTGTGTGTGTGTGTACACAAGTGTGTGTATGTTAGATAATTGAGCGATCACATGCGAGAGAACATGCATCTCTCAGGGGCAAGCGGCAGCATGGATGAAGGTCTTGCCTTCACCTGGTAAAGCTCAGATAATGGTCAGCTTAGGAGGGCAGAGATGGCTCACCTGGAAGTTCCTCCTCAGCTATTAGAAGCCCCTGATGGAAAGCACTCCTCAGAGCCAGGGGTTTGCTTTTTTGGTAAGGTTGCAAATACTGAGGTCATTCCAAAAAGAGCTTTCAAAATTCACAGGCGATCAAATGAAAGAGGAAGAATCGTGGCTTGAAGAGCTTTTATTTTCAGAGCTTGATCACTACTCTTATTCTTTTTTTTGGTTTTTCGAGACAGGGTTTCTATGTGTAGCCCTAGATGTCCTGAATTACCTCTTGTAGACCAGGCTGGCCTCGAACTCATAGAGATCCGCCTGCCTCTGCCTCCCGAGTGCTGGGATGAAAGGTGTGAGCCACCGCTGCCCGGCTACTAACTCTTATTCTTATACAATCCAGGATCTCTTGATCAGAGAATGGCGCCACCCAGAGTGAGCAGATTGATTTACTAATCAAGGCAATTACCCCATAGACATACCCACATAATCTAGACAATCCCTTAAAGAGACTTTCTTCCCAGACGACTCCAGACCGTGTCAAGTTGGCAATGAAAGCTAACCACTGCAGGTGATTTAGGGCTTCAAAATGCCTACCTATATTGTCCTGAATGCCCTTGGATACAACAAAGTGTGTCTTTCACACCACACTCAGAGTGTCTTCTGGAGGACAAGGGAGATGTTTAAAGTCCTGAAATTCGGCCCCTGGACATGGCTGCAGCTCTGGGCCCCAGCTGCTGATTCCTGGTAGTCCATTAGGGTCCCACAAGAATCCCTCATGGCAGGCAGGGGAGAGTGATTTGCCCTCTGGCATAGTTCCCTGCTGGTGGTCCTGGGAGTTGTATAAACATGTATAACTCTTCTTCTCGAGCCTACAGATGTGCCCAGGGAGTGGGGCTGGTGGTGGATTTGAGTGACTCCTATGATTCCAAACTCAGGCCCCGATTCTCCCTGGGATTTTGCTACTAGGCAAGTTTATCACTGTCTTACATTTATTATGTCAGAAACATAGACAAATACCCCTGTGTCTTTCCATAGTGTCAGAATTTATTGAATAGCAATAAATTCACAAGGCACAGCAGTTTCTTTGGCAGCAATTTGCTTTAGAATCCCAACTCTCTTGATTACCAGCCAAAGCAAATGTAGGCGCTCTCTCTCGCTCTCTCTTTCTCTCTCTCTCTCTCTCTCTCTCTCTCTCTTTCTCTCTCCACGCAAAGTTGACTACTAATATTAACTCCCACTTATATATCCTGAGATATATGAAACCCTGTCTCAGAAACAAATAAACAACACAACAATCACAAAAAAAGCCTCCAAAGGGGCAGGTGCAGGAAGGGGAGAGGCATGGTAGAAGAATTTCTGGAGAAATAAAACAAGTGTTTGCTGGAGGTCCGTTGGAGACACTGCTACAGAGTCCAGCCAGGGGCTTGCAACTTGAGCCAAGCTCGGGGGTCAAATTGAGCTGCAGACACGAGGTATAGGACTCTGAAGGCCATGGAAGCGAAGGGCAGAATCAGGTCCTGGCAGATGGACAGACAGCAATTCAAATAGGTGGCATCTTCAGCGGGGACTAAGTTGAGCTGAAGTACTCGTAGCAATCAGGAGGAGTTCTACGCCTGTGTCCTTTGGTGTACACACCGGGTGGCCAGATGGGGGGATTGGTGGGGCCATCCTCACTTCAAACTCTCCCCTAAGTCTGCTGTGTGTGAAGGTCTCAG
This sequence comes from Myodes glareolus, assembly GCF_982192425.1. Taxonomy (NCBI): domain Eukaryota; kingdom Metazoa; phylum Chordata; class Mammalia; order Rodentia; family Cricetidae; genus Myodes; species Myodes glareolus. The sequence goes on along the minus strand of NC_142040.1, from coordinate 25,209,707 downwards.
GCCTTGTCTTCTTCATGTGACTTTCATAGACCTATGTGCACGAGCAGATACATGTGTACACGCCTAGTTTGTCTCTGTTAGATTATAGGATGCTGTAGTGGTTTGAATGAGAAATGTCTCTCATGGGCTCTGTTTGGGGGAGGTTGTGGAACTTAGGAGATGAAGCCTTGCTGGAGGAAGGGTGGCTTTGAAAGTTTGTAGCACAGACTGGTAAATGGCTCATTTCTAGAAACAGAGAGACATGAGTCTACTAGAGAGTCCTGAAGCTGTAGGGCACCAGAGAGTAGGAACAGTCACAGCAGGGATGCAGATTCAAGAGCTTATAGGCTATAGCAGATGGAGGAAAAGGTGTAATGCCCTCACCTGGACCCCCTAAAGGGATGGGCACCTACGACTTTAATGGCATGGTGCTACAGGGGCTATCACCTCATACCTGGTGTACGTGTGTGTCAGGGACCCAGGACTCCCCATCTTGAGTCCATCCCCCACGGATGCCACAGCCTACTTAACTGCCTCTCTGTCCACCCGCTCACCTGTCTGAACCCGAATCTGACCCACAGTTTCCTGCACTGGCCTGGCTCCTGTTCCCAGTCTGGCTCTGGTTCTGCTCTTTCACAGTCTGACCCTGGGAGTTCCCCCTGGCAGTGCCCTCTGACCATCGACCTGGTTCTTTATCGTCACAGACTCTCCGCCCATTTCTGAAGTCTCCGCCCACTTCTGAAGTCTCCGCCCACTTTTGAAGCCTCTGAGCTGGGTTGCAGCTGCTTTAACTTGTATTCATTCTGTAACACACACATGTGCACACACACACGGATGCACACATACAGATTGATCTTCTGTGGGCTATGCCCTCTGTGGCATGAGAGTTAATACTAGTAATTAAGATTCCGATAAAAGAACCTGAGTTTGCCTCATCCAGGCCACCAAGGTAGGAGGGTTTATGACAAATAGCTGTTATGAAACCTGCCAAACCCTGTGAATTTATTGCTATCCAGTAAATTCTGACACTGTAGCCAGACACACATGTTTGTGTTTCTGGTACACTGTGCTCACAGCTGTGGGTATGTTCACATAAAAATAAAACAATACCCCCCCAAATACTGGGTTCCCTCTTGAAATAATGTACCTCTTAAGTTGTCTCCTGTAGATTCTACCATGTATTACATTTATGATGAGAAATGAGATTAGATAGACTGGCCACATGCTTGCAAGAACATTGCAAAATGTCAAATAAATATGTTTGCATTCTCTTTACTAGTATAAGAAAGTGGCTTTGATTTTTTTCTTGTTTTTGAGTGGATATTTAGAAATCAATTTCTCCATTCTTATTAAGTTACAGGAAGGGACTGCAGAGCCACAAAAAGTTTTAAAACTGCCTCTAAATATGAATAAACTTTTCTATAGGCCAGCATTAACTAGTTACAAAACGAAGTGAAAATGTATCCATATGCAATGGCTGTGAGAGTCATAAAGAGCTAACAACAAGAATCGTGTGAGATTTGTGTCAATAAAGGGATAAAACTTTATTGAAGGATATAAAACAAAATTGAATATCCCAAGTCACATAACTGGATGTCCGCATGGCAATTGTGTCTGTCATAAACATGTCAGTTATCTGAAAATTTACTCACAGTGGTAAGACAAGAATGACTAACAACCTAGTGAGGTTTTTAGAGAAGAAACTGGAAAAAAATATTTTTTATGATCTACGGCTCTAAGAGCAAAAACCAGCTAAGCTAGCACTGAAATGAAGATCATTTCTGGCTCCTGCGGAGGCAGAGGGTTGCCATGGCTGCTGGTTTTCCCTCCTAGTATTAACCCTGGAGAAACTTTGGTTGCAGAGAAAGGCATGTATTTTTGGAAACAATTGTGCTAGGTTTTTTTCTTTTTCTTTTTCTTTCTTTCTTTTTTTTATTTTATTTTATTTATTTATTTATTTATTTATTTATTTATTTATTTATTTTTGGCATCTTGACGTAAACCAGAGTCACCTGCAAAGAGGAAACTCAATTGAGGAAATGCCTCCAACAGACTGGTCTGTAGGCAGGTTTGTGGGCATTTTCTTTAACTATTGGTATGGGAGGACCTAGCCTACTGAGGGGGGTTCTGGATTGTATAGAGAGACTGAGCAAGCCAAGCCAAAGATGGTGAGTTACCTGTGGTCTCTGCTTCAGTTCCGGCCTTCGCGAAGCCTCGGCTTCCTCAACGTGTTGTTTGACCGTCGGCACAGAGACTGCTCCTTAACCTACTGCTACCTCAGCCAGCAACTGCAACTCCCCAGTTCCTGGTGGCCTGGCCGCTCTGGCTACAGTCCGGTAGGAATTCTGTTCCTGTCGCTGCCACGAAAGGTAACTTTAACGAAACTTCTATCATTCTAATTATGAATAAGACTTGACATTCAAAGGCTGGGGTGAAAACCTGTGAGCTTGGAGAGGCCGAGCTGCAACTAGCTAACTCGTCATTCAGGGAAGACCCGTGCTTTGGCCTCGCCAAATCACAAGAAGTTTGACTACTGCAACTCCCACCCTACTACTTCCTGTCTCCCTCTCTCTCCTGGATGCCCTCTGGTGCTCTATGGTTATTTTCTGTCAACTAGTTGCTAATGTAGCCTCCCGATTAAATTTATTTAATTAGTGCAAATACAAACTCGGGGTTCACTGTGTGATTGAATATCCCCCAACATTAATGACAACCAAATAAACCCTTTCCTTCCCAAACTGCTCTTGGTCGTGTTTTGTATCGCAGCAATAGAAAGCAAACCAGGGCAGCTAACCAAACAAGCCCAAATAAACAAAGATAAAGAACCCCCAAGCGGACTGAAATCACTTTCTTCTCTGTCTCTGTCCCCCACCCCCACCCCCATGTATGCATGTGGGCATGTGTGCACGTGTGCGCGTTTTGTGTGTGTTGGCTGCAGAAGCCTAGAGCAAGTAGTAACAGCCGTGGACTAGAGGCGAGGCACATGGCAGCCTGTGGAGTTGGGTTAGGCCCTTGCTTTCCCGTGCAGCTTTCTGCCTGTCTGTCCCACCTGCCCTGAGGTCAAACAGGCAGGCTCTCCAGCCCAGGCTCCTCAGGTACTGGGAATGTTTGGCAGAGAAAACACTCTTGGGAGGAGCCACTAAAGAAAGGGCCTCCACTTGTTTCTCCCTTTTTTTGTAAAATTTTCCTAACTGGATGAATATATATATATATATATATATATATATATATATATATATATATATAGTCCCACAATGGTACTTCTTAGAGTTTGAAGGAGCCCAGGTACAGCAAATACTAAGGATATATTGATGCGGGACAATTGTCTGTATTATGTCAATCATATTTTAATAAAACGCTGATTGGCCAGGCAGGCAGTATAGGCGGGAAAACCAGACAGGAAGTAGAGGTGATGCAATGAGAACAGGAGAATTCTGGGAAGCAGGGAAGTTCCTCTGGCACTCCTGCGCAGACCACTGAAGAGGCAGCATGTAACTTGCCCAGCTGAGAAAGGTACGGAGCCATTATGGTTAACATAGATGAGAATAATGGGTTAATATAAGTTATAAGAGTTAACAAGAAGCCTGACCTAATGAGCCAATCAGTTTATAACCTAATGTAGACTCAGTGATTTTCTTTGGGCTTGCCAGCTGTGGGGTACTGGGCAGGACAGAAACCCCAACAAGCCGGCCCCACATGTTACAATATATTAACTTAAAATGTATTGATTACAGTAAATGGCTAAGGGCAAATCTAAGGTAAGAGTTCATCCCACAAATAGGGAAAAAGATAAGGAACACTCAGACAAGACGCAAGCAAACAGTAAAGTAACTGAGGGTGGTTAAAATAGCGAAAAGCAGAAGAGGAGGAGGAAGGGGAGGAGGAAGAGGAGGAGGAGAAATAAATAAATTGAAAACACAGCACCGGTGGTAACTGTACTCACACACCTGCAGATGAGGAAGAGAGGTGAGCTCAGGCCTGAGCTACTTCTGTTAAATATTCCAGCTATTCATTCACATGCAAGAGTGCACAGGCACATGTGGGCACACACACACACACACACACATACACACCCCTCAATAATCAACAAAAATCATATGATCTACGAAATGCTGTACACCAAATGTTAAGAGGGAAAATACATACTAGACTTAAACCCAGCTAAACGCACAGAGCTTTTGGAAATCTAAACCATCAAAATCAGTATAAAAATAACAATCTGCCAAAGAACAATAAATGTGAGGGGATTCAATATTAAAGAAACAATTATTAAAAAAACTGTCAGTTAAGCACTGTCTTTTAAAAGCATGTCTAAGAGAACCACACTGGTGGTGTCTACAAAACTTGAAGAAATCATTTAATTCCCAATCAGTAAAAGTTGTTCCAAAAGCATTTAGAAAGTATACAACGGTTGGGTGGTGGTAGCGCACACCTTTAATATCAGCACTTGGGAAGCAGAGGCAGGCGGATCTCTGAGTTTGAGGCCAGCCTGGTCTACAAGAGCTAGTTCCAGGACAGGACAGGCTCCAAAGCTACAGAGAAACCCTGACTCAAAAAGAAAATGTACAGCAGACAGGCTAAAGCTAATATATAAATATACATACTATATACATACATATATATGTGTGTGTATATTGATTATATAGCTTTTGCTTTACAATTATAGTGGACTTTTATTTTGAAATGATTTTAGACATTAAAAAATTTACTAAAATAGAGCATAGATAATCTTCATTTAGTTTTCCCAAATGTTAAGCTCTTGGTTAATCATAATAAAATTACTAAGATAACTATAGCTAACCTATTCGTAACTAACCTATGTACAGATTTCATTCAGGTTACACAAGTTTTTCCACTAATATCTATGTGCTGTTTCAGGATCTTAGTCTGCCTTTATGTGTTATTTCTCTTTTGCCTTCTTCAATGGATCAGTTTACCTACCCTTGCCTTTTATGACTTGGATGTTGAAAATTAGTGGTGAGATATTATGTAAATACTCTTTGCTTTTTTCTGGTTCTCAGAAGGAGTTGGTTCATTTTTGTTCAGAATACCGCAAGACCTATGTCCCTTGTGCTTCCTAATAATGACACACGGTTCCTCTAACCATTAGTGTGAACCCTGACCTCTCGGTTAAATGGTCTACTCAGAGTCTCCCCTACAAACCTACTTTTTTCTCTTTGTGATAAAGATTTGGAGGAAGATACTTTGAGGCTAAGCAAATTCTATTTCTTCTTGAAGGGTTTTTAGCATTTATTCATAGATCTTGCCTGAAGCAATGATTATTTGGGCTTTACTTTTCCGTTGGCTGCACTCGGCAGGGCATAAACCCCGTTAGACATTGCCCCTTTAGGGGAAGCCGAGCTGCCGGCTGCCACTGAGGCCGGTCTGCACCGCTCCACGGTTCCCCGGCTTGCCCGGCTATGGAGCCCGTGCCCGTAGCGACCGTGACCGAGGCGGCACAGGCCGGAGCCACTGCAGCTCATGGGGCTGATGGGAGAAGCGGCAAACAGGGTTGCTTCCTTGTTAACAAACTCTATCAAGAGGGCTTTCCAGTCTAAATACTGTCCTGGGCTTAAACATGCACGTGCAAGGCCACTCCAGTCGCCAGGTGCGGGGCGCCATCCTGTCCAGCAGGAATGAACCCCACCAAAAACGAGAATTCCTTCTCTGGTCACATCTTTATTTGGAGCATTCCCTTGAGGAAAATTGGGGGAAGGGACGATAGAGCAGGGACGAGAGAAAGCTTAGAGAGAGGAAGTAGGGTCCCGAGGCATCTGCTTTTAAACGGCGGAGCAGCCTGAACGCTGTCCCGATTGGTCAATGCCACTCTGCTGGTCTGAGCATGTGCAGGCAAGGGTGCAGGCAGGGTTGCTCAGCCCCACGTGGCTACCTCCAAACTGCAGGACCACCTGTGCCTCCAGGTGGCTCCCAACATCTCCCCCTAATTATTGTCTTTAAGAGCAATAAGGCAAAACTATTTTCCAATCTGGTCCCCACCTAGACGCAGCATGCCAAGGATATCTCTGCTCCCACCCATTCCTAAGGAAGGAAAAGGCAAAATAGAGTAAGAGATAAGAGGTTGCACAGGGTGTTGCTCAAGTCGATGGTGTGAAACAGCTGCTCTTGGCACCGCCCAGAAGGTCATCTCTGCTGTCTCCGTACGAATCTTCCACAGCAGGACATTCAGCATCCACTGGGTCGTCTTCTTTATCTCTCTGGTCGGTCTCGCTGGCATCCAGATGTATGTCAGCATTCCTAGAAAAACATAAACAAAACTCTCCTCCCAAATTAACATTTAAGAGTACTAAAAACTCTCAGTGTAAAAATTCAGCACAATCAGTACTGGAAGTAGGCTGGTTTTGAACTTAGAGACCTGTAGGTCTCTGCTTCAAAAAGCAAATCTTGTTTGCCTGTACCAGCAAAATTTTGAATTAAAAATTAAGTGTAAAGAATGCAAGAGAAATCCTTTCTCTGGGGGAAGCTGTCACTGGTAGTGTATTCCCCCTCTTATGTCTAAAAACCAAAGCAGTTGTCACTGGGAATTGAACTCAGGACCTTTGGAAGAGCAGTCAGTGCTCTTAACCTCTGAGCCATCTCTCCAGCTCCCCTATTCAGATGGAAAAACCTCTAGGTAACATTGTTTATTTCACCCGTTGCCAGGGGCAATAGGTAATGATAACCAGGTTGACGCGCCTTTATTATGATAATTAGGACCAGTTCTTTGAGGGAGAATGGACGTCGATCATCTGGCTACTTCCTGCTGACAAAGGGGCGATGTTTGGGGGATAAATGTTTTTATCTGACTGAATTTTTGGCGACAAATGTTTTTATCTGACTGAATTCTTGGCGACCTTGACTGAGGGCGGCAGCAGCGGAGGCGGCGGCTGCCACAGCTCCGCCTCTGAAGCCCATAATGGCGCGCTTCGCATGGCCCAAAGGCATGGCTCCGCCCCGGGCCTTGCACGGGCTCGCCGTTTCACCTCAGGCAATGAACTCGCACCGCCGGCTGTGAGTCTTTTTCAAGCTCCGGCGAGGGGGGGCATCCGCCCACCCGTGGAGGGCCCGGTCTGCCCGCGCGCGGAGCCCCGTTCTCTGGGAACTCACCTCCCCGCTCGCCCATGTTGCTATGGAAACACAGTTTTTCCGCAGAGCCGATTCAGCTCCTCTCTGCCTTCTATGGCGCCGCTGCTCACCACGCAGCTTCCGCCTCAGTCAGGCGAGTCCGCTCAGGTGCTGAAAAAGTCCTCCAAAAACCATAGCCCCGCCAGAAGGCCTCTGATGTCACACGGACTTTAGCCCGCCCGCGACCTGGCTATTCGCAGGCCTCTGCGGACTCCAGCAAATTTCCCGCCAGCAACTGGTTAGCATGGCCACGCCTCCCGAACGAGCTAGCACTGGAGAGTGCAATTTTGCGTCTCCCTCCTGAGTAGCTGGGATTACAGGTGTGCACCACCGTGCCTGGCCCACTTCCGTGTTTCTAATCAGGCATTACCGCTCAAAGGCGGGCCGGCTGCCGCCAGCACTCTCAGCACGATCAAGCAGCTTGTCTTTCTCAGTCAAAAAATTAAAGTTTTTTGTACGTGAGAGCCAGAGACTGAGCTCTCTTATCAAAATTAGGCGAAAATCACCTCCAAAAGCTCTGTGGCTCTTTAAGAACAGGGAAGGCAGTCTTAGAACACGATCAAACTCGCCTCCCTACGAGACTGTTGCCCCGAGTCTCTTATCAGCGAGTACGCACGGAGGAAGCCGCGGATCTCCCAACCGTAAACCTCGCCCTTTTTGCTGCTGTTTACATTCCTCCTGCACTGAACTTAAGGGATTTTTCTTCCCCGTTGCTTTCTGTACCTTCTTTCAGATACCTTAACTTTGATTTTTTTTTTGTATTTTCTTTTCTATTTAGGCCTATCCTTTGAAATTCCTTTTTACATTTCTTTTCCTCCCCTTTCTGGGGATTTCAACCGACGTCACTCACCGCTCCATGTTCTCAGAGTTCTGAAATTCAAGGCTCTCTGTGCTGGTGTCTGATTTCAGCTTTTTCTCCCGGGCTTTCTCAGGGTCCCCCGGCGTAGTTGTCAGGGTCCCTCAGCGTCCCGGAGTTTCGAGCACCAGTTGCGGGGCGCCATCCTGTCCAGCAGGAATGAACCCCACCAAAAACGAGAATTCCTTCTCTGGTCACATCTTTATTTGGAGCATTCCCTTGAGGAAAATTGGGGGAAGGGACGATAGAGCAGGGACGAGAGAAAGCTTAGAGAGAGGAAGTAGGGTCCCGAGGCATCTGCTTTTAAACGGCGGAGCAGCCTGAACGCTGTCCCGATTGGTCAATGCCACTCTGCTGGTCTGAGCATGTGCAGGCAAGGGTGCAGGCAGGGTTGCTCAGCCCCACGTGGCTACCTCCAAACTGCAGGACCACCTGTGCCTCCAGGTGGCTCCCAACAGCCAGGTGTCATGCACTATCTATTCAAGGCTTTCAACTGTGCCACAGTAAAAGAGGCTGTAAATTCTCACAAATTTAGTCAAGGACTTAATCACCTTAATATCCAGGGGTTCTTTGTACCTATATAAGGGTTTTAAGCAGTTCTTAAAACTTAAGTTGCACCATGTAGAGGTAATACGGTAGCCTGTTTACTGCTAGTCTAAATCTTAATTGTGCTTTTATTATGATAATTACGATCAGTCCTGCCTGAAGTCAGCACAGTTCAGCTTAGCCAAGTGGAGCCGGAGCCACTCCAGCCTCAGAGTCCCTCACAGTTCCAGGCACACTGCAGGTCTTTCGGTTTGACAGCTTGTGGCACCGCTCCCATTCTCGGCACTGCTGTGGCATCCGCCAGGCTAGGCACCGACTGGGCTGGGGCAATGTGCCTTTTACCACAGCCACCTAGCAAAACTCTGCTCCAGCTGCCTTCTAACTTCAGCTGCATTCGTTTTAGGTCCAAATTGGTGCACGGAGTGAAGCAGAACTCAGGGAAACAGGCTTGCTGCTCTGTAACCACTGAAAGGACCTCACTTAAACAATCTTTTAGGGAATTTGAGCATTGTCAGTCTGTCTGGCTACTTCCTGCTGAGCTATGCGTGACATTATATATATGTGTATGTGTGTGTGCATATGTATAAGTTTGTACACATTTTTTGAGAGAATCTCAGGCTGTACAGCTTCCACATGCCTGCACTAATTTACATTCCAAAACCACCAGCTAAGAGTCGCTCTTTCTCTAAATTCTTTCCCAAATTTACCTCTTGTTTTTTTGTCAGCAGGCAGTCTTATTGGGATGAGTGATATCTTACTTTCCCATGTGTCTGTGTTGGCTATCTGTATGTTTTCCAATGAATGTTCCTTCATGTCATCTGCAAACGGGGGCAGTTTAATGACCCCCTTTCCAATTTGAACCCCCCTTTATGTCTTTCCCTTGACTCATTGTCATGGCTAGGGTTTCTACTACTGTGCCCCATAGAACTGGTAAAAGCAAATGTGCCTGTCTGTAACTGTCTCTTTCTCTCCCACACTTTGTTTAGGGTGTCATGTAGAATACCATTTCCTCTAAGAATTCTGAAACCCATCCTCAGCACTTTCCACCTTCGGGAATTGCTGCCAAGAAATCAGATCTTGGGATCACAGAGATGGTTCAGCGGCAGACAACTGCCAAAGCTGGTGACCTGGGTTCAGCACCCAGGATCCATGTGGTGGAAGCAGAGAGCCGACACCCATGTGGTTCTCTGATTTTCATGTCTGCACTAGCACACAAATACGCATGCATGCAATAAATATAAAAAACTTAAAATCTTTCAAAAAGAATTCACATGCATATATATATATGTAAATATATATATATATATTTGATCTCCACAGAAGCTTTTGCAGTTTTGTTTCCTTCTCATGTTCTCACATTTCAAAGAATATTATTCTATTGGGTGTGTTTGTTTTCATCTTGCTGGGAATTTTACAATTCCCTTAAAGCTTAAATCTTACTTTTAAAATTATTCCTTTGAAAAAATTCTCTAACCCCTCCCCATCTTCCTGGTTTTTATTTTATTTTATTTTTGCTTTTTTGTATTGTTGTTTGGTTGGTTTTTTAAGTACATCACGTAAGCACTGGATTTTCTTAATTCTCTCTTTTTCTTCTCTTTTCTATGTCATCTGTTAATTTACCTACTTCCCGGGAGAGCCCCTTGACTCAAGTGCCCCATTTAGTACACACACCTCTCAGCTCTAAAATGTCCTACTCTGTGTTTCTCTGTCCATTTGCTTTCTAGGTGCAGCCGTGGATCTATCTTCTTGCTGTGTACAAAGCCCGTCTGATGTTGGGCTCTTAGTCTACAGGTAACACCAGCCACTGCTCACATCCCACTGGGAAGAACTAAGGATGGCAGCCCTACCTCCATGCAAGAGGCTGTGCACCAGGATAGTAGGCTATCTGGGAGAAAAGCAGGTCATTAGCAGCCTCCTAATGGGGACATCCTACTTAAAACATGTCTGTCTCTGATCACGGTGAAGGGTGAGACTTTGTACAGAAATGACATTCCTTACTGAAAGGCATGCAGCAGGCTGACCCTTCTTGCTGGAGGATTGTCACATGACAGCATCTAGCACTCTTCTCTCCAGGAACAGGTCCTTGGGCAGGGTGGGAGTGGAGTGGGGTGGGGGTGGTGAAGAATCTTCCACTCTTCTTTCTGGTAGGCACACCTGCTTTTAACATTTATTTTCATTCAATATTTTTATTAAAAACTTTATTATTTTTCTGAGTTCTCTCTCTCTCTCTCTCTCTCTCTCTCTCTCTCTCTCTCTCTCTCTCTCTCTCTGTGTGTGTGTGTGTGTGTGTGTGTAGTCACATGCTTGTAGAGGACAATCTTAGTTATCAATCTTTGCTTTTTATCTTGTTTGAGACAGAGTCTCTTGTAGTTGAACCACTGTGTGCCAGGCTAGCTGGGTACTGGGTGTCTGTGTATTCTTCTGCCTCCCACCTTCCTGGAAGAGTGCAAGATTACTTGTGCTTCAGTATCTGGAGAGAGATTACATGGGTTCTAAGGACACAATTCTGTGCATCCAGCTTATCCAGCAAGCACATTACCCATTGAGCCATCTTCCTAGCCCAGTTGTTGGCATCTTTGAGTGAAAGGAAGAAGGGAACTGAGGACTCTCCCAGTTCATGCTCCAAATTTCTCTTTGTCCTACTGAAGGCATTTTCATGTTCCTTTCTCCTCCATCCTTGCTGTAGCTGACATCTTCGATTCTAGATTTTCTTGAGTTCAGTTTTGACAGAGACTGAACTTTGGACTGTGTGTGTGTGTGCTTGACTGTGTGCGTGCGTGTGTGCGTGTGTGTGTATGTGTGTGTGTGTGTGTGCGTGTGTGTGCATAGAGGAGAGGCTGAGAATTCAATAGTTCTCTCTTCAGACTTCAGGCCATGTTTCTGTTTTATGGTCAGTATCTCATTCTGTCCTTCACTGATAGCTACAACACTCAGTCCTCTGATTGCTGTGAGGCCACGCTGCCTTCTGCGGGCTGTCTGCCGCTGCAGATCCTGGGGGTGCATCCTCTGTGGGCTGTCTGCTGCTGCAGATCCTGGGGGTGCAGCCTCTGCAGGCTGTCTCCCACCGCAGATTCTCGGGGTGCAGCTGCTGTGGGCTGACTACCACTGCAGACCCTGGGGGTGCAACCTCTGCAGGCTGTCTGCCGCTGAAGATCCTGGGGGTGCAGACTCTGCAGGCTGACTACCACTGCTGATCCTGGAGGTGCAGCCTCTGTGGGCTAACTACCGCTGTAGATCCTGGGGATGCAACCTTGCCTGCACTGGCATCATCCTGCTGTTTCTTTGCTTCCTTCCCAGCTTCTGTTGCAGTCTCTTGCCTGTCTGTCTCATGTTCCCTTTGTCTCTGTGACTGTATACATTTTAAATTCCTTTATTCTCATTCTAAATTATCTTTATGGGGAGAGGCTATAAACACACTTGGTCAATGTGCCATATTTAACAAGAAGCCTATAAATAATTTTGATAAAATAACTAATTTTATAATGCTTGGTATAAAATGGACAAACCCGATAAACACCATTATCTCAAGTAGGTTAAATGCACAGAAAAAAAAAAAAACCACAGGGAGGAAAATGTGAACATTGATTACCTAGTCTACAAGATAGAATAACAGTGATTTATTTTTAGTTACCTCTTAATTCTTTTATTCCCAAGTGTCTATGTGGAGTGCGAATGACTTTTGTGATCATAATAAATAATTATTAAAAATAGTTTTCAAAGTAGAGGAAGTAAAATACAATTCAGAGCCTATCTCAGTGGGCATATCTTCCTGGAGGAACCGCGCACAATTGGAATTGTGTACAATTGGATACTTCAGCTTCTCTGGCCAATGAATAAACACCAAAATTAACTTTCTGTGCAACAAGGTTAACCCTGCCTTTGCTTGCCTACTAAGGCTGCTTTACTGCCTTTCCTTTCGATAATTTATTTTATTTTTATGTACATTGGTGTTTTGCCTGCATGTGTGTCTGTGGGAGGGTGCTGGGTCCCCTGGAACTGGAGTTACAGATATCATGGGTGATGGGAATCAAACCTGTGGCCTTTGGAGAGTAGCCAGTGCTCTTATGCTAAGCCATCTCTCCAGGCCCCCATCCCTGCTTTTCTTCTGTTATCTAGCAGGTACAGCGGTCAGAGAGGAAACACTCCTGGCCCCATGCTGATAAGCTGCAGGGCCAGAGTTTGGATACACTAATTCTGACTCTACAGAGGTATATCTTAACTGGTATACAGAGGTATATCTTACAATCTCACCAAATATAGTCCTCCCTCCACGCTTGCAAAAAGTTGGTTCCAGGACCACCCAGGAACTTGAAAATCTGGGAAGGCTCAAGTCCCTTACACAAAATGACATACACCATTTGCGTCTAACCTTTGCACATCTTCCTGCATACTTAAAATAATTTCCTGATTGCTTATAGTATCTCACACAGTGTCAGCTTTGTGGTCCTAAAGAGTTTAGAGGGAAACGTGTTGTTTCAGGAATGGTGATGAGAAAAACCAACAACAGCAATCTACATGGTCTGCACAGAGGCAGTCTCTACCCACATCCTCTGGTCCATCATGATGGGTTGAACTTGCGTAGAATGGCTATGGATGGCCATATACACCCTTATCTATCTCTGCACACACATCTGTGCTTACCTCTGTGCTTACTCAAGTGTATTGGTCATGGAACACACTATAAATCGAGTACAGCAATGAAAGCCAACAGGACACCCCATGAAACAAACTGCAGAGGTATCTGTACACCTACCTCAGTCTGAACCCTTGTTTCCCTTCTTTCTCTTACACTTTTCCATACCAGTAAACATCCTCCCCCACACGGAAATAAAGGAGCCTTGGGTGCTGACTGCCCTCAGAAAATGAGCATTCTCACTCCTGTTCTGCCTTCTGAGGGCTGTAGAGGGACCGGGCCCTAGGCCTTCGTTTCACTGCAGGGAGCGGAGGAGACATCTTGCCAGACAGAACCCATTAAAGGTTCACCACAGCTGCCCCCAAAACCATTGCTGTGTTTCCCATTACGGACAGATTAGTTTAGACTCCCGAGTGTTTCCAGGAATGTAGGAGGTTTTGATCTGTTGTTCTTTCCGTTCCATTGTTTCAAAGCTCAAATTAAAGAACACCACATGGACGACTCCCCAAGGCATGGAGGAGGGGGCTAGGACTTGAATGATTTGAAATGGTCCAATTTTCTTTAAAACATTCCTACAAGTAAGTGTTGTGTAGACACCATCCCAAATACTCTCTCTGATGGTCTGAGGCTCTATGTTTGATTCTAATTGGCGAAGGATCTGTCATTATATAGCCTCCGTCTATGGTACTCTTCTTTGCCTTATGGAATAGTATACTTCCCGCGGACCATTTTTATTTTTCTTATATGTTGATAGCCACATATCATAATTCACAAATTTAAAGTGGACTCTTTTGGCATGAAGTAGCTCAGTCAGTGAAGTGTTTGCTGCACGAGTGTGAGGTCCTGCCAGGCTTGGTGACACGAATCTGTAATCCCAGGTCTTGGGAGGCAGAGATGGACAGATCCCAGGGGTTCTCTGGCTGGCTAGCCTAGCCTCATCAGGCATGGCCCAGGTCAGTGAGAAAACATGTTTCAAAATACAAGGTGAATGGTGCCTGAAGAGGAATCACAGCCAACACTGTCTCTGGCCTCGACACGTACACATGTGCAGGCATACCAAAATAGACACATGTGCACATACGCATCAGCACACATACCAAGTGGGAACCTTGATGCATTTTAAGTATAGTCACAGAGGTGCACAACCATCAGTACCACCGGTTTTAAAACACGGACATTACCCTAAAAAGGAAAGCCCAGAGTAAACCTAGCACCTAGACTTCAGTTTCTAAGACTACACTTCAATAAGAGACTGTAGGATGCTTTGGGGGAAATGGCTGATTCTGGAACTGAAACCGGGAATACACAAAATGAGACTAGAGTATCCTGTAGCAACATCAAGTGAAGAAGTTCTTTACAACTGACCAAAATACCTAAAACACCAAGTCCACACTCCTGGGGCCACACCAAAGTGGAGCCAGCTCATTTGGCTGTTGATGGCTTCTTAAGGAGAATTAGGATTTCTTTAAAGGAGTGGCCTCTGATAAATAGATTATATTCCCGTGGTGGATGACCGCACATCCATGAGTGAATGGGCTGTCCAAACTGGACTTGGTGGCGGGGGGCAGGGGGGGAGATAGAGAGATAGGACAGAAAGTTGAGAGTGGTTGAGTGGTGTGGGTGGATCTGGGAGGAGTTAGGAGGATGAATGGGGGTGAATACGTGAATATGTTCAAAATACATTGTATGTTTGTTTGAAATTCTCAAGGAATGAATAAAAATATATTAAAAAGAGAAATAGCTCTCAAATGCCCAAAGCTGGGAAGTTTAAATAAGAAAATAAAGTACTGGGTCATAACTCAAGAGAAAATAAATATGTTAGGGTCCATAATGATATGACTGAGTGACTTGTTAAATAATAAATGAGAGAAAAGACAGAGTCCTGTTACAAAAGAACCCTAAACAATTTACAACTTGTAGAATTTCTGTCTCTTCTTTAGAATTCTCTATTTCATCTCTCTCTTCATTAGAATTCTCTCTTTCATCTCTCTCTTCATTAGAATTCTCTGTTTCATTAGACGTTGTCATCAGAGCATTTTAATTTGTAAGACACATTGTTTTTGGTGTTTTGTAGCCTGTGCTGTCGACTCTGGTAACCTGCCCTCTCCCAAGCTGTTCCTGTTGCTTGACATTTTCCCTGTATGGGGGCCACACTTCTCAATGTTCCTTCCACATCTCAATTTTTGTTGGAAATTGAATGCTTTTAGATAAAATATTGTGGCAGTTGTAGATACCGGTCTCTTTCCTCTCTGTGTAAAAGGAGCAGCGGGCTGCGTTCCCACCTGGATCCCAGCTAGCTTATCCCGAAATGATTACACGGAAACTGTATTCTTTTAAACTCTGCTTGGCCCATTATCTGTAGCCTCTTATTAGCTAACTCTTACATATTGATCTAACCCATTTCTAATAATCTGTGTAACACCACGAGGTGGTGGCTTACCAGGAGGATTCATGGCGACTGCCTCACTTCCCTTCTTCCCAGCATTCTGTTCTGTCTACTTCACCCACCTATGTTCTAACCTATCAGGCCAAGCAGTTTCTTTATTAATTAGCCAATGAAAGCAACAGAAATACATAAGACTCTCCTACATCATCTCCGAGGTTTGTTTGACTGATGATTGTCTGAATCATCTGGGAAGTTCATCTTTCATTAGTTCCTATCTCAGGAAGCTCACAGTACAATCAGAAGATGGGAACTTGATTGTGGACAAGGTCACCTTAGGTGGCAGTAGCTCGAATAGTGTTCTCTTTTGTGGGTCATTCCCCAGCCCGTCTGTCCCTCGCAGGACCTTATCTCATCAACATTTTTTTTTTTTAAATTTCTGGATGATGGAAACACTTGTCACTTGTTTTCAACACGGCCTGGAGTATAATAGCTCCATGAGCAGATACTGTTGAGTTCAGTATCCTTGGTGGGGTAGTTTTGAGGTTTTTTTTTTTCTTGAAAAAATCATTTTCCCCTCTTTTCTCTGATGAAGCACTGGCCTAGGAGTGGGCTTCCTATTCTCCCAAAGCAACCAGCTGGCTCTCAATTGCCTGCCACCCAAATCTCCATTGTTCTTGAAAGTGTCCCTAGGCTTCACCTTCCCCAGTGGTCTGTCCAGAGTCAGCACCTGGGGACTAGTTTTGAGTTTTTGTTCTTGTGGTCTCTTCATGGTCCTTAGCCTCTGGGTAAAATATCTCAGCTGTTGCTCCACACTAGGGATGAGTGGGACCCAGCCCCTTCAGGGATGGACCCTTGGGTGACTACAGCCACTGGACTTCCTGGCTTACTCCTACCAGCCTGGAATCAGCACTCTATGAGCAATTCGAAACTGGGGCTCCAGCGTGCTGTGCGTGCTGTGGTACAACCGATCTCTTAGCGTGGCTTTGGGAGAGGATGGGAGTGGCCACCTGGCTAAACTTGGTAGTCTCAGAAACACCTAGCTGAAGAGAATGAGAAACCACGGCCAACCCTTCTCAATCACTTGCTGTGTCTCTGCACTTGGCCCCACAGGCCCAGTGTGAGGCGTCTGAATCTCAGAGTTGTGGGGTGTCAGGGAGGTGAACTGGCATTCGCGTGCCACAGACGCAGGCTGTGCTTACCAAACCCAGCTGGGATTTCTTGAATGAAGGCTTCTTAATTTTCTGTATGCCTTTAGGACAATTTCCAGAGACCCTAACTGGGTGCTTTCGAGAGCAATTCTCACTTGTCACGGTGGTTTTGCGAGGGGGTGCTCTGTGGAACTTCTCACCATTCTCAAGGGAACCCCCCCTTTCCCTCAGGTCCCAAGCATAGCTTGTTTTTCTTTAACTCCCTGGTATTTAACAGTCTGCACACTTCAGGTCGTATTTTCTACCTGGCACAATCTCGGGGCAGTGGAATGAGGTCAACTTCCTGAAAGAGAAAAGCAGAGAGGGTTGGGAGTCCTGGCCTGTGTGTCTACCCAGGTTACTGTGGTTTTTCTGTGCAGTATCTTCAATGTGCTGGGCTTTAGTGAGCAGGACAGCCAGAAACCAGGAGCAATTACGCCAAGAATTTAGTACTGCAAACCCATCCCTCCAATTAACCAGCCAAATTTAGTTGGACTCACTGTTGTAAGTAAAGAACATGGGAAGGTATGACATAACACAGAACAAATTTATTTTGGTGGCTATTTTAGGCGCAGTATAAGAAAGGACTTAAATTCCAAGGGCTGGGGAAGACAGTTCAGTCGGTGAAGTTTTCATCATCCAAACATTAGGACCTGAGTTTGGTCTGGAGTACCCACATGAAAACCCAAGTGTGGGGCTGGAGAGATGGCTCAGAGGTTAAGAGCACTGGCTGCTCTTCCAGAGGTCCTGAGTTCAGTTCCCAGCAACCACATGGTAGCTCATAACCATCTATAATGAGATCTGGTGCCCTCTTCTGGTGTGTGTGCTGGCAGGCAGGCTAAATAAATAAATATTTAGAAAAATAAAAGAAAAAAATAAAATAAAACCCAAGTGTGGATGGATGATGGTGAATGTTTGTACTTTGAGTGATCTGGAAACAGAGGCAGGAGGATTCCCTGGGGCTTGCTGGCATACCTGACTAGACGGTTTGGTGAGCTGAAGCTTCAGTGAGACTCTCCTGTCTTAAAACACAGCGTGGGCAGCATCTGAGGACTCACGCTGAGCCTGACTTCTGACCTCCTCCACATTCGCGTGTGCGTGCATGCATGCGCGTGTACACACACACACACACACACACACACATACTTGTTTTTAAAATTGAAAAAGTGTGAATGTAGGTATGGATTCTTGCGGACAGTGCTCCTTGGGGAGCGGGAAATTAACGCTGCCTGACAGACAGGTGGCGACTACTGGAATGCTTTCCTTTTCTTTTTAAATGTTGTTTTCTTCCCTACATAAGGCGAATGTTTTCCCTGCATATGTGTCTAAGTACCGCTTGAGCGCCCGATGCCCATGGAAGCAGGGAAAATGCTTTATGAACTGGAGCTTGGGTTACGGATGGTTGTGAGCTGCTGTGTGGATGCTGGGGAGGGAACCTGAGTCCTCTGGCAGAGTAGCCAGGCTCTTAAAGGCTGAACCATCCTTCATTCCCACCCCCGCTTCTCTTTTAAAAACAAATAAACAAACCAGGTTAGACTCCCATTCCCATTTTCAGGAATGTAGAAGGTCTCTGATACGGTTTTTATTTCCACTTTATTATTTCTTTGCTCTAATTGAAGACTATCACATCAACGCTTTGCTATGCTCCATGAGCCTAGGGAGTTGAATATATGGCACTGAACATTCTAGAAACAACCTAAATACAAGCACCTACTGAGCACATCACAATGGAAATGTCACAGTCTTACTTAGACAAGGCTGAAGTAGCTAGTTCCTTTCATAAAAATAAGCCAATTTAAATGTTATTCAGACACCAGAAATTATAAAGTGGTGTGAAAATGATTGGATTTTTGAAAAGAGCAAACACACCCAATGAAAATTTTCTACAATACCCAAGTTGTTTAGACAAAAGTAGTCAAATTGGTTCTTTTGACCATAAGTTTAGTTAGAAAGGGGGATTATTGTGAATTGTGAATTTTCTTTTCTAATTAGTCATATTGGAGACCTTGAATTCAAGCAGGAGAGAGAGAGAGAGAGAGAGAGAGAGAGAGAGAGAGAGAGAGAGAGAGAACTGCTTTCATTTCTTCCACCCGCACAGCCTGTTTCTTTGTAGCTGCAGGTAGAGCTAATGTTTTTATTTTTTGAGAAGTACTGTCAGGATTAGCTTAACCAGACAGGAGGCAGCTGGCCTCAGGGCCTCAGTTGACTTAAATGCAGAGCAAATTCGGGGACCCTTCTGATTTATATACAGCTGGGGAGGGGGTACAGAGGTTAATTAGGAGCCACCAGCTGAGAAGCAGTTCAGATGGACTCAAAGTTGCCAATCAACTGCTGGGATCATCAGCATTTCAGGTTTAAGAGCAACCCTTCCAGAGGAGCCCTGGGGTTGCCGCCTCCACCTCGATGTATGTCTAGAAACTCGAAGTATGGCTTTTCTCTTGTTTTAGTGAAGTATTGGTTCTGAAGCAGGTTCCAAATTCATGCATTTGTCAGACAGGGCAGTGATGGAGACGCCCGCTTTTCCCGCTCTGCACATCTCAGGATCACTTTAGGTTTTCCATCGACACTGGGTTTTAACTACCATGGGCTTCTTCTTCCTTGTGTGTCTTACCTCCCTTCTGCCTGCCTCTTTCCTGAGGACAAGTCTTAACGAAATAGATGCAAGCAACGTGACTCAACCACCTCCCCATTTAAAAAGAAAGAAAGCTTTTGCTGAGAAATCAAATTTCAGCAAGCATGCTAAGGAACTCACCTTTGTTTCATTCTTGAGATTAAGAACAACTGTCCTCACTCTTCCACATCTTGCTTTACCAGTTGGCCAGAGAACGTTTATGCGACAGTACTAAACCAATGTGGGTTTTGCTTTCCAAGCCTCACACTGCCCTTGTCGAAGACCTAAATAACTGGGCTTAAGGAAGATAAATTTGCAGAAACCAAAGAAGCGGTGGCTCTGGAAGTTTCTTGGCACACAAGAGAACTGACCACGATTGATGATACGTGTGACAAGGCCTCCCCAAATATCTTCAACCTCACTGTTCCTGGGGATCCGTAGTTCTCAGAATAAGCTGAGGGAAGAGACCTCAAGGATCTCCAGCACGGTCTTCAGCACCCTTCACGTCCCTCCAGTTGTACAAGAGGCCACTCCACAGGCCCCAGGATCTACTTCCCCGAAAGAAATGTGTTTCCAAAATAGGTTAAGTCATTTTCACAGTGACTCACCCCAGGAGAATAAGGGTATTGATTTCAGCAGGATTCCTCTGGACAGAATGAGACAAGAGAGTGTCTACAGAGAGCTTTCTCTCCATCCTTGTAGTGTGTAGATTTGAGTTAAGGGTTTTCCTGCAGGGAGTTCCGGCAAACAGCTGGCTCTGTCCCTTGGTGGATTCTGTGTGTGACCTTGTATTTCCTTCCCACTCCACTCCTAACTTCTTTTCAGTTGTTCTAGCTTTCTTGTGCTGACATGTCCCAGTGGCACAAGGCCAATAGAGCCCATCCAGCATTGTGCTTTTTGTGTGTGTCATGTCTGCCACAGGCTCCGGTGTATGAAGACTTGGTCCACAGCTGGTAGTACCATTCAGAGAGATTGTCCATATTTCAGGAGGTGAGGTCTGGCAGCTGGAGGTGGGTCACTGGGGGCAGGATTTTGATGAATATAGCTTGGCCCTGCTTCAGATCCCACTGTTTGCTCTCTATCTGCTTCAGTATGACCGCCTACTTCATGTTCCCTCGTATGCAGATGGCTTATTGCCCGTATGATCCCTACCTTTTTTTCCCCTTTCTTCCTATTATCTCTCCCTTCTTTTGTGTGTCTGCGTGTAAATCCTTGCTATGACATAACCAAAGATTTCTCCTCTGTCTTGGCTTATACATGTTTGTGTTACGTGTATGAATTCACATGTGTGGGGGGTACATGTGTGCAGGCGCCTGTTTGAGAACATGTGTGCATGTGTTTGTGGAGACCTGGAGCTGATGTTGGGTTTCTTCCCCCATTATTCTCCACTTTATTTACTGAGTCAAGGTTTTCTTGCTGGAGCTCACTGATTCTCGATAGTCTAGCCATCCAGCTTGCCCCGGGTAGCCCCTATTTCTGCCTCCCAAATGCTGGGGATATAGGTGGATGCCACATTTGCCTGGCTGTTTACATGGATGCTGGAGTTCCCATTCGCTCTGTCTCCCCGGTCCCTGATGTTTTCCATAACGGTTCTAGATTTTTTTGTTTGTTTGTTTTTATCTTTATAAGTCTTTATAAAGGTTTTTGTGTTTGCCAAGGTATACAGTCCTCTCCTTTTTTGCTTTTCCCTTTGCGGGGAAACCCATAGATGGCTTGGCTAAGATTAAAGTACATACTGATGGCTCTTCTGGTGGATTTTAAATTTCCATCTTTAGTTTACCAACCTAAGTTTTCGATTAGTTTTGACCCTCCACTTCTGTGTTTTCTTTCTTCTCTACTTGGCAAAACTTGACTTGTCCTTCAAAGCCCAGCCAAACGTGATCTGGGGAATGTTTTCTTATCACTTCTGCCCACGTGTGCCACGCCAGTCTTTGTTGTCTCATGCTGTTCGGCATCGTATCCTTGCCCCTAGACGTCAAGTGCCTTCAGGAAGGGCACACAGCACCGACACACAGGCACGGCTTTTCAAAAATGTCTGATAATTAGGCAGGCGTTGGTGGCGCATGCCTTTAATCTCAGTACTCCGGAGGCAGAGGCAGGTGGGTCTCTGTGAGTTCGAGGTCAGCTGGTCTACAGAGCAAGTTCCAGGACTGGCTCCAAATAGCTACAGAGAAACCCTGTCTCGAAAAACAAAGCAAAACAAAAAGAACAAACAAACAAAGAAAACATCTGGTAACATCTCTTCCCGTGTGAATGTCTTTGGTTGGGGGGGGGGGTCTCTACACCTGGCTCCTGTTCCCCTTTGGCTCCTTTGAACTCTCAATCAGTGTGGAATTTGGCCCCAGGATGCTCAACTATCTTCTCTTGACTTACCTGAGTCTGCGCTAATCCTGTCTGTCTTCCAATCCCCTACATCAATAGTCTTGGTGGAGTTGATGGAACCAGGCACGGACTTACCTTTCAAAGCATCAGGGCTTTGCCACCCATTTTCCTAGGCTTTACCCCTCTGCATGTTTCTCTAGAGCAGGAACCAAGCCTGCGATCGCTTCCATCATCATCCAGGAAAACAAGCAAAGTTCCAGCAAACACAAGCTGACCGATTCGTATCTTAGCAATTACCCTGACCAGACCAGGGAAGAAAAGTTAACCATGAGCTACTGCCCATTATTTTGAAGTTATTGTTGGGTTTTTAAATTAAAGAAAAAAAGAACTTTCTCTTGTTTTCACTTAAGTCAGCATCTGCAGAGAAGAAAGTGACCCCCCATTTTTCTTGATGTCTGGAAAGAGAAATACTACTGTGTTATGAGAGTTCATTAAAACTTCGCTCTGCTCCCTTTCCCAGCATATGCTACAAATCTTCGCTGCAGCCGGGTACGTTTTTTTTCCAATTAATTTTCTCTTTTGCTTTACTGGCAGTCAATTTTACTAATAGTCATTTTTCTAAGTCAAATGCTTTAATTAAAATTGGAATGAAAAATCTGATTAAAATCTAAATTGGCTCTAGGAGTGGTGATCTTTTACTCTGCTCTGTGCAGTTACATAATTTATGTCCCAAATTGCTACATTAGGATTTTTCAGTTCATTTTCCTTACCTAAGTCCTTTACAAAAACCTTGAGCTTTGAACCAAATAATCCTGATTTGAAAGCCATTACATACTCAATGTCAAGCATTTCAAGACCAGCAATAGGTTAGAAAGTGAATTTCCAAAATGATTTAATTCTTGAGCAGTTCCAAAAGGCGGGCATGTAAAGTCTCCCTAATAGTTTCCTTTCCCATCCTAAACTGATATTTAAATACAGTCAATGCTCTTGAAGCTCATTCCTGGTGATAGATGTTCAGACATGATCCAGAAGAAGTCAATTAATTTATTAATTTAATTTCAAATATATAAATATATAGACCGAGTAGTCAGTACAGAAAAAAATGATCTTGCTTATCCAGGCTTTTGTCTTTCTGTTTTTCAAAAAGCTTTCTGAGGACTACACTTTTAAAGGCAGGACCTGAAAATCCATAAAAAACAACGTCATATGTCCCAGACTGATCAAGACTCTAAACCTGAAGCCACTGGGCAAATTGATGAATCCGATTCCAATTTAATATCACAGGTGGATAGATTAATAATTTCATAAAAAATGTATGAGTCCATCAGGGGCATCTAATTCAAACAAAGGCTGAAAGAACAAAGGTGACAAAAATGGGGAACACTTAAAGAGACAGACATGGAAGTGACCGGAAGTGACCGGGGCACGTTATTCTCCAGGCTTAGCTTGTGGGGGTGGCCGGGGGGCGTGGCCAGGGGGAGCTGGCCCCATGGCTGTGCACCATAGATTGAAATGGACTGTCGCAGGCAAAGGTCACCCCACGGTATCAATTACTTGCTGCTACCTGGAAAATTTGATTTCATGCCCCTCAGCAGAGCCGCTTTCTTCTCTAGCACAAATGGCAACTGGCTCCGGTTGGTAACAAGAATAATACGTTTGCTCAGAGTCATTAGGCTGCAGGAGCTTTCTCCATTGAGAAAGTCGTGCGGATTGCCAGCGAAACGGAAGACCTGGGGCTCTAATGTGCTGAGCGAACGGGATGGGAATGCCGAGTCTGCCCTCTTCTTAACCCTGCCTGGAAGAGTTTGTTTGCTTTCTGACCAACAGTTGGTAGATCCGTAGCTACAGAGGCTAAACTCCTACCTACAGTCTGTATTTAGACCAACATCCATTTCTCCCTTGAGTTCCTCCGAGAAGAGACTAGCTCGAGATGTGAGCAAATATAAAACATCAGGGAATCTGAAGACAGGAAAGTTTGTACTGATTTGATTTTTGTCTAGAACCATCTTTAATGTCTGTGAATAATCTCCTGCCCAAGGCCCCTAGTCCAAATCAACAGTCTTTGGAAAGATGGACTGTTATGATGGTGAGGGTACTATCACACTAGGAGGCTGACGGGAAGATTTAAAGTATACAACGACACATGCTTTTCTTGCATGGTGCCTGTTCTATTGCCGAGCTGGCTGTGAGGTGGAAGGATGAAAACAAACTCGCCAGACCCTGTAACCGTCCAGATCTAAGTAACCGTCTCTAAGCAGATCACATACTTGTTCCTTGTTTTGTTTTGAACCTTATTTCTTTATTCTTAATTTTAATTCAGAAAGACTTGTGATGCTTTCATCAGCAGTGGGAAGAAAGACTAAAACTACAACTCAATGAACTGCCAATCTGTGCTGCAGACTAGCTAAAATGATATTTTTAAAAAAAGAAATTAAAAATTGGAGTTAATAGATGATCTTTTTTACTTTTTAAGAGATGTGGGGGGATGGGATCTTTTTAAGCACACACGGTACACAGTGACCACGCAGTCAAGCCTGCCAGTAAGGAGCGAGTGCAAAATACAATGTGGGAAACACATACACACCGCAACCTCTACAAATCACCTTGGCGGTTCTCATTAAAAAGATCAAATCCCAGGCCATGAAAGCATGTAAAGGAGACCCTTAGGGCTTTGAGTGTTGGGCATCTCTGGGTGGGGAAAATGGTGGGGGAGGTGAGGAAAGATGAGGAGGTGGGCGAGAATTGCTTTTTCTCTCGACATCAGTTCTAAGAACACACGTCCATCTGAGGAGCGCTGCCATTGTTAGAGAAAGCGGCGAATCTGCCCCGCTGAGGGTCAGGGGATTCCAAATTATTTCAAGCCCTTTGATACAAAAGGCCAGACTCCCTCCTTCTCCCTTTGTGAAGAAATAAATGGGCTACCTAGTCATGTGTTGCTTTAAACTGACCACTATTTATGCCTTGCTTAAATGGTTTTATAAATGCAAACAATCCTCTCAGAACAGAAATGGCAATTTTAGAAAGACTTTAGAAAAAGAAGAAAAGGAAAATTATGTATCTTGGGTTCCTCAGCTCAACATGAAGAAAAGGAAATGAAAGATCTTTCTATGCAACTCCTTTGTCACACGAAATGAGAAATTGTAATTCAAAAAAGCAAAGTGATTTGCCCCAGGTCATTTAGCTTCTCAGAGGCGGAAACACAAGTTTCTTAATCTGGGACAATTTGAGAATCAGGAGACATGATTGCAGCATACTTTATCCAGTGACTAGAATAAAAATCCTGATTCCAGATTTATGCTTGTGCAAATAGCCGAGAAGGGGACGTCCTGTATAAAATGCTTACTCTAAGTAGAGAGGAAAGAGTGGATTTGTTGGAGTGAGAGAAGGAAATGGTGTCTGCACATGGGAAGGTGGAAGCAAGACCCCCACGACAACTGTGCCACCTCTCCATGGGCTCTGGACTACAGTTCAGCCCCAGTGGTCACATAGCCTGTCACAAAAGCCTGCGGCAAGTCCTTTGCTCCACACTACTAACAGACCTTCCCAATTAACATCTTCTCTCACCTCTGAGAGATAGGGCCATCCTATGTTCTTTCCCGTGGGTCTTAATCCCTGCCACATAAATGACAGGCGTTCTTTGTTTCAATTGTCAAACGAAAATAAAGAGACAAATCTTCATGAGGAAACATCTATTTGGGAAGAAGACTATGATTGCCATCTGGGACACACATTGACAGGCCAAGCAGCCCCAGTATGTCTAGGGAAGAGACAAAAGGAAAAGCGGAGACATTTATTAAGACAGGGAAATCTGCATACGTTATGATGAAAGCAAGCGCGCCGATACTTCTGGTGCGTGAGGAGGCCAGCAGACGCTGGCTTGTGGGGCAGCAGCTGTGGTTCTACACAGCTCATTTGTAGGCTCAGAGCTGTCAGGTTTCCCTACGGTTGCTAACAAGAATAGAGCCTTAAAGATAAGGTGGTCTGTTTCTCTGGAATTCGCCTGGCCTGAGAGGTCCTGAAACAGTCGTGTACGATGCCGCGGGTTTCCACCCCTAGTCTTTTGGATAGATGAGTATGACCAGAAGGGTCTTATTGGCATGTTCTGTTTTCACCGAATGGACCACACTTCTAGCTGCTCAGGGCCCCTGGCCCACGTTCTGCACCAGTGGAGGCGGGTGGAAGGCAGGCACACAGCCAACATGAAAAGGACCGCTTGAACACCCGTTCTACAAAGCTCTGGTTGTGGCCTGAAGCTTTCAAGAGAAGCAGCGCTTGGAAGGTGCGCCCTTTTTCTCTATGCTGCGGCATTCCCAAGCACAAGTCTAAGATGACTTAAAGGTGGACTATTGATCTCCTTTTCCTGTGTCCTCCAGTCAAGACTTGCATTTGTGGTCATTGTCTGAAAAACCCAGAAGAACACTTGTGAGCATTTCTGGGAGCCAGTATTCATGTTCTACCTGATGAATGACGCAGCGTCATGAACAAAGAGCTAAATGGTATTAACCCAACAGAGGCGAAAACAAGCAGAGTGGATTGTTTATATATACATATATATGTACACACATATGTGCGTGCGCGCGCACACACACACACACGCGCACGCACGCACGCACGCACGAACACAGGGCTGAAGAACCAGGCTTTGCCAGTGAGAATAACATCTCTGATTGTCCCTTGTAGTGGCAGATAAGAAATGAACTTTACAGTAAGGAATGAAGACACACCTGCTACACAGTAAGCAAGTGTCTAAGGGAGTCCTTTATCCCAGATAGTCCACACCTCACTAAGAAATCATGGTGCTCCCTTGAGTCTATCTCTTAAATGTATTTTAAAGTCAAATCTTTTCTGTAATCAAAGATGGATGCATTGTAGTGGGGAAGAGGGATTTGCCTGTGGTGGTATCTTAGTCTGATGAGAATATCTTAGGAAAGGATATGAAGGGAATTTTCTAGAATCTATGGTGATGCTTCCCCCTCACATAACTGACGTGATATATATTCAAAAAGAATAATTCATGGCTTGGCATGAAAATCAGTGATAGAATGTTTGCCCATCATGTGAGAGACCCTTAATACTACACACAAAAATTAATAGGGTTTTGCGAGGAGTGAGTGTACCTCAGTGTAAATGAGAGTTCGTCGTAAATGTGACTATGTCAAGGACCCCAGTGCCTCAGATCCACGGGAATGTCAAGACTTTCCCCTGGCTTGAGTATCATTGTTGACAGAGTATACAGGAAGTATCAATTACAGCTTCCTCCACCCAAAGGATTGCCATAGAGAACAGCTCCCCTGTGGAAACACTGCCACACCTGTCCCACTACAGAGATTAACTAGCTCACCTCTTTGGTTAGCTGTATATAATAAACAAGCTGAGTGTCTGGACTGTTGGTGCATTTCCATCCTAGTACACAGCCCACCTGATCCTGGCTTTTCTGGACCGATGTCTGTCATTTTCTTTATTCTCATTGCCCCGGTCAGGTCAATCTTAAAGCCATGTATGTCTTTGCAGGGATCTACTGTTTAACATTAAGAAAGAAATATTATTCTCAGATCCAAATAAGTATACAGATTGTCTTACCAAAGGACCCTCTCCTTGTGGGCAAAACCTGGGGAAGCAAAGCTAAGGCACAGAAGCTGGGGAGTTTATTCTACAAATGAAATGCTTAACGTGGCCATCTGGAATCAGCCAGTTTGGGGTAGACACATTGGAAAGTAGTTTTGATCTAAAGTAGCAGAACTCATGACTGATAAGTGGAGCCATTCTTACCTTTGGTGCCGAGTCTCTCAATCTAAGGTCCTGAGTGTGGCTCACCTTCCTGATCTAAGGGTACCTACCTTCTTTTTCCGTGTTAACTATTTCCAGTTAACACTTTGCCCTCCAAGGGAGTCAGAGAGATATGGACACTTACTATTTGTTTTAATTTTTTTTTTTTTAATCTCTGGATTTTAACTCCCCGAGGGCAAGGCTTTACAAGGTCTCCATATCTGCATTCTCCAGGGGCGGTCCATATCTCTTTTATTAATTGAGGGCTCAACTCTTCTCCCAAGGACACAGGCCTGGTAAGAAGCGCTGCCTTAGGACTCATTGTGTGTGTCTGTCAGAGGACGTTCGACCTTTGAAGCTTAAATTTCCTCCCGGAAGCACCTTCCCCTGATTCACTGAGGAGTCCCGGGGACTTTCATCCCTCTCAGCTGGGCAGGCTAAGATGATCCTGCCGACTGCCCTACCCCCACCCCTGTCATCTCCAATCCTCATAGCGCCCGCCTTTAGGATAGTATTTGTATCATTGTTCTTATCTTATAATTCCGCCTCTTCTAATGAAATGTGGATTCATGGAGCTGTGGCTCTCGCTTGTCTTCCCTGGGATTTCATCAACGCATGGTAGTGTGTTGTGTAACATGAGGGGCTGGCGTGTTGGGGTTTCTGTCCCGCCCAGGACCCCGCAGCCGGCAAATCCCAAAGAGAAAATCACACACAGGACTCCATAAGGTTATAAACTGATTGGCCCATTAGGTCAGGCTACTTATTAGCTATTATAACTTATGTTACCCCATTATCCTTATCTATGTTAGCACATGGCTCCATACCTTTCTCAGCTGGGCAAGTTACATGCTGCCTCTTCGATGGTCTGCGCAGGAGTGGCAGAGGAACTTCTCTGCTTCCCAGAATTCTCCTGTTCTCATTGCATCACCTCTCCTTCCTGTCTGGTTTTCCCGCCTATACTGCCTGCCTGGCCAATCAGCGTTTTATTAAAATATGATTGACAGAATACTGACAATTCTCCCGCATCAGTGTTGCAGTCCGGATGTTGTCTAAGTGGGACATTTGCTCCAGCACGTCTTCCAATTGCCCCCAGCCTCCGCTTTTCTCACCTACCACAAGGGAATGTTAATAGTAACTTCCCCATTCGGCAGCTGGAAGGAGAGCAGGGGACACGGTGTAAGGGGCTCAGAGTAGCAGCTGTCACTGAAAGACACACTCCCTGTCGGTCTTTCCTTAGGAAACTAGGCGGATGTGTGGCACCCAGTCGCTAGAGGAAATGTCTATTGAGTTCATGAGCGAACAAGCGAAGGGTACAGACAGCCAGGCCTGTGAACTGAAATCCCAAACAGAGTTCCCAACTGCGTGCGCTCAGCCTACTGATGCCCAAGACCTTGGTTAAGACCGCAGTAGAAGGAATCTTAGTGGCTACTGCAGATGGATAGGAAAACTGGTGACCCCCTGAGGTTTTGAGCTTGTTGTCTGTGCCCAAAGAAACTTTCTCTGGAAATCCGACAGCAGAGAACCATCCATTGGATCACATGTCTAATATGTAAGCATAGGACAGTAGGTTCTGGGGTTGAAACACTACATTCTTGCGTAGCTTTTTGTCCTCCCTGGTGATATCAGTGACAGGAGACAGAACCAGAGGCTCACAGCGTCTTCATTTGAAGGGGAAAGGCTAACGACAAGGCTGTAAGGCCCTTTGGGGGGTAACGCCCTAAAAAGGGGCTGCCTCGGTGCAGACACACTGGTATATGTCACAGTGACAAGCAGACACATCTTAAAACAGACTTCACAAACACAACCGAAAACAAACCAGGTCTGTAAGAACTCGTTCCTGACGTTAGCTCATCAAGTTCATCCCCCTGTCAAGAGGAATCGGCTCACCAGGTAAAAAGGCAAAGCATTTTTTGATCCTTTCCAGAAGGCTGGGAGACTTTAACTTCTTTCCTTTCCGGAACTGATAAGATCTCAAATAACCATGTGGGTCTGGCTCGCAGGAGGGGCCGGACCTGGCTCTTCTGGAAGAGCTGGTAGTTGCTAAGAGGGAGCCTGCGACTGCAGAGAGGAGGGATTTCAAACGGCCCCGTCTGAAATGCTTGATTTGACGTCGGGCTTCCTCGGTGGGTGCTTACCTCAGCAGCTTGTTATGCAACCCCAAAGACATGGGCGTAGTAGGGATGGATGGAGGGCCTCCATCCCTCCAGACAAAGAACTTTCAGTTGAATACATTTATGACCCGTGTATTTATGCGCTGTGTGTGTGTGTGTGTGTGTGTTTCTCATAAACAGTCAGTCTGAGTGACAGATTGATTATGGAGAACACAAAGAGGTCTAGACAGAGCTTCAGATGTAGGTTAGCAGCCAGCAGCCCAATGCGCCTTAGCCTTCCCCTGATTGCACCACTGATAGCTCCCACTTAGTCTTTTCCCATCTTACATGCCCCTGCGATATTTGGGTCAGTATTAGTAAGGGTTGCTATGGCTCTGCCAGCTCCCTCTGGGTCCCACCCTCTTGCTGTGCCAGACTGCACGGTGGGTACCCCTATCACACGCAGCGGTTCCCTGTTTGATGGTATTTTACGTTCTATATTACACTCAGTTCTCCTAGCATGGCAGCTTTGAACACCCACCCCTCTTTGAGTCTTAGAGGAAGACTTCTTATTCATACTCTCTCATGAACAGCATGTTCATGCTGTTCTCCCACGTTGAGTCTGACACAGGACTACCTCAGGAGACAAAGCAACGACAGGCTCTACACTGTGCATAGACGTCCCTTTCTGAAATGGTAAACAGCACAAACCCTCATAAACAGTCCTGCACATTGCTTAGGTCTAACCAGTTGCACCTTGACTCTTTCCTTTGAAGATCTGAGACTTTTCCTGGGAAAATGATTAGCACCCCCAAGTTTACATCGCCTTTTTTTTTTCCAGATATGCCCTCAAATTTTTGTTTCCCATAGACAGCTGTCCTCCTTCTCCCCATTCCCTGCAACATTTCATATACAATTTTTTGTCAAGATTTATTTTTTAAAACTATGTATATGTGTGTGTGAAAGAGAGGTGTTGTGTGCATGTTTGAGTCCAAACCTGTGATATTCAGATAAGAACATCAGGTCCCCTGGAATTGGAGGTGCAGATGATTGTGAACTGCCTGATGTGGGTGCTGGAAACCAAACTGGGGTCTCCTGAAGAGGAGTATGTGCTCTTAACTACTGAATCAGCTCTCCAGTCCCCATACTCACAGTTTAAAAACTTTTTATTTATGGCAGGGCAGTGGTGGCACCGCCTTTAATCCAGCACTCGGGAGGCAGAGGCAAGTGGATCGAGGCCAGCCTGGTCTACAAGAATTAGTTCCAAGACAGGTTCCAAAGCTACAGAGAAACTCTGTCTCAAAAGACAAAAAACAAACAAACAAACAAAAAAACCCAACTTTTTGTTTACATGTATGTATGTGAACTTGCGTCAGGGTAGAGGAGGTCAGAGGGCACCTTGTAGGGGTTGGTCACCCCTTCTATTATGGGTTCCAGGATCAAACTCAGGTTGAGCAGCAAGTACTTTGACTACCTGGGTCATCTCACCACACTATATATTTACCATTTTAAATACTTATTTGTCCCATAGATTTCTTTGAGGAATATTTGCTACATGAACCATTTCTTGAGCTGTAAAATTAGATTGTGCTCCAACTTTAGCGGCAATAAAAACATCCTGTAATGTAAAACCTTGCAGTCCTGCAAGAAATTAGGCTATGAAAAACTGAGTGACTTAGTGCTGCGATAATTTTATTACTGAAATTTAGTTGTAAGAGATAATTTAAAATCAAACACTAAAACCGATTTAAAGAGTTTTATTAAAAATATTTACTTTAAATTCTACCTTACTCAAACCGTATATGGATAACTTTACAGTTCAAAATCACCGAGCAAACAACTTTGTTTTGACTGTCTGTCTCTGGATCCCCTAGAACTGAGTCCTGGAAAGAACTAGAAGTCTGCAGAAGCGGGAGCTATAGTGATGGGCAGCAGCTGAGGTGGAGAGAGGACTGAGCTGAGCCCTCTTCTGTCTTAATTCCTCCCCTCACACCCCTGATGCATCCCCTTACCCCTTTAAAATGGCCTTAACCTGACTCACCAAAATAGTGCTCCTAGGCGCATAGTGGGAGGGGTGGAGTATTGGGAAACAGGACCTGATCAAGAGCGGGAAGAAGAAAAGACAATCAAGACACATTCTTCTTACCGTGAAAGCTTTTCACCTCCTCTTGTAGAACAACACACGGGAGGTGGTTCTTCTAGGAGCCGACTACAGGCTGAGACCAGAGCCTGTTGTCCTACATGGAAAATATGACGTGGGTCTGAGAGAGAAAGCCTCGGTGTGTGATGCCTTCTGCGTGCACCAGATTCTCCCTTTCACACCCTTTCTCCTCTCCTCTCGGGTCTCTTCTCCATTCCAACATTTAGAAACCCCATCAACTCACCCTGCCACAGGCAGGTCGCGACCTGGTTTTTTTTTTTTGTTTGTTTGTTTTGTTTGTTTCTGATTTATTAATCCTGCAGCTCCCCTTTCTGTTCTTTGAGCACCTGCTAAGTTGGCAAAAGGAACTCCCGGGAACAATTTATGATTTACTCATTTATTTTAAGACATTGAAAACGTTGGATAAAGAACTGAATGAAGGGGATGGATAGACAGTCAGACTGCCTGTGTATTCTCTAGGGAGGTCGGCCTTGAGGGATATCTACCAGGCTCAGAAATCTAGAAGTGTTTGCCCCCACAGTTCATGGATTTGTATAAAGGTTTCACCACCCAGGCATAATAAACATCAAGTAGAACTCCCAGTCAGCTCCCCTTTCTGGAAGACAAGGGGCCAGGTCCCAGATCCTGATCAATGGTGTGGCCTTTCTGGTGACCAGCCCCAACTGGAAACTCAAGAGTAACCTCAAGAGAACAAGAGATGTTCCCATCACTCCAAAGTGCGGTCAGGAGCAGAAGCCAAAGGCTAGCTATAAATAAGAGGTGTACCTAGCATTGCTGCTGCCCAGGGAATTATGGAAGCTTTAGAGAATCAAAGGCAGGAAACAGAAGCAGAAACCAAATGCACATTCCTTATTCCATCAAAATTTCACACAGCCCAGGTCAAATGCTAATCCACACCCTTTGTTTTCATTAGCATTAACTCTGTTTTGCATGCTTACTGGGTAGGAAGCTTTTGATTCCCCCATGAGCAGCATTAGTTGAGTCTCAGATGAGTGGCAGTGGGACACTTGGCACAACAGACATATTCTGAACAACCGAAGACAAATCTATGTTTATGTGACCCATAGGAAGCTCTGGGCCTCAAGCTAGGCCATTGCATTTCCCTGCATTTCCTTTTCGTCTGCACTCTCTTTAGGGCAACGAAACCTTAAACCATCGCACCTGAAATTCATACTTCTTTGATTCATTTTGAGACTCGAAGGGGTTTTCTTTCCTAATGTCCCTCAATTAAAGGCCCAGAAAGGTCTGGTGACTTGCTTTCTCAGGGCTGTGTCCTTCAGCAGTTTTTGGTCTCTGTATCTCAGGCCACCCCCTCCTTAGGACAGTAGGGGATGAGGAGGGCTTGACAGCCAGCTGGGAGTTATTCCCTTCCAAGCAGCGCAAGGATTGGTTCTGGGGAGTGGCCTCGGCTGACACAGCTTCAGCCTAAACACCTGATGAGTACAGAGGCCAAACAGACCCCGCCCTTGGCTGTGTCTTTAAATCTGTAGCCTCACCAGACAGGCCATGTCTGGAGAGGCGTTTCAGGAAATAAACAGTTGTCTTTGATTTTCTATTAGAATCCAGATACTCCCTCAGCGTGTACAGAGGAGACTGCAGTTTTATAGGCGTGGCATGGTTGCAGATCTTGCTCCCTTCTTTGGGTCGTAGGATGCTATTACATTAGGTCCTTGGCTGCAGGTGTCACAAAGTCCTCCGTGTGAACTTCCCTGGCTCAACCAAACTCCAAACCCATTCTCCTTTAGATCAGGTCAGAGAAACAGAAACCTCCAGAAAATCTGAAGCAGTCATCAGGTCCATGGCGATACTACCAAGCCCCATTTTTACTCCT
This sequence comes from Myodes glareolus, assembly GCF_982192425.1. Taxonomy (NCBI): domain Eukaryota; kingdom Metazoa; phylum Chordata; class Mammalia; order Rodentia; family Cricetidae; genus Myodes; species Myodes glareolus. The sequence goes on along the minus strand of NC_142040.1, from coordinate 25,176,217 downwards.
CTTTGGAAAGGGACCTCTCAATGTTCGAGAAAGCCGTGATGTTGGGACAAGATGGCCATTTTGTCATCCTAACACCAGAATCCCTCAAGATATCTTGGCAGTAAAGTAGGTCAGAGTCCACTCTGTCACGTGTTTTGTGGTGTGAGACATAAACGTCCTGGGTCTACGTGGACGATGCAGGGGAATACGGAATATCTAAGGATTGAGTGTGGCCATGTTTGCAATGCTATCGGCTACTTAATGGGGGCTTTAGGGGAAGCCAAGCAACATCCACGTCTTTCTGTGGCATGACCCTGGCTGGCGTCACAACACAACGTGACTCCCGTTCCATCTGTACATTGTCCAAACCTTCCGCAGCTCTGCAAACTGTCAGTTTCCCTCCAATGGAGCTGTTTTCCAGCTCAACTAAAATCCTTTCTGTTGCTTGCCATCCCTGATCCTAACTAGCCTGCCTTCCTGCGTTTTGTTCAATGGATGCAGGAGGATTTGAAAACTGAGCTATAGTCATGGGCATCTTATTGAAGGGGAGTGAGAACTGGAGAGTTTCCTGAACTCTCTAGCTGTTGGCCCAGGAAAACAGGGGGTCATTCAGAGCCTGCAGGAGGTGGTGGCTTATGTCAAATCACCCATGTGACTTTGCTAAACCCTCCCCCTACATCCCCAGCTCAGAAGCAGGTACTGACAGGCATCCTGTGGATTTATTTTTCCATCTTTGCCCTCTCTCGCTTTCTGGCTTTCCTTTCTAGCCAAAAGTCAGGCCCCACAGCTGGATGAAATAAAATGACTGTATTGGGAGGCCTCTAAATGAGCATGGTCCAATATGTCTTAAAGTTGGGTCCAGTCCCTGGGTAGGGAATGGGGGTTTTCTCACTTTCTCTGTTGCAGCTGCTGGGGATAAAAATCAGGGTCTGTCTGCTCCTTGGACTCCCCACTCCCCAAATTAACTTCCCCACCCCTTGCAAATCCATTCACTATTACACTCACCATGTACCACAGTGAAAGGCAACCCTCCTCCATCAATGGCACATTATCATGTGGCTTCCATTTTTCTTGATCACCTTATTCCTCTGCTCTTCCAAAGTGGAGGATAAATTATTTAACAAGTCTCCCGGGGTTGATTTTACGAGAACTTAAAGCCGGTGCCATCTGCTATAGGTTAGGGTGGGCCAAACCCTGAAAGCTAATCCTTCATGTTCCACTCTGGAAAACGCTCAACCCCGCACACACATACACACGTGTGCACACGTGAGCAATCCCCAAATCCAAACACTCTCTAATGGCACCTCCCAAACACATGGCCCAAGTGCTAAAACATCAAGGCCTGAGTCACCACACGCGGGCCAATAAAAACTTTACTCTGTGCCCTCGGAGAGAAGCTAGACTGTGCTCTCGCCTCCCCACGTGCCTGCCTCTATGAAGAAAACACCGCCACGGCTTCCAGACAAGGACTGGGTTTCCCTAAAACAACCACAGCTTCAGGTTCATCTGTGCCTTTCTGAGAAGTTTATCGAATGCATGGAATACTAGAGATAGAGGGAAGGTGTAGACTCTGCACACCTCATCATATTATATAATTTTAAAAGTTATCTGTTCCCACCCATTTCACTTCATCTCATGGGCAGCTCATGCAATCCTTTCCAATCTTTTGCAACAAAAATGGCTCGCGATCCGACTCTGCCACACTCCTAGCAGTTGAGATTTCTGAGCAGGGACTCGGTTCCTTTACTGGGAAATGGGAACTCAAAATAACACATAGCTTGTAATATTCACGTGACAGCAGATAAAAGATTGAATGAAGTCCCTGTTCATCATTGGCCAGATGATGAGCGCCGTTATCGTCTATGGAAATGGTAGCCATGATTGGTGGTATTTTACTACGATTCGCCCTAAATAGATTTTATTTTACAGAGGTTTGTCAACAAAAATGTATTTTTATGAATGAGTAACGCACTTGGTCCCCTGTCTTTTAATACTTAGAGGTGTTGATATTATCCCATCCGAACTTCCCACCAGCGTTTCTATCTTCAGTCAGAAGTAGAGCGGCCTTGCCGTCAGCAGCTTCTGAACAGTCAAACGACTGCAGTAGTTTTTGGTACAAGGATTTATGGAGAGTTGGCCTGACTGGTTTTTTTTTTCCCATTTCTCAGAAGAAAAGCACAGCTGTTCTGAAAAAGGAATGCTCTGAGTAACAAAACAGAAGCAAGAACCAGGGTCTCCAACCCTGAAATCTTCTTCAGTCTACTTGAGCCTGGATACAGCTAGAAACTCAGGGTCTGCTCTCTGTCTGTGCGTCTTACCATGCTGTCCTAAACCAACAACTCACACCCTCCCCACCTTTTAGGAACCTGTTCTATCCCCTTAATCCCACCCATAGCTTCTGAAGACTTTTTTTTTTTGTAGGCCCATGTCTCTGGGCCTGGCATTGATAAACTATTCAGGTTGGGCTAGTAGGGTTAGCTCTTTGGAGGGCTGTGGGATGAAGGGGAGACAGCCAGCCTTCGGTAGGCAGTGTTGGTGGCTACATCTGCAGTATTGGTGTCCTGGGAACAAGGAAGAGGGGTTACACAGGCTGTGAAGGAGCTCCGAGCTGGGACAGAGTCTCTTAGATTCTAGTTCACTCTGAAGCCCACAGGACTTTTGCTCCCAGCTTTGTGGAAGTGTTGTGGAATAAAGCCTTTCTGGGTTTAAGCAAGTGGCTTATTCTTAGCTCTCTGCACATGCAGGTTGCATTGCGGGAGGTGGGTGCTCCGAGGAACCCACACTCCACTACCCACCAGAGAGAACTCCATCATAGGGAGATGTCTTTTTTTGGTCACTGCTGTTGGGTCCTTCTTTTGTTGCGGCTGTCTCGAAGGCAGGACGTGATGTGTCTCTATTCTCTGAAGGTAATGAGCTTCTAATTGCCTGATCCCTGCTACTGTTGTATTCCCTTTGCAGATTGCCTAAGTATTCTTTCCACACCCACCACCGTGACTCTGAAGCCAGCCAAGCATGGCTTTCCACTTTCCTCCCAGCAGAATGCAGTTGCTTCTGCGTGGCCGTTGTGGCTCTGGCACATGAACATATTTTGGATCACACAACTTGCTCCAGGACACAAGATGAGTGGTTGTGAGTGGCAGGCGTCACAGAACACCCGGAGTATGTCCCCTGCAAACGGTGTGCAAAAATCTAGCCTGGTGACTCCTCCTTTCTCAGAGCTTAGGGAATAAACCAGTATACATCCATCACCAAACTGGGTTGTTAAGTATAAATATTAATTAAACACACAAGCAAAGAAACATTAAAAAATATTTCAGAGGTACATATCAAGTCAACTGTGTAACGTGGGGAGTATACCCCTGGGTAGCCCCAAAGTACATTTATTGATGCAGGAGTCAAAGAAGTTTGTAGAAAGCTATGGAGACTATTTGGACTTTGGCTTGTATGTACTGTGTGCTGCATAAGAATACGATACACAAAGCACATGAAATTGACACTGTGGTGGTGATGTCATAAATATGGGCGTCTCTAATGGAAAACAGAGGCAAAACTGCTTTCCATCCATCACGTTCCTAAGGTATTGTGACAATTGGGGGCTTATATATTAAGTCACACGTTCTTCATGATAACTTCATAAGCAATGGACTCTCCCTCTTAGCTCTTTAAGACAGAGGCTTAAAACAGGCAGAAGCCCAATCTGGCTTTCGATGCGCTAGGTAACTGTCTTAGAGTTTTCATTGCTGTGAAGAGGCACCATGATCATGGCAACTCTTATGTATTTAATTGTGTTGGCTTGCTTACAGTTTAGAGGTTCATCATGGTGGGGAGCATGGCTGTGTGCAGGCAGATGTGGTGCTGGAGCTGAGAGTGTTGGCGTCTTGAGGCAACAGGAAGTTGACAGTTGACTGTCACACCGAGTGAAGCTTGAGAAAAAGACCTCAAAGTCCGTCCCACAGTGACACACTCCTAAGAGAAGGTGTAGCCAGATTAAAGGTGTGTCCTTCAGTCTCAAGGGCTGGATTAAAGGCATTTGTGTCCTCCATCTTCCTCCCACAAGGCCACACTTCCTCCAACAAGGCCATACCTCCTAATAGTACCACTCTCTATGAGTTTATGGGGACCAAATCATTCAAACTACCACAGTAACTTAGACTGATCTCAGACTTCTAATCCTTCCGGATGCTGGGATTGGGTGCCACCATGCCTACATGTCTTGTGATTCATTGTTCTCTCTCTCCTCTCTGGCCTAGTGTTCACGTGACTACACACATATGTGAACATGCAATTGCAGACCAGAGGTCCATGTCGAGCATCTTTCTCTTAGCACCCTCCCCCTAACTTTTTAAGACAGGGATTTTTGCTGCACCTGGAGCTTACCAGGTCAGAAAAGGTAGCTAGCACAGCTGGCTCCAGAGACCCTTTGTCTAGGATTACAGGCATGTGCCACCGTACCCAGGGTTTTTATATGGGTCCCGAGAATTTACGTGTTCCAGGCTTTCTCCAGAGCAGCCAGCAGCCACAAGTGAGAATGACTAACGTGGAAACCCCCAAACTCTTGGGTTTGCCTCGACCTATATGCTATTTTGTATAGCTTGCTTTTCAACAAAGCCACTGCTTCCCTTTGGCGCCTCTGACACTTGCGCACACAAACTTCTTCTGGAGAAGGCACGGGAGCTGCTCTCAGAGATGCCCTTTGGGAAAACTGGGATGGCAGCTGTCAGTGATCCCAAAGCTTTCAGCCCCAAGGGCCTCGGTAGAGGGGGCTGGTTTTTGTGATAAGGTCAGGAGAGTGGCCCAGAGTCAATGACCTGGCCTGCTCCAAAGCTGTTCCCAGGTGTCCCGAGTCTCACAATGACTCTCCTTCACAAAAAAAAAAAAAAAAAAAAGCCTGCTCCTGCTCTCCCTCCCTCCCTCTGCCAAACATTTGAGAAAGGAAGAAAGGAAGGCTGAGTGGGTGCAGACTCCCACACACGTTCAGGTAGCCGAGCACCTGGAACACGACATTCTTTTCCACTGTGAGTCACCAAAGCACGTTGTTTAAAATAGCTAAGTGCTTGATGGAGTGAGTAGATCTTGAGTCCTCAGTCTGACGGGTGTTAGGAAATAGAGGGGGTTAAGCAGGGAGCCATAAATACACTCAAACCCCTTACAACTGGAGAAATTCAACTCATGACACTGGGGGGAAGCAGAGGCACCCAGAGAGAAAGAAAGAGAGACAGAGAGAGTGGTATCTTCAACAAACTAGATCAACTACAAAGTGGCTGAGCCTCAGAGCTGCCCAGGTAACCCAAAGATATCTCCTAGCAGATGGCCATCTGTATGACATCACTGCCCTGAGCCCTACCTTCCCATGCCCCCTGTCCCGCCCCCACCCAGCCCTAATTGTGACCCAGAGGAATTAGATTTACAGTTCCACGGGTCTTCATCCACTTTCACCCCTTCGAGACATCTCCTAAAGTTGGCAGGCCTGGTTTTAAAAAGCTTTGGGTTAAAAGAACATGCTTCAGGGAGAAAAATGCCAAGAAAAGAAGTTTATTAGGTGGGAATAAGTTTACAATACAGCCCGGGACCTCGCTGTGGTCCGTATCTACAAGGGTGGTACTGTAATTAGGAAGACGTTTTAAAGGGAACACTCCCAGCCAGGAATAATATAATTCTAGTCTTTCCTCCAAGCTGCTTTGGTGCCTCTGCACTTGAACTTATTAAGCCCCGCAGACTCCTAGAATGAGGTATAAATATCATTGTGTTCCTCAGGCAGTAAAAGGAACTGTGGCCACAAAGAGTGCTACCTCTGGACTCCAGAGTTACCCACCAGCTTAGGGGTCCGTCAGGGGTGGTCCCTGCTTCCCTGGTGGTCTGCAGCCGGCTTCCAGGGGGTAGTGAATTGGCTTCCCCGAGGAGTCAGCCTCCATCAATAGCACCGACTCTGCTTGTGTTCCAGCAGGGATTCATAATTTACTCCTGCTCGATGCCTTTTGATAGTTTGCCAGAGTTTTTCCAATGCTATTCTTCTTGTCTCTATGACATTGTCCATGCCCCCCCCCCCCCCCCCCCCGTCGCTCATTTTTATGATGCTCACTCATCAAAGGTGTCGGATAGCCTGAAGCCTCTCTGGCTCTGACCAGGTAGCCTTTGATTCCACTTTATCCGATTCCCTGCTTCATCCTGACTTTTGACTCCCTATACAAGGTGTTTTGACACCTAAACAAGGTGGCCTATAAACACCTTGTTTAAGGCTGTCACCCAACATGCCTTTATTCAAGGTGTTAGGGGAGAAGCCATTCCTTTAGCTGTGGCAGTCATTTCTGTCACCCACCAGGAAGGGTTAGTTGTTAACATGTCTTCCAGACTGTGACTCTTGATGGCCTAGGAAAAGACTCAGAAGTCCGTGAGAAATAGAGACAGACACTCTTTGTAGGTCAAGGTTTGTTATTCAACATCAAGGCCTCCATTTAGTGAGAGGGAAAGAGAACATTCTAGGCCCACCCAAACAGTTTATTAATGTGCATGGGCCCCTTCTTTCGTTGTTGGCTATTATTTCAAAGGCTCCCGGATATATACAGTCATATTTTTAAAACAGTAACTGTTTGCAAAATTTTATATTTCAAATTGGAGCCATTATCTCCTAGCTCAATTTTTCAATGAGCAAACATTCTATCACAACAACTGGGGAGCCATGAAACGTTTTTCACTTTTTCTTTTGGCTTATTTGTTTGAGAATAAAATTTCACATCTGGCAGACGAGCCCAGTGCCAAGTTTCATCTTCATGTAATTTCGAGTGGAAGATCTGTCATGTTCAAGCAAGCAAGAAACTCCAGGCACTGATGGGGCGGCTTCTTAGCCTGTATACAACCGCTGGTGAAGAGACAACACTGCTGTGCCGAGGGGCTGGGGACCTCAGAGTCCTGCACAGACCAGCTTTTTAGAAAAGAGTTGTTCCAAGTCCACTCTCCATGGTTAAGGTAATCGTGTATCATGCATCTTGTCTCCTAATCTGCTGGTCAATATGGTCAATTTGACAACATCAAGAAATACCTAGGAAACAAGGCTGTGAACATATTTTTGTGTGTGTGTGTGTGTTTATAGACTGGGTTAATTAAAATGGAAGGACTCATTGTAACTATGGATCACATCATTCCATGGGCTGGGGTCCCAGAAGGAATTAAAGGGAGACACCAGGTTGGGCATTGGCATTTATGTCTCTGCTTCTGGACTGCAGACACACCATGACCAGCTGCCTCAGGTCCCTCTCTTTGTCACTTTCCTGTCCTAATGACCTTTCCCTAGATGGTGAATCTTTCCTTCCCTAAATTGTTTTGGTCAGATATCTTATCGTGGCACATAAGAAAAGTAACCGATATACAAGTACAAGGCCAGGAAAGGAGGCCACAAAGACTAGAAACCCAGGGCCGACCCCATTTGTAGCAAATGTTTGACCACCACCGTACAGATACTCTGTACCAGGAGGTGGTCCCGAAAACCTGGGCATGAGAATAGAGTAAGGAGTAGTTCTGTTGATCTGCTCATCTTCCTTAAGAGGAACTCCACCCGACCCCAGGCACACGGAAGTTAACTGTTCCCTGCTTCTCCTCTCTCTGCACATCAACTGTACTTTGTTCAAAACCTAACGCAAATATTCTGGAACAAACAACACCCACCCCCCACCCCCCGCTCTTCGAGGCTTAAACATGATCAAGATTTAGTATTTCTTGCTTATATCACACCCAAAATATGTTCTTAAATGGCAGCCTGTTTTGTTTCACGTGGAGCAGGGGCTCAGAATCTTCAGCCTGTGGCTCTGTTATGCATCTCCAGGATCCTAAGGTCACCAATCAGCATGAGCGGAGGGTGGCGACAATCATGTGGGTGGCAAGTAGGGTGGAACCTCCTGCACCGCTTCTGCTAACATTTCAGTAGTTCCTAAGAAGGAACTGAACCGCGGAGAAGTTGGGAAGTGCAGCCCAGCCAGGCGGCCAGGAGGAAGAGGATATGGGATAGTTGAGTCACTGCTGCCTGCTCCCTCAGCTGGAGCAGAACCTGAGCACAGACTTGGTGTTACAGTTCTCAGACTTCCCCCAACCCCAGGGGCTATAAAGGCCTCCAACACAGGTACTTGAATCACATCTGCCTTTAGTCCTGATCCTGTCTCCAGACGAGCGAACACGTGAATTTTAGCCAGATGAGGCATCGTGCAGACATGGTTTATGAACCTTGGACCCCCTTAGTGCAAGACCAGACTATGAGGAAAGCAGATGCAGCCAGGAAGGTCATCTTTTGCAAAACTGAAAAGGGATCCTTGTCTTTTCTAATTTTTAAAATAGCCTGTGCTTATTGCAAAAGATTGGACGAAAATGCTGAAAATCTTGTAAGAGAGAAGATAAAAATCACCCACAACCCCCTTTCCTAAGAAAGTCTGAACATCTTCTTGCTTATAATATTCAAATATTACTTATATGCATGCCATTTCAATTCGTTTGTGTCTGCGGAACAGATCACCTTGTCTAGTGTACACCATTCTGGAATGTGCGTTTTCACTTGACAAGATACACCATGCATATCTAAACATGTAAATAAGGACATTGCTGACTACGTATTTGATAGCATGTACATGCGTGAGGATAGTTGTACAATAATACATCATTGAGCTCAGCTGAACAAGTACAGACTCGGGGTGTCAATGAGACCCAACATTATGTCCATTTTATTTGTCAGTTTGTCCCCATAGTGAGATCTAAGGCTTTGTTCATGACAGAGGTTTAACAGTATTCTGGTTAAGCAGGCCATCTCAGAGTCAAGTGTCAACAGTTCAGCATGTTGACAAGTCACACAGGGACCCTATTAAAATGCAGATGATTATTCAAAAGGCCTAGGCTGGCCTGGAGATTTTGCCAGGCATCTAAGAGCGGGCTACTTATGCTTCTGTTTACTGGGTAGTGTAATGTGGGATTCCCCTGTATGCTATGAATATGTTTTAGTACCATTGGTTAATAAAGAAGCTACTTTGGTCTACGGCAGGGCAGAACATAGCTAGGCAGGAAGTCCAAACAAAGCTACAGAGAGAAAGAAGGTGGAGTCAAGGAGATGCCGTGTAGCTGCCCAAAAAGCAAGAGGTAACAAACTTTATATTTTGCCTTGTAGCAAAATATAAAATAATGGAAATGGGTAAATTTAAGATGTAAGAGTTAGTTAATAAGAAACCTGAGCTAATAGGCCAAACAGTGTTATAGTTAATAAAGTTTCTATGTGATTCCTTGCGGGAGCAGGCAGTACAGAAACTACCATTTACAGTAGTGAGTATCTAAACTAGTACTTCTCAACTGGGTGACTCAAAGACTTAGAGGACATTCATCTTGAGACATTTTTGGTTGTTCTTTTTTCTTTCTGTCTGTCTCTCTGTGACATGGTAAGTATACTATACACACACACACACACACATATGAATGCATGCGTTTATGTGTGTTTAGAGTTCCCAACTGATTCTGTTTCTTTTGAGAATGCCAATTAAGACAGTGGACATCCTGTCCCCTCCAAGAAACCGACCTCCGTGAAGCTGTTTGACCCTGCCCTTCTGGACTCCATGTGTTTGTGTTTACCCCGGAGCTCCATCTCTGCAGCTGCATAAGCCAGGAGCACTTACAAATATGACATTAGCTAGAGAATATTTGCTAAGCAAATGAACAATGTAAATAAGATTAGAGGGAGTCACAGGGGAGTTCAAATATGAAAATTCTTGAGGACAAATTGTGTGCAAGCATCTTAAAATCATCCATTAATACTTAGTAATTTAAAATTAATTGCAAGTGTGTTCTGCCGGGCTGTGCTGTTTATATTTCCACATACACACATGTGTATGTGTGCCCATAGAATAAGCAAACAGCTACTTTTTTAACTGCTCTGTAATCCACGGGTTTTATTTATAGCTCAGATAACCTCAGTGCACCAGTTTGTGGACTCAAATGAAATAATACGGCAATGTCAATATTACTGCCCACAGTCTGGAAACCTCACCTAGGACCCTTCATTCGTGGTCCTCAGGTTCATACGGAATTTTCAGAGGAGTGGTAGCTATGCACCTGGGAGAGAGTTTGGAGCCATAACTTCTCCCTGCCTCTGCTACCCACACGCAGGCTCCCAGGGTGTCTGTGTCCCACTACCCTGACCCCAGCCACCCCACCTTGGCCTTGGCCATTTGCAGCTGCTGTCTCCTGCAGAGCTGGCGTCCTTCAGCCACATTCCTGCTTTGGCCTGGACTCTTTCCAGTGGCTCTCTGCCTGGCCAAGGTTCAGCTATTCAACCATGGCCGCTGGTGCTCTCAGTCACCACTGGGGGACTCCGGCAGCCACACAGCATCTTGTCATTCCCTCTGCTCCATCTTCAGATACCGAAGCTGGTTCCTTGGGCCTCGGGTTATTGAGGGGGGAGGTTATTGCACCACCTGTTAGTTTATATACTCAACTCCTATTTCTTCTTCAAGGGGTGGACCAATGCCACCAGGGCAGCAGCAGCGGGCAGGATTCCTGTTACTTAGACTTCTAATCTAGGAGCACTGAGACAGGAAGCTCAAGTGCATGCAGACAGTATTTTGCAGATTTGAAGCTTATGCTTTCTATTAGAATGGTGGAATACGTTTTAAAAGCTGAAAAACGATACAGTTGTGTGACAGACTACTGCTTCATATGAACAGTTCCAGAAGACACAAAACACAAAACACTACGCTGCCTCTATGCATGCCTCTTGAAAGCTCATAACTCCCAGTTTACCCCAGTTTCACAAATCTTTATTTTGACAGCATTTCAAGAGCGCTATGGAGAATGGGTTGGCAGGCTAGCAGAATACAAGCAGTGGAAGTCTCTGAGCAGCGCTTTCCCCTCCCAGGGCTGAGGTCAAGGGCTCCTAGGAGTACCTAGGATGCACCCAGGAAGACAGAGAAGGTGCACCCACACTGCTCCCTGGTCTTTGCTTCTACGAGACTTGATTTTGTCTTTGCAGTTCTTTGCGGCTATGATTTTGTCTTCACAGTTGAACTTTACCCCGTGGTTCCATGTGTCTTTCAGTCTGGCTCCCCAGCCTTGCTCTCTGCTGATCTCCGGGTGTGTGGCAGTCTAGACCACACCTAGCAGTCATCCGTCTTTATCCATGACTCAGTGTGTGAAGGCAGATTTGCTCATCCCTTTTCTCCCCAAGCCAGATGTGTCCAGTGGTGCTCACTTGGGAAAACGCTCTATTTAGCTATTCCTGCAGGAAACTTGCTAAATTATTTTCAAAGAGCTGAGAGGACTTTAAAAGCTTGTGTACTCTTTAGAACTGAGGAGAAAACTTCTCCCTTCTTATTGCTTTGAAAAAAATGTGTATGTATGAATGCATGTATGTATGACTTTGTATGTGTTTGTGTGTGGGTGCACTGTGCTATGGTACCAGTGTGGGGGCCAGTGGACAGCCTGTGGCAGGCAGCTCTGTCCTTCCACCATGTGAGTCCTGGGGAATAAACTCTGGTTAACAGGATTGGTGGCAAGTGCCATTACCCACTGAACCATCCTGCCAGCCCCCTCACACTGTTTTTAATAAGGGAGAGTCTAACAAAGCTGAACCATTGCAGAAATTTATAACAGCTTCAGGAAAAGGAGAAGGAGAGAAAGGACCATGGAGGAATGAGCTTATCTTTGTGCTGGGATCCGGATAGAAAGGGATTCCAGAACCAGATGCCATTTCGGAATGAAGACAGTGGCCATTGCTCCCACATTCCCGGCATCCCGGGGAAGCAGGAGTTGGGTGTGTCACCTCTGCTGGTGATGCGGTAGCTCCAGGCAGCACGGACGGGCACCAAGTATGTAGAGTGACGTCACCCGGCACAGCTGCTGCAGTATCTGCTTTGGAGTTTGTTCCCAGGCTGGCTTAGGCCTGGCACTCTTGCTGGCTGAGCCTGAGCCCAGTCAGTTGAAGCCTTTGAGCACATTCTGTGCTTTCTGGATTTGTCCAGGACACGATTTGCTTCTCTGATCTATTTCCTCTGAAACGGGGCTTTACTGCTGCTGCTGTTGCTCATAGCTGCTTCTTCACGGTGTCTTTCCACACCAGTGTCAAAAGAGAGAATGGGACCTGGCAGCTGTCACTGCCTGCTTCTTTGTCTTCCAGTTTAGTGGTACACATTAGCGAGGAGCTGAGCTGTCACGGTGGAGGGCAACGATTCCACAGTCAGGCGATCGAGCATTGAATCCTGGTCTCATCATTCTATAAACTATGTGATACTGGGCAAGTGACTTAACTTCTTTGAGTCTCAATTTTATTTTAAGATTTATTTATTTATTATGCATGCAACATTCTGCCTCCATGTATGCCCGCACGCCAGAGGAGGGTGCCAGATCTCATTACAGATGGTTGTGAGCCACCATGTGGTTGCTGGGAAATGAACTCAGGACCTATGGCAGAGCAGCCAGTGCTCTTAACCACTGAGCCATCTCTCCAGCCCCCAAGTCTCAGTTTTTTTCATCTATCAAAAGGAAATAATAATCGTATAATCATGCTTGACCTATGCAATGTTGTAATTATTATAGCTTTTTTTAATCAATGAGGATTTATTCTACAATGTTCTATAAGTCAATTAAAAGGCTATCATTTCTAAGGGGTATTTATTATTATTATAGCTATTTGCCATTCAATTGTAACATAAAGCAGTGATTTTTCTTTTTGCTAGAGTATGTGAAATATACAAAGTTGAGATTTTGCTAAATGTAACATCTAAGTTTTAATAATTTGCCCAAGATCTCAGTTTTAAGGAGTAGAGCAAGAACCTTGTCTCTGCCCAGATTCTGTTCTGTTCTTTCTTCGCTGTTTCAAGCTGATTTGGCCTTTTAATGGCGTGGTCAGTCAGCATTTGTTGAAGGTTGCCTGGGGGCTGGGAGAAGAGGTAAGAAACTGCGGGTAGAGAAGAAATGGCAAAGCTATAGCAGGCAAGTAGAAGGCCATTTGCCCAAGAGTTTTGTTCTTCACACATGGCACACGTGTTGCTTCTTTATGTGCTCAGAGTGTAATGTACATCAGTGTGACGTCGTCCTTATAATCACAGCACCCTATGCAACAAATGTATACAATGAGAAGAGTTTTTCAATGAGTTCTTTGAGTAGTCAAACAATGTGTAATGATCATGTTCACCCCCCCCCCCCCGCCAACTTCTCCCAGATCAATTCCCTTTCTCTACCCACCCAACTGCATATCATCCTTTTTTCTTTTTAAAATACGTCGATCAAGTCTAATTTGTGCTGTCTGCATATTCTGGAATATATGGCCTTCCACTGGAGTGTGGTCAACTTACCAGACACTACATTCTTAAAGAAATTTAAGGGATCACCATCACATTTAGTTTTTTTTGTAAAAATTTAAATTCTTCTCCAAGAAATACATATCTTTGATTGCCACACACCAGTGAGTCTGAAAAGCAGGAAGCATACATTTCTTTGCCTCCACCTCCCATAATATAAGGTGAGTTTGTGCCGTGTATAACAGGACAAACAGAAGAATCAACCATGAGTATGCATTCTCTGGACAGCCCAGTGCCTAGCACAGTGATTTACACACCATTGCAGACAGACGTTTGCCAAGGTTCTGACTGAGTCTTTAAGAGCACATCCAGCCCCATGAAAGCTAAAGGGCCCGGGTGAGCATAGGCATCAATCAGTGTGCACATTCTCTCACAAGTGGGTGAAGTGCATTCATCCCCTTACTGTGTGTCTCGATGGGGTTCAGAAAGCCACTCTCCTGTCACTTCGAGTACGGCATCAGAGTCCCCCTCATGGAGATGGTGGGGTTATCTAATTGATGCTTCTCCAGCCTTAGAAAGTACGTTCCCTGTAAAGCTTGCTGGCATGCTCCCCACTTCCTGTCCTGTCGTGCTCCATGGCCACTGTGCAAACTAGACACCCTGCATTTGAATAATCCTATCACCAACGAGGAGCTTAGCTCAGTCTAGCCACAGACTTAAAAGTACCTGCAGCTTTTGTTTTGGAAAATCCATCCCATGTCTCCAGAAACGAGCATCCCCTCCCATGAACTCCTAATAAATATCTGCAAGATCTCAAGGAGTGAACCTTGGCTGACCCACACGAGCACATCTTTGAAATCCCTCCCTTCCGCACTTTCTGGGGAGCCATGCGAGGGGTCTGAAAACCCCTTGAACATTTTCAGAAACCATAAATTCAGAGAACTGTTAGTTTGGGGATTTAAGGAATAGATGTCAGGAAGTAGCAAGGAATAATCGTGTTTTGGGTCATTTCATGAGTGTCCATTCCCAAGGGCTTACACGTGTTCTTTGCCTGTATCCCCATGGAGCTGCATTTCCTGCTGGAAGGAACGGAACCAAGCCAGTATTCAATTTGCAAGTGATATTAATCAAAACTGTATTTTAAGTGACAGCTTGGTAATGTGGGGAGAGCCCTATCTCTCACGGAAGACCTATTTTGTCTGTTTGACTAGGGACAGAAGGTGGTGTGTGTCTTCTCTGCATAGAGAAGCATCTCATAAATATATATTCCTTTCCCATCTGGCACATCTTCTCAGTCTTCACCAAGCGTGCGTTCTCAGCAACAGCTTGCAGGCGCTCCGAGCTCTAGGACCAAGTTCATGCTATTTTAAGAGTCTAAGGATTTAGCCTCAAATGGACAGATTCGATGACCGATGATCGTGAAAATGGAAAAGCTTGGCTTGAGGGGTTTATTTCATCCTCTCTCCGGGATAGAATCAATGAAGATAGCAATAATTATGGAAAGAAGAGTTCATTTGTGTCTCGTGGAGCATTCACCGACTGCAAGTTTTGGGCTGTAGCCTAGAAGTTGGGCCCTTTGGTGTTTGAACTTGTTTATATTGGTCAAAATGTGACTACACAGGAAGAAGATTAAAATGCTTTTGAACGCATTCCAGAAGCATCTCAGACATCAAAAGGAGTCTATAAAACAAAATCTTAATGATTTAATGTAAATGAACCAGAAACGGATATACTGCATTTTCTTTAGATGTGCACGGGATTTAAATGAAAGGGGGAGATGTTTGAAGACGAGCTTTTTGGTTTTATTGAACCAAAAATGTTTCTAAAACTGATTCTACGATGGGTAGAATTAAAACAGAATAGCTTGTTTTCCTTAAAGTGCAATTGTTGGATATATCTTTTAACTCACAAAGCTCTATACTAACTAGTATTGATTTCTGTTATTTTACTTTTTTAGTGTGGAGGGCGCAGGCGCCTACAGAGTGTTATATCCTCTAACGGTGGAGTTACATGCAGTCATGAACTCCATGACTACATGGGTTCTAGGGATCTAGGGCCTTTACAAGAGCAGTGCTCACTCTTAACTACTGAATCGTTTTCCAGCCCCTAGTATGCTTTAAATATGGATCATTTTGCTTATTATTAAGAAGAAAGAAGCTACCATGGTAACAAGACAAATAATTTTTTCTTCTAAATATGGATGTGTTGCCACAGTGAAGCAGACAGTGTATGAAGGGCGGGTGTCAGGGGGATTTGCAAGGACTCACTAAGGTGGAGGCTGTAACTTGGAGGCCTGCGGACTAAATCTACTCTGTGTCCAGGGTTTGCTTGGCCTAAAGAGCCCAGAAGGAGATTTTGCATTATTTACTAGGATTTAAGACTCAGGTGATTGGCTTGACCATTATGATCCCTCCCTTTTCTTAACAAGTAGAAAATCTAGCTGCATCCAAACCCCAGCTCTTGCATGTGTTGGCCCTAGCCGGAACTGAGGGCAGGCTGCCTCTCCAGGGAACCTGGGCTCTCTAGTTTGCACACTCGTCTCCTCGACAGCTTCCTTCACTCACATCATCTCCCTGGCCCTCCAGACTTTGAGGTCCTTATGGAAAAAAGAAGTAGAACACAAGGCTCCGGAAGACCGTGGTCTTCTTCATGCCTGCTCTGTGCTCTTTGGACGAAGAGTCAGCTCTGGAGTGGTCCTGGTCTGAGCAGTTCCCAAGTACAAATTCTTTCTTCTCTTGTCATTCCAGTGGCCTTCCTACCTTGTTTCTCACGGACCCTCTCCAGAGGATCACAAGAGGCCACATCTCCTGGGAGTACTCGACCTGTTCATGCAACTACTACAAGAGATGGCCCTTGAGAACACAATTGAAACGCAGAATGAATTATAACAATTAATTGTGACAAGTAAGTCTCTAAATACTGCTTGTATTGAAAGTTGTATAATTCACTGTTTTTTTTTAATTTTTCTTTTCTTTTATTTTTTAAAAAAACTACTGCTTGGAGTCTTTTGCAAATACAAAATAGCAATTAGTTCTGTTGGCCCAAGTTTTGGGTTGGTTAAGATGCTGTCTTCGGTAGGACTGATAGCGAGATCAAGTATTGCATGGGCTGTAGATTAATCTGAGACTTTCTTAAATGAAACCAGCCTCCTTGCTTAAGTAAACTATTTATAATAAGGAAAAATAAGGCTGAAAAATGTACCCACATTATTATGAAAAGTCATTGTCATTTGAGGAAATAGCTGTAGCAAAATTGAATGCAGAATGATGTCATTTTATAATGAGGTTTGATAACCATGATATAAATAACACAGCTTAGTTTGTACAATAATGTGTAACATGTAATTGATTAACATGTATAAGAAAGCTTCTGGTACATCCTCTAATCATTCCACACATCACAGGGTTAGGACTTGTGGCCCGTAGGTCCAGGTGACATGTGATTGGTTTTGTGAGAACTGAGTATCAAGAAAAAAGTTGATATCTGGATTCTGTCAAAATTCGCTCAGTTTTTTGGCAGTGCTATACATGTAGACACCATTTCTGATTATATTCACCTCCCGTTACCATCTACTGTGCCCTTCCTTGCCCTCTGAACACATTTCCACTTTCAAGAGGCAGTGCCGGCTCACAAACCACATCCTCGCTAACTAAAACGGACACACGCATGGCTCATCGCTGCAATCACCACATTTGAATCAAACCATCTGCTCCATCTGTGTTCCTCCTGACCCCTCTTGGCCTCAAATATGCCATGACTGCTTCTCAGAAAATGTTTTGGAAGTGCCTCTTGCTCTCCACTGCACATAGTTCAGCTGTGGGAAAGTCCTTGGTGTCCCTTCTCAGTGACAGTACTCGGGGCGGGACACAAAGTTGTTTGGAAGTAAGTCTCAGAGGAAATCAGAAGTTAGGGTTTGCTTTTTTAATTGATGGCTCTCATTTGCTTCCCAGTTTTATGTGTTCAACAAGGGTATTGGCCAGGTCCTTTAGATCAGATGTAACTCCTGAGCTATGACACTTGATCAATCATCTCTCAATATCTCCAGAAATGGAGAGTGAACCCTTACAGTCTTTGTCATGTATTTTCGTTCACATAAAGCTATACTTTTTCATTATTTGTCACTATCCTCATATTTACTGATGTCAAATTTATTGACTTAAAACTACACTTTTTTTTTTTTCACAAGAACACATGGATGGTATTCACACCAGAGCCTGGATACTCTTTTCCTTCCTATTGAGTTGAGTGCACTTAGTAGGATGACTTTGAACTTTTGATCCTCTTGCCTCTGCCTTCGGAGTGCTAAGATTATATCCAAAAGCCATGGCACCCAGTTTGTAAGGTACTGAGGTTCAAACCCAGGGCCCTGTGTGTGCTAGGCAAGCACTCTACCAATTGAGCTTTAGTAATAACCCTTGATGTGAAAGTTTTTGATGGGTACCTTGTCTCCTAATGAAGAAAAAAAAACCCATTTCTTTGTTATTTTAAATAGCTGGTTTGATCCCAAACTGAAAATGTACTGCTCTGCCATGACCCGTTGGTAATGCGCAGCCCTGGCATATCTCAAGAAAGGGATTTTCATCGCCAGATCTCCCAAACAGCTCAGGAAACACAACACTGTCCAGAGTTACAGAAAGATTTCTACAAAACAAATGGTTCTGAGCAGCGGAGGTACCAGCTGAGGATTCAAATAAGGCAGCTCGGTGTCCCTGAAATGGTGAAGGCAGCATGCAGAGGTTCCGATTGTATGGGCTCAGCGTTCTCCATAACTCAGATCTCCGTTGCCTTCTTAAATCGAGGTTCTTCGTGCATCCATAGGCCTATCCAACAAAGGTATCTTTTGAGGTTTTTTTATAACTCAGGGACCAATGGAAAGAAAGAAAATCATAGGAGATTTCAGACCTAAGAAAAGTCAAATGAAGCCCAAGAGAAGACAGCTCTCCCACGGTTTTCTCGGGGTGACTATTTGTGATTCAGTGTGCTGTGGGGATGATGGACCACATGGTCACAGTGAAAGGAAATTATTAGGGATTTGTTGAAGATGAGTCTTGCAGAGAACCGAGGTGCTCAAAGATCCTGAAACAGGCCTGTGCCTGAGTAGAAAAATGTGTGTTTCTTAATTTGAGCCTTCAATTCAGGAGGTACTAACACTTCCGTTCACAAATGTACCTTCAGATAAGAGTCATATGGTAAGGGCAGTTGAGACAAAATGCAGGTGGGAAGCCCGGAAGCAAGTCCCATACCACACAGCGCGAACAGGGAGAAAGCAGGACTGCCGCTTTGCAGTCCACACCCCCCGCTTGGACCTGTGCAGCAATCTGGCTGGCTACCAAGAAGTAACCTTAATTTTTACCCTCGAGTATAAATTAGTCCAGCATGTTGGCTAGGGACCCTGGAACTCAGCTCAGGCCCAGCTTGTCTGAACCCCACTGAGTGCTACAGCCAAATCTCTTAAACCCACAGGCTAATTATCCTAACTTCCTGCTGAGAGAATCTGAAACGCACATAGGCTGGGTAATGGACATCAGTTTAATACTTTTGAGATGGTAGGCTCCAAACTCTCAAATATAATTGGTAATTTTATAAACGTATTATTTATTTGTTTCCCACAGGGCAAAAGGCAGACCGAAGACATAGAAAACATACTATTCTTTATTGGAAAAGGCTGTTGGGTAAAAATTATTTTTATGACTTATGTAAAAAAAAGTTCAACCTAAAACTATTTCGGAAGCATTAGGTTAGTCCATATTACGTGTAATTAGATTAATTATTCACTTGATTGAGAATAAACTAAGTTACCATCCTGGAATTGTTAACTTTATTGTTTCATGGGAAATGTAGGAATAAAATTAAAGTTGGAACAAAAAAACATGGACATGGAAAATAACCTCGGTGACCACTGGGAGACCTTCCAACCAGTCTGAAGCACCTCGCTTGGGAGGCACCTAGCCACAAAGTAGGAGTTGAGCACAGTGGTTCTCAATCTTCCTAATGCTGTGACCCTTTCATACAGTTCCTCAAGTAGTAATCACCCCAACCATAAAATTATTTCCATGGCTACTTCTACTTCATGACTGTAAATTTGCTGCTGTTGTGAGTTGTAATGTAAATATCTGATATGCAGGATATCTGACATGTGAGTCCCAAAGCGGTCGCAACCCAGAGTTCGAGAACGGCTGGTCTTGTGGAAAACATGAACTATTTGCCAGCATCAGAACTGTCCAGTGGTATGGCACTAGCCTGGCCTGTACAACACACTGGGTGCATTCCTGATGTCAGACAACGGTCATCACATGAAATCTTAGAATGGCTCTCGGTTTCTCACAGAAGACCTGAATTCAATCCCCAACACTCATGTAAAAACCCAGGTGTGACCACCTATAGCCCCAATGCTGTGGGGGCCAGAGACAGGAATGTTACTAGAACTGCCAGTCAGTCTTCAACTTCAGTGAGGAACCCCAACTGAAGGGATTAATGATAGGGGTGGTAGAGCAGGATATCAGGTTCTTGCCTCTGATTTCTGCATGTGCATACATGACTCGAATATTCAGACACATACATGTGCATGCATCTTTCCCCTCCCCCAACACACAAAGAGTAGTGAGGGAACTGAGATTTTATCCTACATTCAAGCTAACAAGTGAGCCTACCACACTCTTTGCACTCTGTGCAAAGGACACAGAATTTGCAGTTTGGGGACAAAAGTCTTAGAGCTAGAGTTACAATGTAGTGTCCTTTTCTTGAACCAGTTCCAGAGCTCCAAGTCCCACAGGATGGAAGAGATG
Organism: Myodes glareolus; assembly: GCF_982192425.1. Classification (NCBI taxonomy): domain Eukaryota; kingdom Metazoa; phylum Chordata; class Mammalia; order Rodentia; family Cricetidae; genus Myodes; species Myodes glareolus. The sequence continues at coordinate 25,156,197 of NC_142040.1, read as the reverse complement.
AGGGTTAGTGACGTCTGCACATAGTATATTGTACGATGGGTACCAAAACCTGCATCTTTGTAGTGGGCTGGAAAAAACTGTCCTTTTCTCCAGAAATAGGCACTTTCCCTCCAGGATGGAGGGACAGACCTTCATTCTAGAAATGGTAGCAAAGCAATGCTTGCCAGTGCTTCAGCTGCTGTGATATGAACAAAGATAAAAGATGAATGGATGCCTTCCAACAGATAATATACAATTTGCATATCAAAAGCTGAACACCGAGGAACTGCATAGCTCTAAGTTTTCACTAACCAGTACAAAGAGGATAGCCATAGTCTGCAGCTCTATTCACACAGGGCTTGAGCTTCACTCTATCCTGTGAGATGGGCAAGTGTCCTAAATGCAGTAAACTCACCACAAACCAACAACTCTTTCTAAATTGAAGCCCCCCCCCCACACAACACCAAAACCCAAAAACAAATCCCTTAATCTTAACCTCTGTCCTTGATAATAAGGACCCTGATCAAGATCACCAAGAAGATATTCTATTTTTAGAAGCACTGGTAACCACCCAAGGACAATTTAAACACACACACACACACACACACACACACACATATACACATACACACACACACACACACACACACAAAAACTCCCAAAGAAACATAAAACAAAAACAAAACCCAGACCACTACAGAACTGAAGCTGATGAATGATAAAGAAATAAAGCAATCAGAATAAAGAAGAGAAAGATGTAACTACTTTAAAGCTCTTACCCCAGGATGGTCATTAGGGCCCTAGAGTACTGACCTCCACAGATCTGTTAGAGAGAAACTGGGAGAGGGGATTTAATGCAACAAGACATTTGAAAAAAAAAAAAAAGGAATTAAGTTCAGGTCTCTTAAGGCCATGTGCCCCTGAGGCCAACCACAAACAACACATATCAGTGAGAGGTGGAGGTTTCTGACAGTTCCCCCTCTTCCCAGCTTGCATGCCCCCCCTTGACAATGCATTTTAGGTTTTTTGCCTTCTGGATCACTGGCTAAGAAGATGTCCAATCTGGAACATTTAATGTCAATCTTCCCCTTTTTTTGTAAGATTCCCACAGTTTTCAAATAATGTTCTTGTTTCTCCTTTGAACTAACATTCACCGCCCTGTCAAATACCCACAAATGTGTGGGTACCAATAGTTCTCCCTCTCCAGTCTCCTGTGGGTGGGGGAGGGACTCTCGACCAGTGACGGGAGGAATTACTCTGCCAACTTCTAACTGTACCTAGAGAGAGCTATCCACCAATGAGGACAATTCTCACTAGGATGTAGACATCTTGTTTTCAGCCATTTCTCCCCTGAGAGAAAAGAGTCCTTTGGTGAAAGAAGAAAAAAAGCAAAAGGCAAAAGCAGGCCAGATCAATCAACAAGAATATTTCCGAGTACCCATTTCACACACTGGACAATGGGATGGAACATATAGAGGTTGTAGTGCGAGGCCTGAGTAGATCCAGGGAAGTTAACTATAATAAAAAATAGAGTTGGAAATCACAGATGAGAAAGACGGACATGGTTCTTTTCTGGCAGCCGATGTATTCTTCTGAAGCTTTCTGTGGTTTACTTTTCCTGCTTCCCTCTTTGAAGCAACACTAACTACAGTCCGGGGAAGGGGAACGCTGTATAACTAAATTGGATGATTTTTATTGTTTCCACAGGAACCACCCCATGTGGGGAATGTTTGTTCAGGGAGTATGCTGTGTTTGTCTTCATTCCGTGCAACTGTCCACAAGAGTGATCGGATTTTATGTTCTATAACTAATTCCACAAAGCGTGTTTGAAGTCTATTGGCTTATGTTTTTCCTAAACTCCCTGAACTTGTGTTCTGTTCCTACGATGATCAATCCCCACCCTTTTATTTAGTCTTTTTTTTTTAAAAAAAAAAAAACACCCAAAAGCCAGAAGGGGGTTTGCAAACCCTTGCTGCTGGATTCAGGGCCTTGGAGATGCTAGGTGAGAGCAGAGCCTTGATTCCATTACGTGATCATTCCAGAAGGGGGTGGGACATAAGACACCAGAATGGCAGGGCTGGGAGGTCAGGTGGCTCTGCGGCCTTGTGAAGTCACTCACTCTTCCGAAATGGCCATGGTGTTATTTGTGCGATAGTCATAAAGGTATTAGCCCTTTACCAGAGCAGTGGGGTGGATCAAGTGGAAGAGGCATGGAAACCTCTTAGGACAGTACCTGACACATAACAGCACTTAGTAAACAACAATGCGTTATTTAAGGAGCAGAATGCATTGGGGGTGGAGGATAAATGTTCTAGTTAGTAAGTATCGAGGCAGGACCAGTTTTCCAGTACCTGAGCAAGCGGGATAATAGCTTTCATGGTGTTGGAGGGCCTTGTCTGTGAAGAACAAAATTGTCTTGTTGAGATCATCTGCCCTAGCAGCATTGCTGACGCTGGCTCAGCTTGCTTGCAAAGCCACGCAGTGTCCAGCATCACTCATCACCTTCTGCACCCCTTGGTTAATCCTCCAGCTACTCCTCTGGGGATGAGGGCTGTGTTTGTTTTCCGGGGGCGGGGGGGGGGGGGAGGACGGGACACCGAGAGGTGAAAAACAAACAAATAAACAAAACAAAGACCACAGCCTATCTGGGACGGAAACGCTGTTGCCGACTCAGCACTGCTTCTCCTAGGGTCCGCTGGAGTCCGAGGTCCCATTCATACTGAAGACTTTGTATCCCTCCACTCCATGCTTTAACTGTGGGTGTTTTGAAGCTGAGAGCAGCAGGATAGTAGAGTAGGGCCTGCACCAGTGGTCTCTTTGGATTTTAGCCCCGCCCCTTTCCTCCACGTGACCGGCACAACTCATCATGTAACCTTGACGGCTTTCTTTCTCATACCCCGACAATGAAAGACCACATTGGGGCGATCCTCAAGTCCCCCTCCGATGCAAATGCTCCACAATCTCACAGGCTTGGAGAAGGAAGATGACTCCTCTGTATGACCCTGATACTTTGACAGTTTATAACTTAACTTTCCCGTCATTAAATAGTATTAGGTAAGTGACGGCTGAATGTGCTTCAGATACAGAGACAGTGTAAGGCCAAGCCAGCAGGTGTCTTGACAGACCCAAAGCCTCTGAAGATCCTACTCTGGGCCCACATGACCCTTCTGGCTTGTTTTCCGATGCTGTGGGTGGTGCCGCTTCCTGCTGCAGAGTTTCCGGGCAGCTGCTGTTCTCCCGTCCCTGTTTCCATTCGTTGCCAAGGACAGTGAGCTCATGGTATGCTGTCTGGTCCAGCATTGCACTCTGAGATCTCTTTTTCTGTAAAAATGGACCTTGTTCCATTCTCCTTCCGGCGAATGTACAGCTGGCGTCAGTAGCATTGAATTGTAGGATAATCACTTAACTGTGCTCTAAAATTATAGGGGCACCACCCTCCTCTCTTCAGCAGAGATACCCTCACGACAACAAGATCTTGGTTGTCTCATGGCTGCACGTGGGCCTGTGCCCCTGTTTCTCATGAATATATCTCATGAGGGAGATGCTCAAGAGAGCCAATAACTCAGAAGTCTGTGCCCATTGTTCCCAAATGTGGTCTTCTCTATACTCAGTTTTCTAAAAGAGAGTTGCTGGGAAGTTCTGTCTGGATTTTGAAAGCTGGCTGAAATTTCTCATGGTGTTCTGTAAGAGGATTGTCTTCCAACAGCTGGCTTGCCTCTAAGGCCAATCACTTTGAATTTTAGGCAGGCAATGCCACATATTAATGGCAGAAGAAAGCAGGAGTGGTCCCAGCACCGGGAGCTCCTCGTCTCTACATCTTGCAGGGTGAGTGTTTTCTGGACCAAACCTTCCTACTATCCGCACCATCTTGGAGATGAAAAACTCCCCATGGTCACAAAGTCACACAGAGCCAGGCTGGAACTTTAATTACAGTTAAAATAAGGACGCTAGGAAGGTGATGACAAATACTGACTGCAGAGCTTGATGCTTCCCAGGGAGGCAGCCCGGAAGGCTCAGGACGCCGCCGAGTCTCATTTTTCGGCTTCTGTTACCTTTACGCCAGGATGTGCTACCCTCTATTACTGTGTTCTTTCATTTATCTGGGGCCTCCACAAGGACTTACCAAGCTCCCACGTGAGAGACTTTGAGGGGTCAGGAGCCCTGCCTAATGCTATAGAACACAGAGGACAAGAAACGAGACCACTAAGCTCCTGTAAAAAGTACTCCTCCATCATCCAAGATGGCTCACAGCCAACTGTCCCAAGACCCCTCAGGGCTAGAGCCAGGGCCCTGGAGAAGGGGTAACCATATGTATTGTGCCTGCTCTGTCTAGCTTCCATTTCGTTGCTTTCAGATACTTCCATAAATCTTCATATTTTGTTTCAAATAACTTTTTATTAAAGTACTGCGCGCTATGTGCCTAAGAATTACATAGTCATTTATCAAGCACACATATCCTGAATACACATGTTTTTATTATGTATTATTTCTATTGAAGCAAATGAGTAAAAAGAGACATGTCCACCCATGGGCACATATCTCAAGTGTATAGCTTTGAAAGCTCTAAATAACTCTTTCCTACTAACTAGTACCTATTCAGAGAAAACATTAGTAACTCCATAATTAATTAATTCTAATTAACATTAGAAACCCATCTTTGTTTCTCACCCACTAAGATGACTACGACTCTGACTTCTATCACTCCGGAACTATTGATTATTTTTGTACTTTGTAATTATAATGCAGGTATAAATAAATAGACAATATACACATGCTTCAACATCCGTTCTTCCCACTCAGCATCAGATCTGTGAGATCTGCCCATAGAAATCACGTAGGTCATTCTCTTTACCGTCAAGTTATCTTCGCTCTCAGTTGCCCAAACCTGTATCTTAGCTCCTTGGGAACCTGAGGAGGAACGATTGCGAGTTCAAGACCAGTTCAGGCACGTTAGTGAGACCCTGTCTCAAAATTAAAAGTCAAAAGGGGACTGGGATAGTTCAGTGGTAGAACTCTTGCTTAGAATATTGTAAGAGCCTCGGTTTAATCCCCAGTACTGTGATGAAAAAAAATAAGTATTCCACTGAGTAGACATAGCCATGTACTTGATCAATCTTTAGAGAACGTGCAGCGGAGCTTCCCTCTGGGGTCTATTAGATGAAAACACCAATCTCTCTCTCTCTCTCTCTCTCTCTCTCTCTCTCTCTCTCTCTCTCACACACACACACACACACACACACACACACACACACACACACACACTGGAGGAAAAGAGAGAGAATCAGAGAGCACTCAGGTCATTAATGCCATCACTCAGGAAGCAGAGGCAGGCAGTTTGTGAGTTCAAGGCCAGCCTGGACTTAAAAAAAGCCCTGTCTTAAAAAAAATAAAACCCTATGACAAAGCCTCAACCATAGTTGTTGTATTACTAGGACTCAGCAATAGCAATAGCCTCCTTAGCCTGGCTTGGCTAGAACTCTTGCAGTCAACAGAGAAAGCATCTGGGCCCTGGAAAGCCCATAGACAGCTCTGTCTGCATTAACAATTACAACGGGGAGAGATGTGGGTTAGCTCGTTCCTTGAGATGTTACCAAAATATCTTGGGAGCTCATATAATCTACAGACTAGTAGTTCTGCCTCTACTGCTGTGGGTTGGGGGTCACTGTGTATTATAATTTGAGACAATTAGGAACATTAAAATGAATGGTCCACATCCCTCAAATTTCATGACACGGTTGAAAAGGGGGATCTTGAGGCTATGAGCTTCATTCTGAGGCAAAATTGTCACTTCAAGTTCTGTGTTCTTGTCCGCACAGAATGATTCAGGGCTGGCTCGGGTGTGTGTGGGCAGCCCCAGTGAACTCCTCTGCATATTTTAGGTTACAGCCTAAGTTATAAGAACCACATGGACAAAGGACAGTCTGAAGGACATTAGTCCTAGGAAAATATCCAATTACAGACTTCACTATGCTCTGAGAAGGAGAATGAAGTCAAGTGAGCCAGAGAGCCTGGCACTCACTATACAGCAGTCTGGGGAGAAGCATTATTAACTGAAGCCTCAGGGAGTTTAATAATGAAACCCTACTCGTCACTGTGTAGCACAGAGTCACGTAGTTCAAGCTACAGGAAGCTCCTGCTCCATGGTAGTGCCAGTGCCCTCCGTTCATCTTCACTCTGAACTAATTCTGATTTTGATTCTGATCTTTTCCCAGGCTAGCAATAACGTCCTTGGCTAATTTCTGCTATTGCTGGCAGCCCTGGTGAGCTACAGCTCCCAGCCAGCTCAGCCATGGAGCAGGGGTGGGGGTGGAGGGGTAGAGGTGGGGGGACAAAACACCCTCCAAGGTACACCTGTTTCTCAGCTTTCACTCTTTAACTGCATTTTTGTTTGTTTGGTTTTTGGTGATGGAGTCTTAGGTACCCAAAGCTGGCCTTCAAGGGATAATTCTACTGTCCCCATCTCCAGAGAGTTGAGATCACAGGTGTGGGCCACCATACCCAGCTATTCAATGCACTTTCTAGATTTAATATCTTCAACATATAATGGGTATATTAGGAGACAGCCCCCTATCAGCATTTTCAACTAATGGTAAACACCATCTGTCATAAGTCATTTGTGTTGCAATTTAACAAGATAACTTTTCCTAATTGGCGTCCCCAATTATTTTTGAAAAAAAATGTTAATAGATATAAAACCTTTCCAATCTAAGAACATTAAAATTTTGCCTTCTGCCTCTTAAGTAGCCGTGACTATTTCAGTAAAATTAGACAATCAGAAATGCGGAGAAGAGAATTGCACATCTGGACCCATCATTGCTAGTATTTACCTTTCCATGTATTCTCAAAATCCCTCTGTCTCAATTTTTGTCCTAATTTCTTCTTTTCCTCTTTCTTGTGTCTTGGTGTGGGAATATAACTAGGCTTATGCCATGTGATAACAAGCATTTTATTTCTTCTTTTGCTTTGTTGTGAGACAGGTGTTCACTATGTAGCTCAGACCCGTCTCAAGTGAGTGTTTCTCCCATCTCTACCTCCAAGAGTGCTGGGACACAGGTACGTGTCATCATGCCTGGCTAATAGCAGTTTAAATCCTATCTATAGCGTCTATAATGTGAATATTTTCACATATCCAGATTGCTGTAGGAACTCCTTCAGCCAGTAGCCTTTAAGTTATTAGTCCACTTGGGCATGGCTTCTTTTACTATAAATGCCCATGTAAAGCATGTGCTCTCTCTCAATCTTTTGGCTGCTGAATTCAATTGCTGTTCACCATTCGAGCAGAGGACTGTGATCTGTGAGTCTACACCTAAATAAATAACCCTTTATTATACTTAATTCTGAGCTAGTATGGGAATTCTTTTTAACATCCATCTTCATCTGGTGCCCGACATGGGGCTCAAACCCACGATCCTGAGGTTAAGAGTCTCATGTTCTATTGACTGAGCCTAGCTGGCCTATGACACGAGATCATTTCAATTTTTTTTTTTTGGTCTATCAAATAAAGTATCATAAACATATGTCAAATTTCTTTCCTTTCCACTCTATTTTAGAGATGATTATCCTATATTCCTTACCTCATGCTTTCCTGGAGTCTTTTTTATCCGCTAAATTGTAATACAAACATGTGACGATTATCCTTATTAGTTAGCCTAAAATGTGGCTTTGTGCCTTCTGCCTCTCTCTGAGAGGGAAGATTTCTGAGATAGGTACTGGGCTTTTCCTTAGCAAGCCTGTCATGACTGTGAAAGAATCCATTTCACATACTTATGACCAAGTAGACTTTGACCCAGAATCAAGATGCTCACTTGGAGAGAGTTCCACAATTTGGAACCAATGGGAGTCTATGCACTGTCTCAGATCTGGTCACTGTCAAACCTGTATGTCCCTCACAAAGGGAGCCAGGCACTGTCACATCCTTGTTACAGTTGGGAGTGTGCACTAAGGAGACACTGAACATTTCCTGCAATGATGCTGTGGTATCTTCCTGTGAACTTCTCTTTCCAAGCCGTTTCTTCCGCTCACTCTACCTCTCAGAAGTCTGCCTCCTACATCCCCTGGCCAATCATGTAACAGGGATATTCAGATTCGCCCTGGTTATAGAGAATTGCAAGAAGGTTAAGGGGTGCGGATCACTGGTTACTCTAAGAAAGAAACTGACATCATAAGAGGGTAGAATGGGGGTCCCTTCATGATAAGCAGAAGATGCAACCTTACAGACCCCAGTAACTCAACACAATTTTTGTTTTGTTATTTTGTTTTTGAAACTCAGATGTAGCTCAGGTTGTCTAGAACTCATCATGTAGTCAAGATTGACTTTGAACTCCTGCTTCTTCTTCCTCTTCTTCCTTTTCTTCTTCCTCTTCCTCCTCTTCCTCTTCCTCCTCCTCTTCTTCTTCTTCTTCTTTCTTTTCCTCTTCTTCCTTTTCCCCTTCCCCTTCCGCTTCTCCTTCTATCAGTTTTTAATAATTTATTTGTGTTATGTATGTTCAGTGTATGCACATCTGTATGTAGGGGGCATGTGAACTCACCAAAGAAGGACCTCAGATGTCCTGCTCTCTCACTTTCTGCTTTATTTCCTCCAGACAGGGTCTCTCATTGAACCTGGGACTAGACTCGTGGTTGGCAAACCCTGATGATCTTTCCATTTCTGCCCCTCACAGCCTCGGGTACTCATGACCACACCCAGCTTTCTATGTGTGGGGGGCATTTGAGCTGAGGTCTTCATGACTCTTCAGCAAACTCTTTTATCCACTGTGCTATTGCCGAAGCCCAGCTCTGATCTTCTGGTCCTCTGACCTTCAGTTCTGGTGTACTGAGATCACAGATATACACCATTGCACCCTGTCTCTTTGGTGCTAAGGATGGAACCCAGGGCTTCATGTTTGTCAGGAAAGCATCCTATTGAGTTATATCCCTAGCCTCTATCTCCTTCTTTATGGACCTTCAAGGCCCATAAAGTTTACTAGCCACCTCTGGGACTGGAGGCTAAGAGTTGGAAGTCACTCATTTTTATAGATCAGCAGCATCCCAGACTCCACTTTCAACCCAGCAAGGATGTAATCCCTGGCAGGCAGACTGCAGGAAGAGCTCAGCCTCCCTTCCCAGCAGACTCTTGAGCTCCTGCTTGCCTGTGTCCTTTGTCTACAGTCACTTCTGTTCAGCTGTGGACTTCTTTGCCTTTTAGCCTTCCTTTCAGAGTCCCCTACTCGACCATCCACTGCTTCTCCTCTACCTTGCTGGAGGACTGAGCAGATGTGTGCAGACACATTCCTGCCACCTGGAGTCATCGCTCTGCATTTTCTCCTCTTTGTTTCATTTTGGGTCACAGCAGGGCTTCACAATTTTCTTGCATTCTGCTAATAAAAATGAAGCAATCAATTTTCTTCCCCTCCATTACATCTAATCCCCTCTCTAACTCAATTATTATTGCAATCCTGGCAAGTGCTTTGCAAAGCAGATGGCAGGAAGGACAGGTTGCCAAAATAAAGGGCATTGTTTGCTGAAGGATATTGTTTCTATGAAAGTGATGACACTTTCCTTCCAAGGATGGATTATTTTTTTTCTAAAATCAAATTCATGTAACTCTGTTAATGTAATATATTTGTGCAAATGCTGCCAAGATTAATAAAGGTACATGTAACAAACTATAGCAACCATTAAAAATACTTTATGTAATTTAGTAATGTAAAATAATATGATGATATACATTATTTTCTTTGAAAGAAATTAGGATAAACCTATTATGTGACTTTCCATTTATAGCTTTTTGAGTTCTAAAATATGTAATTGCAAAGGTGTTTTATTTGGTGCCATAATGCAGAGCAAGCCTGGTAGAATAAGTTATAGTTCTTTTCAGTGTTGCTTGGGAAGTTTCTGTCTGATCAACAATGGCAAGTATCCGAGCCAAAGTGCAAACTCCAGTTGATAGATCAATTGATTGATTGCTATTGCCTGTGCTGGTGTGAGAAGTAGGTGAGAAGGGAACAGGCACCCTCTGTAATATGCATAACGGTGCTCAGCAAGGGTGGAGGGAAGTACTGACTTAGGGTTGAACTCCAAAGTTTCTTTTTAACTCTGTGTGTGTGTGTGCACGCATGGATGTACACACACACACACACACACACACACACATATGTACATGTGTTACATAATCATACATGTGCATGTGGAAGCTAGAGGACAACGTTGCCTGTTGCCTATTGTTTCTTGGGAACTATTCACATTGTTTTGTTGTTATTGTTGTGTGTGTGTTTTAATAAAATTGCTTATTGGCCTAGAAATCAAAGTAGGCTAGTAGGCTGGTTGTCCAATGAGCCCCATGGATCAACTTGTCTCCAACTCCCAGCCCTTCACTCTTTTGAGATAGGGTCTTACTATGTAGCCCTGGCTGGATTGGAGTTCACCATGTGGACCAGGATGTGTTGTTTTTGAACTTGCAATGTCCTCTGGTCTGTGTTTTCTAAGTGCTGAGGTTACAGGTGTGCAGCATGATGCCAGATTCAGCAGGATATTTCTACACCGCGCTGGGCAGAGGGGCTGTTCTTTATAACCTGCTGTAGAATCAGTCTCCTTACCTGATAATTGCACTCCAAATACAATACGTTCTGCTGTGCAGATAAAAATCGCTCCAATCTTCCTGCCTGTGCTTCCCCAGGTTACTGCTTCTAGTCATTTGGTTTTTTCTAGAAAACGAAGAGTCCTGAGATGTAGGTCTCAGAGTTAAGAAGTAAGGGAAGAAGAAGAAGAAGAAGAGGAAGAGGAAGAGGAAGAGGAAGAGGAAGAGGAAGAGGAAGAAGAAGAAGAAGAAGAAGAAGAAGAAGAAGAAGAAGAAGAAGAAGAAGAAGAAGAAGAAGAAGAAGAAGAGACCTTAACATACATCTTCTGCAATTCAGAAAACCAGGGCATCTCTGCCCATTAATTCCCATAGTAGACCTGGATATATTTGGACACAGTGCATGTAGAACATCTGGCCAAGGTTTCCCTTCTTCTAAAACAACTTGGACGTGCATTGCATAAGAGATTGCCAGACATAAACATAAAAAGTGTTTCCTTTGTGTGATACATTTATAACACCATAAAGCAGCAAAATACACTTTACCGCCGAAAACTCAGAAACTGCAAGCAAGCACAATAAATTAAGAAACAAAACAAACAAAACAAAAACAGGCAAAATCACCTATAGTTCTGCTCTATGGAGACATCAGCCACTGGCATTTTATTGTGTCTGAAAGGTTTTTCTGTTTAGACTACATATGTTGCTTGGCAAGGGAGTGGTCATTCACACATGCTGCCTTGCCTGTGCTGTGTTGAAATATTCAATATCCCCATCTAAAAGGAGGAGGGACTTATCTGGGCTCATAGTTCAGAACTTTTGAGACCTGGTCACCTAATTCCATTGCTGTGGAGCCTGTGGTGGGGCAGAGTATCCCAACCGCGGGAGCACGTGGCAGAGCCCAGCTACTGAGCTGTACCGTCTGGAAAGCAAAGGGGTGTGGTGGTTTGAATGCAAATGATTCCCATAGGCTCATAGGAAGTGGCGTTGTTAGGAGATGTAGCCTTGTTTGAGGCAGTATGTCACTGGGAGTGGGCTTTGAGGTTTCAGAAGCTCAAGTCAGATGTAGGACTCTCAGCTGCCTCTGTCTGCATGCCGCCATGCTTCCTGTCGTGATGATAATGAACTAGCTAACCCTCTAAAACTGTGAACACCCGCAATTAAATGTTTTCCTTTATAAGAGTTGCTGTGGTCATCGTGTTTGTTCCCAACAATAGAACACTGAGATAAGGGAGAGGAAAGCCCAGGGTCTTCATATCACCTACCATTGCAACCCCTCACTTCCCAGCTTCCTTCACCAAGGCTCTTCCAGAACTGGTGGGGACCAACTGTTTGCGAATATGCCTGTAGAGTACATTCCAGAGTCAAACAGTGCCAGTAACATGTTATTACTACTGCTAAGATGCTTGACATTTTGTCAAACATACTTTAATAATTTTGCTAGCTGCAAAGCACTCTGCTGAATGGATATACCATAATTTATTTTTGCCTCCTCCCTGTGTTGTACAGTTAGACGATTACTGAAGGTTCAGTAATCATATGCATCCCCGCCAATTGACTTATCACCAAAGTTTTACGTTTATCACAATGGTTCCCTTCAGACAGATTATTAGAAGTGAATGCTGAGTCAAAGTTTGTTTGCTTTTAATTTAAGGATTTTAATGTTGCTTGCCAAACGGACTTCCTACAAGGATATGCATAATCTGGTTTTTATTTTTATTATCTGAAAAAAAAACTTATATATCCTATACTCAGCTTATATTTCTTTCGGTTTCTTATATGACCTTAGTGTCCTTTGGAGTAATTGTTGGATCGGACCCCTCTTAGTGTACCAGTTTCTTTAGACAAGCGGTCCTCGTTATACAGCTATCATACTTAACATACAAATGAGTGGCCTTGAGCTTCTGGGATTCAGATGTCTGTTCAATTAGAACCATTTTCATAATGTATTTGAAGACTTTTGCTCAATATTCATAAAGCCAAATGTTCAGCTACTTTATTTGCCAGGCCATTATGCCCCTGCATAATGGGAGGCTCCGGTGTCTGAGGCAGGACCGGCTGCCTTGCTGCCTCGCCCTGGCTCCGGGAGCACAATACAGGTGACGTGCCTTTGGCTTTCCTCGCCAAACCGCAGCACACAGATGGAGGAGAACAAAAGGCCCGCATGGCCCACCATGTTTCAGCTGCTCTCCCAGCTTTCCGCTCAGCCCTCCCGGGTCTGTCTGCTCCCTCTATTTCTCTCCGCCCCCACCGCCAGCGTGCACCTCTGCCCTCTAGGACTGACAAAAGACCGTGCTCAAAATGCCCAAATGTTGGTCCAATATGGTACAGCTAAAAAGAGAGCCATTTGATGTCACCCAGTCTTCTCATTAGACAATGCCATTGCCCTCCTCTTTGAATGTCAGGGAAATAAAGTCCATTTAGGTGCCAAGAAATCGTCCCGCAAGAGAGGTTGCTATAGCAACCATGTAGAGATGAATTAACCAGCAAGCCATTCAGTCACAAGGTGCTGGCTTGGAAACCGCTCTGCATGGTGTCCTACCTTCTTTTGAAACTACATGATTCTGCATGGCCCAGCGTCTACTTTCTATTTCTGTGTTTCAGGCGCAATTGTTTGTTAAGATATTTGATTTGCTATAGAATTAAGACTCCCAGAGGGGAGAAGACGAGGTGGGGTGGAGAATAAGCTGAAAGACTGGCAAACTATGACAAACCCAGAACAACTTTTCAAAACGTGGCAGGGCAGGGGTGGCGGATCAAACAGAATCGACTCCCTTCAGAAGCAGGTGCAGATGGCTAATGTAAATTCTGCGCCCTGTGCGGGGGTGAAACAAAATCGGCTCCATCTAATGTGGAACTGGTTGAAAATAAACCTCATGCTTTTATTAATCTAATCCCTGCTTTGTAAGCCATGACATTTAACCGGGTAATTAAATAATAATTGAATAAGTCTGTGAGGCATAGAACCAGGCGGAAAGGCACCTTCCCTCGAGACAATTTTTATCAAATATTGACTGACTCTTCAATATTAATGATGGGGATTTAATGCTATATCTTATATTTTCATACTAACATTATTTGGAAGACTCTTTGTGATTTATAGGGTCTCAACTTGCACATGTGAATTGAATTAAAAGCACAAAAGAAAAATCCAAGGTCTGGGAAACATACATGGAAGGTAGGTGTGGGGTGAACTTCCACAGCAATTGCTCCTGCGTCTGTGGAAAGTTCTCGCCTCTCATGACCTCCAGAGAACACGTAAGTCTAACAGTTCTTATTCCACACAGACTCTTACTTGGTGCTGGGGGAGAAATGGAGCTTCTTTTTTGTTGCTGTTGTCTTAAGGCCGTGATATTATTATTTTTTAATTACGTGTGGGGGTATGTGCATCTGAGTTCAGGTGGCTGTGGAGGCCAGAGATGTTGACTTCCCTGAAGGAGTTATAGACACCTAGTGTGGGTGCTGGGACTGGACCGTAGGTCCTCTGCAAGAGACATGGATGTTCCTAACCCCTGAGCAACCTCTCCAGCCCAGGAGTTTCTTATTCAAGTGGCCCTTGCAATTTGCTGGAAGCAGCAGAGAGAGAAGTGTAGGGTGTCTCCACTGGTTGTATGTTAGTAAATGGCTGAAAACCGACTCTTGGAGACGAATGTATATGTTTGCATCCATGTACACATTCATCCTGTGCTTTACTCCTGTGAAGAATATGTTACACATAATTTAATACTGAGGTTAATGTACACAGTGTCCTTTCTAACGTCCATAAAGCCAACTCATTTGCCTAAGTGCTTTTTGCACTGTGCTGAATTCTTAGGTCTGTGTTCAAACTACTATTAATTGCCATTAACAAAGGGTTTGTGCCTGGATGCTAGCTGTCTGTCTGCATGTGATGAAAACCCAACAAGAAGGGTGAGTCGGAATTTCACTCTGGTCAAGAATGTGAGCTATCACTTAACTGGATGGGAAACGGCTTGTAGCCTTGGAGTAACATCCTGAACTGTGTTCTGCTCGTCACAGGACAATGGCTACAGCTCTGTCACCCTTCTAAGTCTAATTCCATTGCTAGCATTTTTCCTCAGGTCAAATAAAAAGTATCAGTAACGCAATCAGTTGTGCCCAGACTTATATTTTGTAATTTCCCCTCTAATTCTGGAGGACTCATGGCGACCAGCAGTGTTGCCACTAAACACAGTAGGGAAGAGATGAGCAGGGGCGGCCATTATATAATAGTTATAGCATGTCATTTTTAAAATCTCCAGAATACTGATCATCATAAAAGTGTGGCAAAATAATTTCAATGATGAATTTCAAGCATTTAGTATCTTGGCTTTAACAGACCTTGACTGACTTGAAGTGTGTTAGTTAGCTTCTTACTGTTGTGATGGGTACCAGGCAAATACAACTTCAAGAGAGGGTTGGTTTATTCAGCTAAAGGTTGCAGTCCACAATCACTGGCCTATTGGCAGGCACTTGTTTGCTACAGTGTATGTGTGGGGGGAATGAGCGGGGAGGACATCTTGCTGGGACCATTTCTTTCTTTTGCTGCATTGGTCTCAGTAACAAACTGATGTGGTCAGGCTTAATGGCCAGTAGCTTTGCCCAGAACTTTTCACTGGCTCCACGCTGGCTTTATGCGGTAGTGGGTTCGTATCCAGGGTGTCGTGAACGCTAGGAAAACACCGGATCAAACAGAATGGTTCAAGTTTTGAGACCACAGACCCTAGATGAGCAAATGTCATTTTACCTTATTCAGATAAATAGGCTTCCTGACAGAGCCATGTCCCTCTCTGGCCTAATGGAAGAGAACCTTGATATCCAACACAAATGGGACTTACAGATTTCGCTCAATATTTGCAAGAGCCTTGGAGGCTGCGTGGTAAGGAGCAGGAAGCCTTGGCACCAGCTCTGCTGGCACAGCCCGGTAAGTTTGGCAGTAAGCAGGGATTCTGAACCAGATTCGTGATGTGCAGCCACTGAAGAACCATGCACTGTGCCACACACACAGACTGAACTGTGCCTCTGCTGCACGCACGTATGATCATCAGATGGCAAACCCCAACATGTCCTCTTCCTATTGTCCCATGAGGAAGATGCCACCCGATCAGTGCTCCGTGTTCTGCACCTGACACAGGGCAGTCTGCCAACTCATCACTTAATTGCAGGCTGCTTTTCTTTGCTAGTATAGTCACTGCTTTTTTTCCTTCCTCCCTTTCTCTCTCATTTGTTTGGTTTTCTTAAGTATTCAAGTTAGGGCACAAAGTAAAATAAAATAAAATGTTCAGCTAATCCAAATCATCGTTTTGTGTGCACAGAGAAGCCTGGATCCCTTTGCGGCCTCGCTGACTGTCATGAGCTATCCTCCAGTGTGTCTAGAGAAAGCAGGATCAGAATTTCCATAGAAGGTCAGTCTCTCTCTCTCTCTCTCTCTCTCTCTCTCTCTCTCTCTCTCTCTCTCTCTCAGAATCACTCTTTGGTTTTCAGGCCTCCTGCCAACTCCACTCCCACAGAAGAAATTTGATTCTTTTGTTTTCTTTGTTTCAAGAGAGTTTATAGACTTCAGACAGGAGGGCAGACTACAACTCATGGAAATGGGAGTCACCCGTGCTCAGTGCTCTCAAAAACCAAGCGAAATGGAAGGAAGCCCACACAGCTGTCAAGGTTACTGTTGGAAATGCACGGCGTTCGACTTCTCTAAGCTGACTTCTGTCACATTAAAGTGGCCAGTTTTCCCCTTTGGCCAGAAAGTAAGTAGGTAAACCCTACTGTGTGTGAGGATTGCAGTTTTATTTCTGGGAAGGAGAGGATGCAAAACCCTTTTCTTTTTTCCTTACACCTGTCTGAGCTGCAGACAGGTTTCCACCGCTGTGGATTACAGGGAACACAAAAATGACCTGATAGACATTAGAATCCACAAAACTTCTTGGGAATGCAATAGAAGCGACCCTTCTGTAGTGAAAACTTAGGTAGAGAGAGGACCCAAGTTCACTATCAAAATACTGCTAAATTGCCAAAGACATGTGCCAGTCCTTAAGGACAATCAGACTTCCATCAGCCCCATCTTCACTTCACGTGAACAAAAACACGCACACCCCCCCCCCCAAACACAAACTAACAGACTGAATGGGTAACCTAGGCTCTGAGCATGAGCCAGGTTCACAACAGAGTCTTTCAGAACCAAGGCAGGTCAGAGCAGTACGCAGGAGCCTCTGTCTTCCTACCTATGGCAGCCCGGAAGTCAAGGCCAGAAAACTCTGACCACTAGAACTCTCACCGCACTTGAAGGCTCAAGACGGAGGTTTTGTCTTTGGTGTCTTTCCATTCTCCATCTCGGCAGCCTTCGAAGCCAGCTAAGAGGCTGACACTGCTGGAGGCTGATAATGGATATTCCCTGAGGAGAGGAGCTGCTGCAAGGGGTGTGATAACACGCTTGAATGGCGAGCAGTTCAGCTCCCGGAGCCCTTTGCAACTGTCCACTGATGCAGCCTTGGGACAGAGCAGAGGCAGCCTTAGAGACTCGGTGAGCCTGGGGATGGAGCAGGGAGCAGCTGGGCCCGGCCAGGGTTGACTGGGAGGGACAGGAACAAATGCAGAAACTAGCATTTTAAGCACACGGTTTCTGGAAGAAACCTCGGGAGTGTGTGATATGCAGACGAAGGGTCTCCGGGGACGTCTAGAAAGAGGTAGAGGGAAAAGGCTGTGATTTGAGATCAGACATTCTCGTGTTCCATTTAGTACTATAGCATCGGATGCCATGTTGTTAGTACACGTTCGCTGAGGTCTTTAAGTCACTGGAAACTTAGCCCACAACACAGCCATCCATCCATGCAGTGACGTCATACCTTGTGGTTAAACTTCATTGTCATTTGTCGAGGTTTTGAATCACCATGAAAACATACCTCTGGGTTTCTAGAAAGATTTTATTACCGAAGAGGAAAGTTATACTCCATGTGAGTGGTTCCAGGGGGTTCTGGATCAAGTGAAGAGGAAAACTCAGGTGGGCACCAGCGTTCATCTCTTTGCTTCCTGACTGTGGACACTTTTGTGAGCACCTACTTCCCTCTTCTGCCGCTGTGACTCCCCACCCTGTTAGGATCTATCCTCAGTTGAGGCAACAAATTAACCCTTTCTTTTTCTTTTTTTTTTTTTCAAATTAACCCTTACTTAAGATGCCTTTGGCAGATATAACAGTAAAAAGCAGAGTGACTAGTCCATGCTGCTACTGTACATCAAATGCACTTTGAATGGAGGAACGAAAGAGAAGGAGGCAAGGGTATGACAGACAGAACAGGAACCCTGGCATCTGAGGTACTTGAGTTCAAATCCTGATAGAGCCACCTCTATGCTGTGAAATAATCCTTCTGTACTCTGAGAATACGTATTACTCTCATTGGCTAATAACAAATCTGATTGGCTTATAGCGAGGCAGGATAAAGTTAGGCGGGAAGCCAAACGGAGAATAATGGGATGAAGAAGGGCGGAGTCAGAGCCAAAGAACTAGTCAAACACGCAAAATGGGATAGAGGTAAAGACCATGAGCCTTGGGGCAGTACATGGATTAATAGAAAAAGTTATGTTGTAAGAAATAGTTAGTAATAACCCTGAGCTATCGGCTGAACATTTTGTAATTAATATAAGTTTTTGTATCTTTATTTGGAGCCTGGTAGTCATTACAAAAAGTGCCTTTTGCACACTTGTTAGCTGTTGGAAGTGTCAATCTTCCACGTCTTTTTTAAAAATAAGAACAAGAGGACAAAATGCTACCACATCTCTCTGTGCCCACTACCCAGAGGCAGAGGCAGGAGGATTCACAGTTCAAGAACAATATGAGCTATACAGAGAGACTTTATCTTAAAACAAAAACCAACACACACACTCACACACATGCATCATATTCACAAAAACATGTAAGGGGGGAAGATGGGATGAAATCATGGGGGTGGGAAAGAAGCTGGAAGGTGAGGGATAGGTAAGAAGTGGGGGAAGAGAAGGACAGAGAAAGGAGTGGTGGAAAGGAGATGAAAGAGACCTAGGGATTGTCGTGAAAGCTCGTTACACAATGTAAGTGAAGCCCCAGAACCACCCATCTTTAATGCTACTTGCCCGATGCTGGGGCCTTATCCACTGCCTCCCATCTCCAGGAGGGCTCCCCCTTTCTCTCTTGCTGCTCTCCTGTATCTCTCTACAGGGAAGACTATACTTTGGCAGTGCTCAAAGCTTCTGGGGAGCCCATGGAAAGCTTCGGGTTATGTAGACTTTTAATTTCATTTTTAGTTTCAGTTTTTAGAGATAGGTTTTCACTCTGCAGGTCAGCCTGGGCTGAAACTTACTATAGGCCGTGCTTGTTAGCCTCCAATTTGTGGAAATCCTTTTGACTCAGTCTCTTGAGTTTCGAGATTACAAGTGTGACCCATCATCATGATTATTAGATTTGTTATAAATACAGCAAAGGCACAGATTCACATTTTTTCTTGTATTATTTGACACATTAAAATATTTTAAACACACTATTATTACTTAATGTATTATTTTAACACAATAATTATTTTAACACATTTAAAATACCTTTCCCTTTTCAATGAATGCCTGAGCCATTCCAGTCTTACACACACACACACACACACACACACACACACACACACTTGTTTTTCAGGTTCTCACTTATCTGTAAAATCTTGTAATGCATTTCTTGTAAGTGGTCCTCACTTTTGCAATTCTATATTAAACTCCTCCTTGTAAAAGGACAGGGTGTATTATTATTTAGAAATAAACACAATTTTCCTGATACAGGTCAAAGTGTAGTCTTGCTAAGTCATACTTATAATTACATAAAATCAAAAGTAGCACAGTAAAAATGGTCTAGAAAAACTTGATCTAATGTCTGCTTGTCAAGAGAGCAGTCAATGGTGTTTTCATTTATTTAGTGAATTAGTATAGATAGCTATCTCAGTCTTACGGCTATAGGTGGCCTTTGAGTATCTTGACTTTTACCTGTAAGCGTTAATTTTTCATTGTGCTTCTTATCACATATGGGAGCTCTTAATGATTTCAAATAATACATACTTCTCAGAGAAACACAATGCCCATATAAGCTAACTAAAGGGCCACAGAGTTTATATGGGTATATTTCAAGTCATTTTATTCCCTTTCAAAGAATGATATTTTGTTTCTAAGCACAGGGTAGATACTAAAATCTTTGAAGTCTTACTTCCCTCATAGGTGCATTCTAATTCCATAGACAGAACTCCTGACGTGACCTCCATTTTCTCCCCGGTGACTCTCACATTCCAGTCTTAGGTGTGATGTCTCTGTAATCAAATCATTTGACACCGACCTAGAGACTGTCTCCTGAGAACAAAGCAAAGGGATTCTCTACTTAGAGAATCTTGAGTTCCACCTGAGCCGAGGCCAGTCCCGACTGCCAAAGTTCTATGTGGACTGAGAACAAGGTTTCCGAGACAGAGTGAGCTAACAATCCAATCAGGAAATAACAGAGAACTCTGCCAGCATGGATCTCAGAGCCATTGCCTTTCCACAAGGCAGAGCAGTAGGCAGATCTCCAGAGCTCAGTTCCTTCCTCGCACAGCAAGGGTGTAAACTTGGAAAATAGATGCTAGTCTGCCATAGAGTCAAGGGCCCCGATTACTGTTCAAGTATATCTAAGGATCCCCTCTGTTTATGGCTGTGCTCTTAGGGTCAAGAACCCTCACACCTGTGCAAAATGTCCAATGAAGACATTTGTACATCACTGGAAAGATCAGGTTAAGGTGGCTAATAACTTGCCTGGTCTGGGCTGGAGAGATGGAGAGACAGCTCAGCGGTTAAGAGAGCATCCTGCTCTTCTACATCAAAGCTGTCTTCCCAGCACCCTCATTGGTCGCCTCACAGCTGCCTGTAAGTCTAGCTCCAGGGAACCCAGCACCCTTTTCTGGCTGTTTCAGACACCTGTGTACACTGTGTGCATTACGAACGCACGCGCGCACACACACACACACACACACACACACACACACACACACAGAGAGAGAGAGAGAGAGAGAGAGAGAGATAAAAATAACATAAATCTAAAAAAGTAAAAATGGTCATGTGACATTCTAAGACTCCTAGTAGGTCACCCGACCACGTCGGGGAAGAAGTACAGGTCTCCAAGCGGGACAAACAAGTTCTAGCTGCATCTACAAGTGGCTCTTGCAGTACAGGTACAGGATGTATACAAGGGGGGTCAGCAATATTGCCAGCCCACAGGTAAGACACATTTGACAAACACAGGTGCTCTGTTTCCTTCCAGGGCTGCCAGGAGGGTGGCTTTCCTTCGGAAGAACCGTCAGCAGTGTGGGTCTCTTGTACTCCGATGCCCACCCCATGAGACACTTAACGACAAGCAGGTCATGTGTCTGATTGTTGCAATTTTTGTGATGACTTACAATTCACAGACAGTGAAATGTTCAGAACGTTAATGTGCAACTCAGTGTCTCAAAGTCTCAATTTCTGTTCATTTGTTTCTATTGTAAGAAATGCAATTGATTCTTGCATTTGTGTCTATACCTGTCAATCTGCTAAACTTGCTTCTTAGTTCTAGCAGTTGTTCTTGCGACACTTTTGGGTTTTCTACACCAACAACTGTGTCATCTGTAGATATGGGAAGCTACCTTGGTTCCTTTCTGATTGACATGCACCTTATTGCTTTCCTACTGGTCACGTTCTCTACTCCAGTGGTGAACAGAGACACATGACAATAAGCGTTCTTGCCTTTGTCTGGATCTGGGAGGTAAGTCAGCTTGAGAGTTCTAAGTATGAAGTCGACTCTGTTATGGGTAAATTTTTTTTTTTTTGTGAAACCGAGAGAGTCCTGCGTGTTCTCAGTTCAATGCTTATTTTAAGTGAAATAGATGCTGAATTTCGCTGAGTGCTTTCCTGCAAAGCTCATGAAGCTTCCTGCTTTTATTCCACTAGTCTAAATGATTACATTTATGGGTTTCAAGTGTTGAACTAACTTTGCATACACGAGCTTGCTTCTCCTTCTATGACACATTATTCTTTTTCACATGTTGTCACATATGATTCTCTGGTATGCCATGAAAGGCTTTTGTGTTTATGGACATAGGTAATAGTGGTTTGTTATTTTCTTCTTTGGAATGTGTTTGTTGGGTTTTGACATTAGAATTATGCTTGCTTCTTAAAGTAAATCTGGCAGTGCCCCTTCCACTGTCTGTTCTCTCTCTCTCTCTCTCTCTCTCTCTCTCTCTCTCTCTCTCTCTCTCTCTTCCTCCTCCCCTTTCTGTGCTTTGTTACTGTGTAGCCCAAGCTGGTCTCAGTTTTGCAGTGCTCCTTCATTGGCCCGGAATGCTGAAATTAAAGGCACACTAGCCTACTTTATATTTTATCCTTTTGTCTCTCCACATACCCATCAACATATACGGTCACTGCCTTCTTCCCATCTGTTAGGAGACACCACATCAGTTTAGGAAATCTCTTAAATGTTTAATAAATGTGATCCTCTATTTAACCAATGACTAGGACACCTTGTGGGGAGAAAGTGACTGGCATAGGGCTGTCATTATGTCCCCAACATCTCCAATTTGCACCTCTCCATCTGCTGCTTACTGCTGGCAATGCACTTGGGTGCAGTTCAGAAGACCCACAAGTTCCAAGCAGCCGTCTCTGTTGTTTTCCGATATAACGGTGCCTTTTTGATTATTTGCCCATCTACTCAAATGACTTGCGTGCATTTGCATTTCCTTTCCCACCTTGCCAAATACTCCCTTCTATCCATCTCCAATAGAAAATCCAACCACACATAGATTTTATGACGTGTAAAAATGAGAAGGCAAAAAAAAGCAAAAAAATAAAAAATAAAAAAAAAATAAAAAAAATGAGAAGGCGACACTTCAGACAGTGCAGAGATGGGGTTAGACCTCTTCAGGGACTAATGCATGATCCAATGAGCCTTGACTTGAAAGCAGTGAGGCCAGGTTGCTCCCATAGGGCTTTAGTGGTTGCCTTTGGGCTTGAACATCTCATCCAACAGCATGGATTTGTGGTCTCTTCCTGTATGTAATAGAGCCATCATGAAATGAGCAGAACCAACAATTGCTACACAATTTTCAGGGTTCTATATAAAATGAAAACACAGCGCCCTTTGCTCAAAAAGCAGGGCAACACCACTAAAGGCGCTAAAACTTAAGCCACTTCTGTTGCATTTTGCACCAAGCATGGGCGGTGAGGTGACTCTTGTAGGTACCCAAGGACTTTTCTTTGTACCTGGAAAAGTGTACAGTTCAAGGTTAGAGGGTTGTCCTTCTTCTTTTTTTTTAAATGATTTATTTAACTTTATTTTATGTGCATTGGTGTGAAGGTGTTAGATCCCCTGGAACTGGACTCTCAGACAGCTGTGAGCTGCCATGTGGGTGCTGGGAATTGAACCCGGGTCCTCTGGAAAAAAAGTCAGTTCTCCTAACCGCTGAGCCATCTCTCCAGCCCCAGGATTGTCCTTCTTGACAGGAATGAGCAGGGGGTGGGAAGATTTGGCCAGAAAGTTCTCTTTCTCAAAAGATCATTGAGCAGTCATCCAGCCGCAGATATGGTGCTGAAGCTTCGGTGGTTCTTGCGTTGGAAGTTGGATGGCCGATGTGGGAATGTTAGTAGTGGAACCTTCCAAGGGAGGGGCTTGGTAGGTAGCAATTAGATCATTGGGGTTCTGTCCTCCAAAGGGATTTTTTATTTCTGGTGTGACCTCGGTTCTCATAGACTGGGCTCTTATAAAAAGATGAATCTGACTCCTAATTGCTCTGTCTTCTTGTCCTGGTGCTAGCTCCTCTCAAAGGCATTCTTGCCCTGATGCCACCTGCTCTGTAAAGAGCTTTAAAGAAGAGCAAGCACACTGCTATTTGAACTTTCTCTCTCCAAAATTAGATAAACTTCATTTCCTATATAACGTACTCAGCCTCAGGTAGTCTGTTACAAAACAGAAAATAGGTAGACATCAAACTCTTAGCAGATAAGTGATCTTTAAGGGATCGTAATCTCTTCGAAGGGACTTAGTATCTGAGTGACTATAGAGAGGAAATTCTCCTCAGCAGTTGACCTGATGGGTACTCATGGGGATGTCAGTCAATGAGAAGGATGGTTATTTCCCCCAAAGACTCCTTGGAGCCCAGGGATCTGATTCTTGTTCTTCTATGCCAAGTCCCTCAGGGTTTCAATGGTTGTTGGGTGAGGACACAGGCACTGGACAGGATCTAAGACACTAGGAGAAGCAGGAAGACAGCAAGAATAAATGACGATCCAGTGGCATCATTAAGATCCCAGTGCATGCTCCTTTATCCCATTGGACGTCATCTAAAAACACAAAATCAAGCATCAAATTACAAAGAATTTAATCAATAGAATGAGCCCCCTCAAAGCAGGGCTCTTCAGACCCAGGGAACCTATATAAAAACTTTGATCAGTTGTAGTGGTGTCAGCACTGTAAAGGAATCGTGCATGTAAGGCTTTTTGCACAACACTTGAAATAAAGAAAAGAATGATAACAAGACTTACGGGGCTCCATCCCTAACATTACCAAATATGTGTGTGACTGGGTGTGGTGACACACATAACTGTAATCCAGCGTTTGGGATGGTGCGATGGGAGGACCAGAAGTTCAAAACTAGCCTTAGCTCATTAGCAGTGTGTAAATAATATTGTTGTTATTATTGACTAGACCATGTGTCTGGAATAGGATGTAGCATTAACATGTTTCAACAAGGTTTCTGAATGTGATCATGCTGATGTTGGGAAAGCAATAACAAGAAGAGAGCCCGGTAAAATCTCCCAACATTCCAGAAAGTTATTGACCAACTCCAGCACTGGCCTAGGCTGCACAGCGGCCCCACGACAAGTCTGTTTTGGTTCCACACTTGCTTAAGTATGATTTGGTTAAAAAATAACCACAAATCTATCCATATTTTAGCTAAAGCAAACACATTTTCCAAAGTGAGCTTGGATCACCCTTTAAGAACATTTATATACTGACCAGTATATATAAATAACTAGTGCCACAGCAGTGGGCAAAGCCTTTTCTTTGTCTTCTGGCTCTTGTCTGTAGTTGCTACACGTTGTTTGACTACGCAAAGTAACTCTGAACTTTTAGTCTCTGACGTAAACAGCCTTTGAACGAGAATAGTCTTGGAAGGGAACATCAATCAGTTTGCTGCTGGAAGCAATGTGAGCCCAGGTGAGGTACCAGCCGTGCACCATCAAAAGCCTCATGTTCTAAGGGATGGCTTTGAAGAATCTGGGAGCAAGACACACTTCCCATGTTCATCTTCCTGTCTGAGTGACGGCGCTCATTTGAAAGCTTGGTTGCTCCTCTTTTGTGTGCTCTTGTATGCTCTGTCTCATAAGCACGCTGGATATGTTTGCACGCTGTTTCTGGATGCTTGACCCAGAAAGTCTAAGCCATAAATTGATAGCAACTATTCAGAGAAATGGGCAATCTTTCCCATCTAGAAATCAGGACAGAAAAGAAAGAAATGGCCAAAGAAGAGAAAATTCTGGAAACAAGGAGATTTTCCCTTAAAACAATATGGTCTTTCCTCAGTAATTTGTCTCTGGGAACCCCTGTAGATACCAAACCCCTTTACCAATCAAGTCCTTTTTAAAAAATTTATGTTTAATTCTGTACATGCACATGGGTCTGTGTGGGTATATGTTTGAGAGAGTGCAGGTTCCTGTGGAGGCCAGGAGAGGAAAGACGTTGGATATTATCTTGGAACTGGTATTATCTGGCTGCTGTGAGCTGCCAGACATGGGTCCTGGGAACCAAACCTGGGTCTTTGGAAAGAGCACTACACACTCTTGACTTCTAGGCAATCTCTCTAGGCCTCACCAATCAAGTCCTTTGTTTACAATGGCATAGCATTTGTGTATGACCTACATACACCCTCCTGTACTTCTAGGTTACTTACAATACCTCATACAATATAAAGCATACATAAATTACTATTGTATTTTATTGTTTAGAGAATAATGATAAGGAAAACATCTGTCCATGCTCAGGGTAAATATGGTCTCCCCGGTGTTTCCAATCCACAGGAGACTGAACCCATGAATCCAGAATTCACAACTATGGAAAGTCATCTGTACATGGGAAAGAATATTATCTAGAGGGAGGGAGGGAACAAGGGAGGGAGGGCCTATAATTTTCTCGCTCTGTCTCTGAGAGCTTCATGGTTAACTTCAACTACAAACTTCTTTTATAGATAAGGCAGGCCAAAAAAAAGTTTTAATCTGTAAAACAATGGTTATAAAAGGCCGAACGAGTCACTCTGAACTTAACAGTAGTCAGGCGCTGGAGTTGGCTCAGTGGGTGAAGTGTTTCTTAGGCAATCATGAAGACCCGAGCACAGACACCCAGCGTCCACGGAGCAGCTAGACTCTGTGGCACGCAGGCACATCTGTAACCTCTGCTCTGGGGGGAGGATATCAGGGACGTTCGATCCTGTAGCTCACTAGTCACCCAGTCCACATGAAATGGTGAGCTCCAGCTTCAGTGGGAGGTGTTGTCTCCAAACCAAAGGGGAGAATAATAAAAGACACATGACTGACCTTTGGCTTCCATACACATGCACAAGAATGAGTGAGTGAACATGTGTGTGTGTGTGTGTGTGTGTGTGTGCGCACGGTGAGATAGAAATCAAGCCAACAACACATTACAACTAGAAGAGACAGCCATGGTGTACCATGAGCACAGGAACTATGAGATTTACAGGTAGTCTCCAAGGTGGGGGTCATTGTGCACACACACACACACACACACACACACACACACACACGAAACAAATAGTCAACTTTCAAAAATGTAACTATGTGAGATGCCAGCTATATTCCAGGTATGTAT
Source organism: Myodes glareolus (assembly GCF_982192425.1). Taxonomy (NCBI): domain Eukaryota; kingdom Metazoa; phylum Chordata; class Mammalia; order Rodentia; family Cricetidae; genus Myodes; species Myodes glareolus. Next base: position 25,129,789 of record NC_142040.1, on the reverse strand, counting down.
CTAAGTATCTTCTATACATCAGCTTGCAACCTCGCAAGTAGAAGAGGAGAAGACTTTACGGCCACTTGCCTGCAATACTGGAAGAGCAAACACTTAAATCCTCCGCTGTGTCTCCAGAGTACATGCTCTGAACCACTCTGCCTGAACTCCAAGTCCATTATCAGTGGAGCAGTTTCATTTAGAGACTTGTTTCCAAGGAACTGTCTACCAAGTACTACCACATAGGAGCTGTACTCGGCTGCCCTTTCTGTAATAAAGTGCCTATTACTTCTACAGACCTACACATCCTCCATGTTTTTCTTCAAAAGTAAGCAATGCGTGGAAACAGTGACTACCAAAGCTTTAGTAAGGACCTGTGAATGTCTCCAGCAGAGGTACCAATGCAGGCAATCCTTCCTCTATGTCAACTCTGTCCTGGGAGCCTCTCACACCTCTCCAGTTGCTTTATTAAGACGAGATTGTGGAGAGTTCGGAAGCTGAGGGGCTTCTCAATAAATGATCTGAGTAATCAGGATGAAAATGTAGGTTGGGGGGTGATGGAAGTAGTTGAATTCAAGCACATTTGAAACCATGAGAATTAGTTGAAGAATAGGAGTACGGTGTAAGATAGAAATTCCGAATGACTTTCAAGTGTTTGGCCTGAGCAATTAGAAAACCAAAACTGTCTTTGGCAGGAGAGAGGAAAATCAAGGAAGAGATGGGCCTGGGGAGGGCTTCTTAAGAGCCATCTATCAGCCATCTGAAAAGGGACATCCAGTAAGCAGTTAGATATGTGATTCTTTGGGAGGCAAGAGAAAGGCTGGGCCTCGACGTGAAAATTTGCTAATTTCGAACATGTAGAAGTATTTAAGAAAATGCATAATGTCATTACTGAAGTCAATAATGACGGAAAAACTTAGACATGTTATTCAAAATACAGTTTACTGGTAAACAATATCCTTATCATCCGGGAACACAGCAGTTATGCAAATCAGTAGGCTTATCTATATCCACTGAATCAGGTATTCGTTGGGTAGGGCTCTGCACCTTTGAAAAATAAGCCTTCCAGGTGTTTCCTTTGCTGACTAAGACTTGAGAATCTCTGGTTTAGAAAACTGGGAAGGAAGACGGAGAATGAAGAACAGCACAGAAGGGAGGAAGGCCAGAAGGCGTGGTGCGATGGAAATCAAGCCAACAGCGCATCACAAGTAGGAGAGACAGCGACGGTGTGCCCTGAACACAAGAACTATGGGATTTGCAGGTAGTCTCCAAGGTGGAGGTCATTGTGCAATCCGTAGGTAAGTGAAGCTTTGATGGAGTTGTGTACTGGCCACAAGCTTGGTGAGCAGATGTCAGAGAGAAGGGGCAGAAGGTATGAGACCACAAAAGCAAGCGTTCAGAGGAACTTTGCCTCAGAGGGAAAGGGAAAGCGGAGAGTGGCTGAAGTGGGGGATAGAGAAGAAAAGGTTCTGTTTGGTCTCTTTTCTTCTCTCTCCCATCCTCCCTCACCTCTGTCCTGTTAGAAGGGGACTATGACAGTGCACGCTCATGAGGCTGTGCTTGATCTGGTACAGATGAGGACCATCCGATGAGAGGGACCTGGAGGAGCAGGACCTCTGAGCAAGTGGAGGAAGGTGAGATGCAGGAAGAGCCAGGAGTGACCACCTGGGTGCTTGCTCATTCCGCAGTAACAAGGAGGAAGACGATGATGTGGGCTAGAGACACAGGCAGGTGAGTAAGTAGTCACAAGAGGGCAAAGCTCTGCCAAAGAAGCCTTAGTTTGATTTTTCCAGCTTTGCTCAATGATTTAAGAAGTAAGGTAATGAACTGGGAAGGAGGATGGAGGAGGAACATAGTTGTTTAGGACAGCAGGTGAATGAATAGGCACGGAGGTGGGGGCCATGGGGCACAAGGGCCTGCCTCAATCATGACAGTCTTAGCAAACATTGATTGGTGTGGTTTTTTTTTTTCAAGAAAATCTTTTCTGGGGGGGAAAAAGGAATCTGTTTATTTAATCATGTGTGTGATTACACATATGTTCATATGCAGAGAAGAAACACCAGCATGTCACTATACACAAATTCTAAACATTAGAAGCAAATTTCCTGTAGTGTAGGGTAAATAGCAGACCATTGTTTCAAAGAAATGGCCTTCTGAGTTTGTTCCCTAGATAAGATAGATAGATAGATAGATAGATAGATAGATAGATAGATGATAGATAGAAAGATAGATAGATAGAAAGAAAGAAAGAAAGATAGATGATAGATAGATAGATAGATAGAAAGATAGATAGATGATAGATAGATAGATAGATAGAAAGATAGATAGATAGATGATAGATAGATAGATAGATAGATAGATAGATAGAAAGATAGATGATAGATAGATAGATGATAGATAGAAAGATAGATAGATAGATAGAAAGAAAGAAAGATAGATGATTGATAGATAGATAGATAGATAGATAGATAGAAAGATAGATAGATAGATAGATAGAAAGAAAGAAAGATAGATGATAGATAGATAGATGATAGATAGATAGAAAGATAGATAGATAGATAGATAGAAAGAAAGAAAGATAGATGATAGATAGATAGATAGATAGATAGATAGATAGATAGATAGATAGATAGATAGAGTCTCATTGGTCACCTATTCTACCATGGCAGGATATGACAAACTTAGGAAGAACACCTGTCTAAGTATATAGCTAAGTTTAGGAGTAGGTAAGAAACAGGAGGTGGAGAGACAGGTGGGGGGACTCAGAGAAAGTCAGAGAGTCAGAGAAACTCAGAGAAAGCCAGAGCGTCAGTTCTGCATGCAGATATTTTCCCCTGAATTCTGACTCCCCAAACCCAGGCTGAGAAAGTTCTTCAGTTTTCTTGAGTCTCGTGTTCCTCTTCCAAAATATGACTTCACGATAACAAATAAAACAGACATCCGAGAATGTAATATAAATTAACTACCTGACCAACACTAACTACTGACTACTATTTTTTAAGAAACAATAGGACTTGATGGAATTTTAAAATGAACATAATGGATGGTTCCAGAGCATCCCGTGAATGAGAATGAGGCTCAATAATAATAATGGGCAAGACTGGATCTAACTGGCCATTGACTATCACGACCAAAATGCTCAATTTCAACAAGCTTTGAGTGGTGAACAGAAAGACTTCTAAGATTACATCAGGGTCCAGTCAGTAACTTGATAACATTTTTACGTTTTCTCCTTTAAAAGGATTGAGTGATGTCAAACTCCTCCTGTCTAGAACAAGGTATTTCACACAAGCAGGATTCTGCAAGTCCTTCCAGATGGGAAAAGGTCAGAAGATTCACTCACCTGAGGTCCTGCAGGACAATCGTGCTTCCAGGTGTCAAGCTCTGAGGGAACTGAGAGACCATTCTCGTCCCTTTATGGACGTCTTTCAGAACCAAACCTGAGGACGGAATCTCTGGGTCCCGGGGAATCTGGGAAGTGCTTTGCCATTGAGCATATCCATCTTCTTATGATCTTAGACCACTTAGAAGCCTTTCAGAAGTTTCTCTCAAGTTTCTAATCCCTTTTCCCAGGATGGTGTCAATGTCCCAAGGAATGGTATAGTCCTAAGACACTGATGGGAAGGAAGAGGCAAGTTTGAGCATTATATGACTTCCCCAACCAACTGACATTCTCTGAGGTATATGCCCCCTATCTGAGCATCCCCTATCCACTCAGATGGTCCACCTCTTGCTTACTTTCAGTTTCTGGAAATATTTATTGGTTTTTTTAAGTGTTCTGAGACCTAAGGAGAGACTAGGGCTCCCCAGGGCCCTCATTTCCTTCCCTTCTGCCTGGGTTTTTCCAGGAGTGGGTGCATAGGCCCCATACATTGAGACACAGTTATGCCTTGGTCAGTGTTGGCACAGGTCCCTGTGGAGGCCAACGGGCTATTTTCTTCCCTCCGACTGCCCTTTCCTTCAGTCTGGGATGGAGAAAAACAGAAGCAGGGACAGAAAGAGTAAGCAAATGAAAAATTGGGCCAATTATGTCATAATCCAACTCTTTAATTTATTGTCTGGGCTCCTGAAAAGGAGAAAGCAATGATTTGATGAGTTTGACATTTGTGCCTTGACCTCGGTAACTCTTTTCAGAAGAGATGGAGACAAAATGCCTAGGGGCTCCAAGGTGTGATGAAAGGGGGTCAGGAAGCAACAACCTCTACTACAGGAATATTCTTCTACTATGTTAGCATGTTTGTCTCTCTCTAGAAAGTCTTTATTTCTTCTTGAACAGCTAAGCCAGCGTAGTGATACTTGCACTTCAATGTGGGTTGATGGCAAAGAGCCCGTATGCCCTTTGGAGCAGTTGAGAGGTACTACAGGGAGGCATTTGAAACAAGTGCCCCAAGAAAAGAGAGGAGCATATTTTTGTATGAGTTCTGGAACCTTGCTTAAAGCACATTTTCCAATCCGGGGAAAGTGCGTTCGTAAGTTTCCATGTGACGATGTCTACCTGGGAGGCCCCATCTCTCTTGGCACCATCCCACTCCAAAGAGGCCCTGCTTGGAAATCTCATTTTTCTTACAACAGATGCTGGGGTTCGGTCCAGATGTCTTAGACACGTTTTCAGTGTGTGCACGGTGCCGGCGCTTGGATGGAAAGGGAGCCAGAAGAGGGTAAGAGGGTGTGTTAGAGCCTTCCCCCTTGCCTGCCTGCCTCTCTACACGTATTTGTTTTCTCCCACAAACCTGGCTGGCAGTAGCAAGGGTTAGAGCAGTGGAGCATGTTGGGGGCTAGCTAGCCATCTGGATCCTTTCAGTGGAAAATACTCCTGGGTGTCGTAGCAGGACTCTGCCATCTCCGAGATGGCTTTCTTTGGAGCAACAATGTTCAAACTTCAATCGGCCAAACAAACAAGTAAAAACAAACAGAGATGGAGCTAATGTGTTAACAATGCAAATGCGCAACCCTGCCCCTGGGATTCTGCTTTCTTATGTCTGGGGCGGGGGAGCCAAGAATCAGCATTTTTAGTGAGCCCCTGTGTGATTCTGATAAGGGTGATTCTAGACCACAGGCTGACAATCATGTGGGTGAGAACTTCGGGGGGGGTCTGTGTGGAGCCCTTGGTTCTCCCTGTGCTCCAGACCTTGCCTAGTTTCTACAGCAGGTGCATTGAGGGTCTCTATTCCTGTCCATCCACTTCAGTGGCGCGGTGACGCTGCACTTGGGCACTTGGGAACGGTGAACCACAAGACAGCTGCAAGCAAGAAGCCAACGCAAATAAACAAAGGAAGAAAAGACTGGATTTGATTTTACAACTCTGAAGCACTTGTCCACCACGTGCAGCTTAGGATTTGCTCGCAGACCGCCTTTGCTGTTGATCGTTTCGTCTGTGCTTTTATCCCGCGTGTGAAAGGCAACTTCTGGGGAACTCAGTCTTCTTTTTTCTTCAGTTTCCCCAGTCTCTGCCATCCAATTGGTTCCTAGTCTCTAACCTCTTGTCATTGTTCCACAGTTATTTGGATCTTGGAGCTCATTAGGACAATCTGATAGAAGGTAGCGATGCTCCCAAACGTTTGTGTAACTGGAGATACAGCTGAAGTAAATTCTAATGGCACTGCAGGATCTCAAATAACCTGTAATGTGGGTTTTATTGGAAAATGGGTTCCAGATTCCAGTGCAAGGTGCCAGGAGCTCATTTTTCTGGCAATGGTTCCAGAACAGGACTGGACTTATGTTGTTGGAACTTTCTCTGCCCCTTCACACACATACACATACACACACACACACACACACACACACACACACACACATACATTCTCTCTCACACACACACCACATAACACCCCCACATATATACACACACTCACACACCACACACACACACACCACACAAACACACACACCACATATGCTCACACACACCACACATACTCAACCACACCCCCGCCACATCACACACATACACACACACACACACACACACACACACACACACACACCCCACACGGATGGACAGATAGACAGACAGACTGGAACAAGTGTGTTTCTGTCAGAAATGTTTCCATTAATTCTGAAAGTCAAGACAAAGGATCGAGAAGAAAGAATGTTTCAGGGAGACAAAGTTGGGTGGTCCTTGAGGAGAATGTGGAGGATTGGCCCCTTTACCTGCAGGGCAGAGGGCAGGTGGGATTATCTGACCATCACAGCAGTAACAAGCGATGGGTGATGGTCACATTGAGTGAGGGTTTGTCACACCCTGTAAATGTTTGAAGGATTTTTGGTTATTTATCAGTGGGTCATGAACCACTAGAAAATATGGTGGTTTTAAAAAGCTGCTACTAAATTTTCTCATGATCCCATATTATGGGCTTGCCCAGGTGTGCACTGTGTGCTTACCTCCAGCTCACAGGGAATGGGAGCCTGGACTTTGTGGGTGTGGGGACCACTGCGTTCCCTTTCTCTTTGTACAGTTTTTCCAGTGGATCAGCTAAATGTCATATAAGGGAGCTTCATATTTAAGAATCGAAACGGAAATTTCTAAATCTCTCCTTCCTCTTCCTTTTCCTCAGAGAGTGCCACCATGTAGCCCAGGCTGCCCCGATCCCCCCTTCTTTCAGAGAGTGTCATGTAGCCCAGGCTGTCCTGAAACTCACTATGTAGCTCATCCTCCTTCAGCCCACTCAATGCTGGACTTAGGGGTGTTCCCAACCACACCGATCCAGAAACTTCTAGAACTTTGTAAATATAGGCTGGTCACTGGCATGGCTTCTTTTCCGATTGGAGAGGCCCAAGATTGACCAAATAAGAAAAGGAGAGACTACACAGAGGCTCATACCCTCGAGGCACAGCAATGGACTGTCCCAGTTGGCGGGAGGCCCTGGGTCTATCTAGCACAGGCGCCCTACTAAAGCTGTCAGGGAGTATTGTTGACATTCCCAGAAGAAACTGCTACGTGCTTTCACTTACCTGTTTCTCCGTGCTGAAAAGTGAGTGTTCTGGCTGTAAATTTCACCTTGTCCACAGCCCTTCAATTTCTCAGCCTGGGCTTGCTGTCCACCAACACAGCCAGACGCTTTATCAGCCATGACGTCACTGAAACTTGGTCTGTTATCATAGATTTTTCATGTGTTGTCCCGATAATAACACACGAATCGCCAAAGTTCGCATAGAGCTTACATAAAAGAGAAAGCCCTGACTCACCAGAGTCATAGCTGGCCCTAGTCAAATGTTCTCTCAGGCTCATGTATTGACCTGAGGGGCGAAGGAAGAGATGGAGGTGAAAGTGCTTTGGGAGCTGTGTGTAACCCTGGTGTGACAATGACAAACCTGGCTGCTTCCCATGGTCCCCTCCCCACCGTATATTTCTGTTTGATTGGTGGTGGCAGTGTGCCCAGCCTCTTTCTCCCATCTAAGTGTGGCTGTACAGCTAAGTTCTAACTAGAGAAATAGAAGCCTTGCAGACAGGATGCTCAGGGACCTGACTTCACACTGGGAAGAGGGCTGCTGAGAATGCTCTGCAGATAATGTGCTTGCCTGGTCCCCTAAGCCCCATCCCTGATCCCCAGACTCCACAGCAGAGTGACAGGAGAGAACTGGCTCCCCAAAGTTGTTCTTTGATCCCCACATGCATGCTGTGCAATGCCTACCCACACGTAAACATTATGCATGCGTGCGCGCACACGCGCGCACACACACACACACACACAATTTTAATAAATATAATTTCATTAGGAACTCAGAAGTGATCCTTGGTTCACTTTGGATTGCTTTTCCTGCTGTCTGCACTAAGAATATATTGGCTAGTTCTCCACCAATCACCTGAGAGCTCAAGGGTACTTTAAAGTTGAAGCCACATTCCACTATGGTAAAACATAAGACAGGTGGACTATGGGTCAGTGATGACCATGGGGCTTTATTCTAACCCTGAACTCTAAAAACCAATATCAAGGTCAACGTCAAGATGAAGGTAGAGAGATTCCAGTTGAAGTCATTGCTCTTTGAGGTTTCTTGTTATAATTAGAATTATCTTATGTACCTGACCCTACCCATATATGACATATACAAATCTCTCTCTACACAGGCAGCAATTCTCAACCTGTGGATCATGACCCCTTTAGGGTCAAATGACCCTTTCACAGGGGTTGCCTAAAACCATGGGAAAACACAGATATTTACATTATGCTTTATAACAGTAGCAAAATTACGGTTATGAAGACGCAATGAAGATAATTTTATAGTTGGGGTCACAACCACACAAACAACTTTATTAAAGGGTCACTATATATTAGGAAAGTTGAGAACCACTGCTATATGGGTATACTGATTGTCTATTCCTGTGTGCATTTCCATGTGTTTTGTTATGAATCTTATCTATACTATATATAGAAGGACAAAAATGGTTCAGAACCAGCATCCAAAACTACAGGGATTTCTCACTGAGATCAACTGCCAACCTCTGGGCCATCATCAGCCCTCATTTTAATTTTTACTATAATTTATATGTGTGTGTGCAGATTTCTACAGAGGTCAGAAGAGAACTTTGGATCCTCCTGGAGATGGAGCTAAGTCCTCATCTGAGTCCTGGAAACCTCCGCAAGAGCACCAGCACTCTAACCACTGGGCCACCTCTCCAGCCCCTCCATTTATCATCTCGTGTAATCCACCTTTAACAGACTGAGGAAGTACTGCCTCCGTCTGAACTCTAAGGAGGAAGCCATTCTTCATCTCCATGGCCTCTGGCTCCTTTGTTACAATCCCTGCCCTACCCCATCTCTCAGACACTAGGGTGGCCATGAAATTCACCGTGTAAGCAGCAAACAGCAATATTCCTACCTCAGACATTTAAGCGATGGAGTTACAGGTGTGTACCACCAGCCCTGACTCTTCAACTGGGCTAATTTGCTTGATTTCTTCTCATGCGAACCCCACTGAGTAGCATAGTTCCTGGTATGGAGTATAAGTTTGATGAGATTTGTTGAATGAGTGAACTTTGACCGCCCTTGTGGCCGCACACAGAGTGGAATGCCTTTTCCGCTTACTGACATGTCTCCCTCTTTGCCCCGAACGAGGATGAAACTCCCATCGGGACCCTGAAGTGGTACTTACTGAACAGCTGGTCAGTGCGTTAGGTGTCTAAGACATTGTTTTCTGGAAGGAAAAGGCAGCTTTCCACCTGAAAGGGAGAGGCTGTTCCTTACAACCTGGTCATTTTTCCAAGCGAGTCAGAGGTGGGGAGGTGATTCGAGCCAGGATGGAATGGAAAGGTGGGGAGGGGGCTAGTGGAAGCCTTAGCTACTCTGATAAAAAGAAAGGGGCTCCTTTGGCTTTTCCTTGAAGGCTGGGAGGGAGATGGAGAGGCAGCTCTCATAAAGCAGGATCAAATGGCAGCCTCTCTGTAGAGATTTAAGCTAAGAAGCAAGAAAATAAACATATGTACCCAAGGCGCCTCTGGTGCACTCAGATAGGCATCCGAACAGGGTCCTTCAGTTGACTTCTGCCCATTTCGTTCTCCATGCAGAATCTCACTGCAGCAGGCAAATAGCCCTTCTGTCTTTCCACAGCTATTCCTCCAGGGATTTCTCTCCTTTGCCCCTTGTTTACAGCTAGGGCTTTTTGTTTGCTATTTGAATTATGAAGGTGCACATTAAACATAGCCATTCCAGTAGCAAAGACAGACAGCTCCTTGCTTCAGCTTTGTTAAGTTTTAGAGTTTATGCAGATGATAAGTTTGATGGGGATTAATTAGGCCTGTGTCGCCTGAAGAGCCACCGTAGTTTATATCACAACCATAAGCGATGAATTAAAAGATAGCTCCCGAGCTTTCTATAAGTCCGGAAGCTTTTTGTTTGTTTGTTTTTTGTTTTGTTTTGTTTCGGTTTTTGGTTTTTCAAGACAGGATTTCTCGGTAGTTTTGAAGCCTGTCCAGGAGCTTGCTCTGTAGACCAGGCTAGCCTCCAACTCATAGAGCTCCATCAATCTGGAATCTTCATGCTGAGAGCCATTTAGCCTCTGGTTCTAAGTGGTTGTCGTGTGTTTGGCCGCTTCTGAGTGCTCCATGGTGACCTGACCATGAGCAGGGACCCCTGCTGAGATGCTTCAGTGTCCTCATTATGAAATTTTATGTTTGGTTTTATAATTTTTCAAAATGTGGACTTTTGAGGCTGTCCTTAGGAATTGCTTCTTGTGGAAGATTTTGCTTCCTTCTTATAAACTGTACAAAATATTGATCATCACACTGGGATCTCATGACCTGACCTGTTTCTCTGACATGAAGGCTCAGGAACATTTTTACAAAATCCAGAATCCCCTAGCCCCATGCCTTTTTCAAATGCCTCCCATGAGATGGGCCCTTTACATATCGATTGGTTGGAAACGAATTCTATGATTGAACTTTGAACCCCAAAGAGCAAGACAACCCAGGCCAGCCTGGTGGGAAGAGTGGCAGGTAGAGAGTACCAGGAACAATGGCAGCCTTTTTTTTTGGCCCACAAGGAAGATTTTCACACAGTGCTAGCACCAAGAATTATCTGTGTGCACATTGCCTGTGTGTGCGCGCATTCGTGCATGGGTGTTGCGCAGGTTGCTCTTTTGAAGCTTGCTCCACTCACCACTCTTCCCTATACTACACTGTGAGTTGAACACCTGCTTGTTGACAATGATTATAATCCTATCCTTGCTTCTTTGTTCATAAGGCAGTTTGGTGGGCAGTGCTTGTTTATCTATTGTCTAAGGTTTCAAGAGTTTGGCAATAGTCACACTCAAATTTCTCTGTTAGGTAGCACAGAGCTTCCTGCAAGCAAGAAGCTTAAAAATGAATGTTGAAGATGACGGTTCTCATCGGAAACCTCAGAGAACTTTGAACAGTGACAGAAGTCTTGTCTTGCCTCATGGTTAAAGTTTTCTTCTTGGGAAGATTTAAGCATGCTGGAAGCAGATAGCCACACAGTATGAAGGCATTTGTCATGCTTTCCCTGGGATTAGCTGAGAGTGTAGGCATCCCACACCGCCTGGCGATGCCGCCAAGGCTGAAATTCCTCCTTTGCTTTAAGGCATCTGAACTGCTTTTGAAATAAACACATCTGGATTGGAAGTCGACCATGTAAATAAGATCTAGAGCCCTTGCTTCTGTCCGAACAGAAAATATGAAGGACCTGGCCAGGGTTTTCTAAGCAGACCGTAGAGACGTTGAGCATTGCCAGCCTTTCCTTCCTTTATCTTCGTTGTTTATTTTATTTCTTTGCAGAAGAATCTGCGTCATGTCTGCAACATGTGTCCAGACATGGCCCTTAGATCTAAACATGTTTACTCCTCTGAGCGCCAAGCCTCCATCACTGCACACTGAATACCTCCTCATTAACATGGACTTGGCATTGATGAGTCTGCGTCTAGGGGTGATGGGGGTTCCTTGGGGCTGTAAGCTCCATGAGGCAGCCTTGGCTCCATTTTACATCCTGACGCTAGCCCTTTAAATAATACAGAAACATTTGCTTTGTGTCTCATTGCATTTTAGAAAGCTTTGAAAATGATGACCAAGCATTTCCAGCACAAGTGGAAATACCTCCACTCTTGCCACGTGTCATTGTGAAACTGTTTTCTTTGTCCATGTTGTTGACTTCTTATGCTCTTAAAAACATGTTGACTTTTAGCTTATTTTCTGACTTCCAAAGACTATCTAGTTTTCAAATATTTCTTCTTGGGGGTCTCTAATTTTATAAATGTTATGAAATTTTTTTTCTGCAGTAAATGAGCCTGTGAGAGCAGAGGAGCAAATACTTGCAGTGTCTCTGCGTCACCGGGGTGTCACTCCCTGAATAAGGAAGCCAGCATCAGAATAGCCCACAACAGACTTCACTCTGCTGACCTTTGGAAGGAGCTGTGGTCTCCACCATTGAATTATTACCCAACGTTCACGGGTTAATGACATTTCTTTGGACATGAGGGATGGGATTGAAATAGGTCCAACTCTGTAGCCCAGACTAACCTAGAATCTGATATGTGGTCTAGGTCTCCAACTTATGGCAATTCTCTTGCCTCAGTTTCCCATTTGCTAGGGTTAGAAGCATGAACCAGTTCTTAATGAAATTTTTAAACTGATGTTCTCAGGGTAAATTCTGCAAACTCAACACCATCACTTAGTGTAATCCTCAGTAGAGATGGACGGTGACCTCAGCAGCGGCACAATGAGAGTGAAGTCCAGCTTTTGTTCCAGAGAGGATAGATTATGATTTTGGTTCCCCAGCAGTGATATATTCATGGCTGTATTAAAATACAGACCACACAACACATACCCACACACCCACTGTGGAATGTTACTTTTTTTTTTTTGGTTTTTCAATACAGGGTTTCTCTGTAGCTTTGGAGCCTGTCCTGGAACTAGCTTTTGTAGACCAGTCTGGCCTCAAGCACACAGAGATATCCTCCTGCCTCTGCTTCCCAAGTGTTGGGATTAAAGGCATGCACCATCACCACCCAGCAGAATATTACTTTAACTATGTAAAGGTGTATTATATGTTTATGCTGCATTTGTTTAGTTATGTAAAGAAGTGTTGCCTTGCCTGCCTAAGGCAACTAATTGGTCTAATAAGAAACTGAATGGCTAATAGCTGGGGAGTAGAGGGATAGGTGGGCCTGGTGGGCAGAGAGAGTAAGTAGGAGGAGGAAAGAACAAATGAGGGAGAAAAAAAGGGAGATTCTTGGGGACAGCCAGCCAGGCAGCTGTCAGCCAGTCAAATATGGAGGAAGCAGGAAAAGCTGAACTTACAGAATGAAAGAAAGGTAAGAAGCCCCAGGGAAAACATAGATGGAGAGAAAAAGTTAAATTAAGTTATAAGAACTAGTGGAATAAGCTTGCACTAAGGCCGAGCAATCATAATTAATAAAAAGTCTCTGTGTCATTATTTGGGAGCTGGTTGATGGCCCAAAGAGAAAGCCTGCTACATACATAGTTGCACAGACATTCACACTTGCATGCATGCACCTACACGCACATGTATACACATACACGTGCATGCATATACTCACACATGTCTAGGAATGATGCAGATCTAGGAAGTGTAGACTTTGAGAACAAATTGACCTAGATACTGGGTGGGAGATACTGTTCCTGTCAAGCAGAGTAGACTGGAAACTCTCAGAGCCTATAAGGAAGTGTACCAAGGAGAGGAGGGAATGGAACCCCAAGAGAGAAGTCAGGTTCCTAGGCAGTGTTGCTGAGCTGGGCATCTGAAAGGAAGGGACAGCCAGTGTTCTCTAGAGGAGCAAAACCAGAAAGAAACTGTATTAAAGGAATCTACCACATCAGCTTACTTTAAAATAGTAACAGCCTTTGTCTCACACCTGAAAGCCTGAAAACCTGGTAGTTGCTTGGTCCTTGAGGCTAGATTCTCTAGAGACTAACAAGTTGCTGACTGCTCAGTCCAAAAGGGTTTAACTATGCAGCCTGGCTGGTCTGGAACTCACTATATAAACTAGGCTAGCCGTGCAGTTATAGGGAGCCAGTTGTCTCATCCTCCCGACTTCTGGGTTAAAGACATGTGCCACCAAACTTGGGCGCAGTCACAGCTTCACTGCCGTGATAAATATCTAAGAAAAGTAATTTAAAAGAAGGAATGGTTAGTTTTGGTTTATGACTTCAGAAGTTTTAATCCATGGTCGGTCAACTCTATTACTTTGGGCCAGGAGTGAGGCGGAACCTCATGGCAAGGAGAGAGTATGACAGAGGCTGTTCTCTTATGGCTGCTGGGAAGCCGGGGTGGGAGTGGCAGTGGAGGTTTGCATCAGTGACTTCCTCTCCTTTCCCCTTCGGTTCATCAGACCAGGTAGCCCATTAGATGGTGCTGTCTACATTCAGGGCAAGTCTCCCCTCTCAGTCACTGCTGAATGTCAATTACCTCTAAAATACCCTCACAGATACACCAGCAAGCTGGCTTTACTCATTCTTAGGGATCTCTGAATCCAATAATATTGACCATCAAGATTTATCCTCATGGGAACAGGGTTATACATGGCCATCCATGAGGATCCCTGGGTCAGACCCAGAATGCAACTTACTTCTGCTAATAGGCCACTGGCCATGTGATCACATTAAGTCAACAAGAAAAGTCTTGATAACCAGCTAGTTGGTCTTTGCCACATCCAGATGATGGAAAGTGAGACATCACATGGTGTAGGAGGGTCTTCTGTCTATGTGTTACTTTCATTGGTTGAATAAAGAAACTGCCCTGGACTTTTGATAGGGCAGAACTTAGATAGGTGGAGTAGACCGAACTGAATGCTGGGAAGAAGGGCAATGTAGCAGATGCCATGGTTCTTCTGCCTGAGACAGATACTGGTTAGACTCATGCCGGTAAACCACAGTCAACTGGCGATACACATTAATGGAGATGTGTTAAGCTAATATGTGAGAGTTAGCCAATAAGAGGCTAGAGGTAGTGGGCCAGGCAGTGTTTAAATAAATACAGTTTCTGTGTGATTATTTTGGGTGTAAGCTAGCTGGGGGGCCGGGATGAAACAAAGGGACCCTCTCTCCCAACAAAATGGCGCAGGGTAATCTAGCCAGGTGGCCAGAACAAGGGGCCCTGCTCCGTACAACAATTACAGTTGTTACATTGGGTCAAAGAAGAAGGTTCACTTAGAAACCAGCAATGCTGTAGGATCCTGGGTCTCCCTTGCTCCTTGAGGCGCAATATGCAAGGGCTGTTTATGCTAGCCAGCCAAGCTTCCTGCTAAATTCTTTGCTAGCTCCACTTTTAGCCAGGTGATTCAGCTGTAGGCTTTGTTCTAACCTTGAAATGGTAATTTCCCACCTGCCTAGAAGAGCTTCCACAGTGCCCTAGTCCCCTCTTCACTATCTGCCTCTGCTCCCTCTGCCTCCACCCCCTACATGGGAAAAATTTCTCACACAAGCGCTAAGTTGCCCGCGCCTGAGGGGATCTCCTTTTCTGGGGAAGAGTATATTAACATGGCAAAAGCTAAATAAACTTGGCATTTGGCTATTTCTTGACGGATGACCCAGATCTCTCTCTCTCTCTCTCTCTCTCTCTCTCTCTCTCTCTCTCTCTCTCTCTCTGTGTGTGTGTGTGTGTGTGTGTGTGTGTGTGTGTGTGTCTTTTGTTCAACCCCCAGGCCTTCACCCAGGCTCATGGTAGGTATGGAAGATGCACAATCCATACCGGGAGGGTGGCGCAAAATTGAGTGGGCCACAATGCAACTGACTACTGCCATTGTCAATATTCCTTGTGAGATTTCTTATCATTGTAGTGACCCTCCTGTAGATGGAAGCAGAGAGGGCTCTGAGCTGGACCTGGTCAAGGAAGGCAGCATGCTTACCTCTTCCTGTGTGTGCCTGAGGGAGGTTGTGCTTTCGCCCTCTCTGAACTAAACCCTCTCGTCTAAAAATATCACATCAAGGAATGCAGCCACGTCTGGCCGCTGTAAAGGGAGATGGGTGTTTTCGCCGCCTAATGGCTTTTGAATGGACCCATTCAAAATATCCTGGATGGAGAGGTCTGTGCTTCTAACGTGGGCACACAGCTCTTGCTTTGGGTGTATTTTTAGAATTCGCTGCACTGTCTGGAAATGTTAATTGGGAAAGGCTACCGCTAATCTTTTAGCACATTCAGGGAATATCTTCAAGGATTGACACAACTGTGTGTTAGAGGTTTTTAAAGAGCTAAGGCTGAGGACTGTTCCCTTTGGGGAAACAAAGACAGAATGGGAATATAATCACACAAGCACACCACATACACACGCGTGTACACACATGTGTGCACAAGCACACACATATATATCTCAATCAGTTCTGCTTAAAAGAAAGAGTCTTTGTCTTGAAAATAATCTGAGATTGAGGAGTCTAAACCCCCAAAGCATACAAATAATAGAACATGTCTGAAAGGACTTTTAAAGGTAAAGGCATTTGAAGACAAGATCACACCATTGAACTAATTGAGGGATAGCACACTCGAGGGGAAACTATGATCCAAGACATGTCATTGCAGGGAGCAGGGTGACTTTATGGTGGGTGGTACACAGCAAACTTACTGGTGACTGAAGAACGGTCATTATTTTTCTTTATTTTGGTTTTCCTTTTTAAGTTTTAGTTATTATTTGCAGATGTTTGTGCTTAGAAGAGGAGTAATGGCTAGTTCAAAATATTGATTTGCAATTGCATAAAAATATCATATAAAAACATCTTAATGAAATCAGTGTTCTTTTGAAGTAACTACCTAAACACCAGAAACATACTTCATGGCAATTAAGTGAGAACTCAATTGCTCTGACCAAAAATGTAGCTAAATTGGCTGGATGTGCATTTGGTAGGGGATTCCCATGTCCAGCATCTTGATGGTTCAGCCTGCTTGAATGTTGTGTTGGATCTGTACAAATCATCTGCATAGCAGAGGTCAAGCTGTTGATCCCCTCCATCATTCTTTTGTCTGAATCTGTATATTCCCATGATGCTATATTCCATTCTTTCTCAGGATCCCACTCTCGCACTGAAGTCACCCATAATGATTAGTATGTCATTCTTATGTGCCCTGCTACCTTGTCCTGTAGATCTGTGTAGAAACTGTTGATGACATCCTTCCTCTTCTGCTTCCCCTATTGGCGCATATACCTGTATGACAGTTACTGGATGTGTCATTGTCCCAAATCTGGCTTATATAATTTGGTCATTTACAAGTCTGTGCCCAAGCATGCATTTTTGGGCCAAACTGGATAGCACTAAAGCTGCACCCGCAGCATGTTTTCTCTCTCCTTCTGAGTTTATAATCTTGTATCTATTTATTACAAATTCTTGTGCTCCTGTCCAGTGCGTTTCTGACATCCCGCCAGAAGTGACTGAACTGAAGTGGCAGGAAACTCTAGCATCCGAAACAGCCAATCGTTTCCTAGTGCTGACTTAGGGTCAGATCACCAACTTGTTATGGCCAACATTCAACTAAAACTTAGGAGAGGCCCACCAGGAAAGATGAACCGGAAGACTGATCATAAACAACTGATGAACCCAGTTCATCTCTGTACAGAGAGGATAAGAGAACCGCTGAAAAACAAACGAGGGAAATCATTAAGTAGCCCTTTGCAAATATAACAAGCGAATGGGAGAAAATCAAAAGAGCCACACAGGAGGCTTCAAAGGAGACGCTTGGTTATGGAAAAAGGGCAACGCCAGCAGAATGGCTTACTGCAGAGACAGTCCATCTGACAAAAGAAAGAAGGAGGCTAAAGAGCAAACGAAGAGACAGTCCACAGGCAACAGAGCACCACAACTATCTGATCTGCAGGGAGGTCAAAAGAAGAGCAAAGAAGGATGGAGAGCTGTATTACAAGGTACATGCAAAGAGGTAGAAGAGGCTAGACTCCATAATAAAACACATCAAGTCCATGAAGCCATCAGACAGATAACTACTAGATATGTTCCTCAGATTTTGGGTGATTAAAGATGGGCAAGGTTATTTATTAACAGAACCAGGGGGAGTTAAGAAAAGATGGAGACAGTGCTTGGACACTCTTTACAAAGTCCCTAGTGCTGTCCATGTAGACTATGAGAAAGACTCAAGCAGCCACTTAAACACCAGCGAGACGAGGAAATATTAAATATTGATTGTTGTAGGAGGATGGACCAGCTTGTTTGTCCCAGCCACCCGGCTAGCTTAGCCCTGAAACAACCACACAGAAATTGTATTAATTAAATCACTGCTTGGCCCAGTAGTTCTAGCCTCTTATTGGCTAACTTTCACATCTTGATTTAATCCATTTCTATTAATCTGTATTCTAACTGGTGTCCGTCTGAGGCAGAGGATCCATGGCTTCTCTCTGACTCTGCTTTCTTCCTCCCAGAATTCAGTTCTGTCTCCCCTGCCTACTTAAGCCAAGTACTAAGTTGATAGGCTTAGTCCTATCAACTAAGCCAAGGCAGTTTCTTTATTCATTAACCAATGAAAGCAACACACAGACAGAAGGAACTCCTACACCAATTGACAGGAGTGAGATAGAGAAAGCTATCAAGAGAATGAAAGACCCCAGGAGTACATGACATCACAGTGGAGGAGCTGGAGGCAGCTACAATAGGCAAGGGGCAGAGGCACTTCTGAGACTCTTCAGAGAGATATGGGAGTATGAAGTAATTCCCGCAGAATGGAAGAACTTAGTCATAATTCCCATACACAAGAAGAAGGACAAGCTGGACTACTCAAATTACAGGAGCATTAGTCTATTGTGCCCTAGCTGCAAGATCTTCTCCTTCATTATCCTGCAAAGGATCAAGGGCAGAACAGAGGAAATCCTAGCAGAGGCCCAGTGTGGGTTCAGAGGTAAAAGGAGCACAAGTGATCAGATCTTCACTTTGAAGCAACTGGCAGAAAAATACAAAGAATTTGGAAGAGACATATATGTCTGTTACAGCAACTTTAGGAGGCATTTGATAGCATTTGGAGAAAAGGATTTTGGGAAACAATGAGGAAGTATCATAGGAGTATTGCAGGGATGCGTCCCTTCACCACTACTCTTTAATCTATTCCTGGAGTTAATAATAGCAACAGCCCTGGAGGATGAGGAGATAGGCGTGCAGATGGGCGAACCAATAATTTGTGCTTTGCCAACGATACACTACTTACTGAAAGTCCATATGAGCTGGCGGAAGTCAGTGAAAACCTTGGTATGAAAGTAAACATTGGGAAGACTGAGATACAACACATGGGAAGGGCACCCAAGAATTTTAACATCATGAGAAAGAACCAGAACCTCAAGCAAAGAGTCAGCTTTGTCTGTCTGGGAGGAAACCTCAGAACAAAGGAGGGAACCATTTCACACATCAGGATGCGCATAGGGATAGTGAGGGCCGCATTCCAGGCACCACAGGCACCAGGAAAGGGTTGGTCAACAAGAGACATAATGACCACATAAAATTACAAGTATATGAGACACTTGACTTGATTTGTCTTCTTTACAACTTCGACACATAGACAACCCAGAAGCACCTTAGAATCCCCTGGGAGCTTTAAAACATGCTGTGCCCAGGTTTCTCCAGTCCTCTGAGGTGGTCACATCCTGAGAGCAGCTGCACCAGGGGAGAGCATCGCTTGCTTCCCTTTATCCCTTGAGCCACAGCGAAGGTGGGAATGCACAGGCTAGGACAGGGGAAAAGGAAGGCAGGGTGGGGCAGCATCACCAGCCTCTTGCAATGCTACACACAGCGCAGCCTCGACCTAAGCCCCTGAGGCACAGCCTCGACTTAAGTCCCTGAGTCCAGTGTCGAGGTGGCCTTCCCTACCTCTCTTTGCGCCATGAAGATCTCAAAAGTTTTATAAGCTGGGAACCGAAAGCTCCCATTTCATTGTGTGTCCCCCACTGTACTGTGGCGACACTCCATGGCCTGCCTCTCTTCCGTGTGCTTATTGAACGGGCAGTTCCAGGTGACCTCTGCCCAGTGACATTCTCCATGTATCTATTGATATCACAAATATACCCACGTCCCTCTGCCAGGCTCTGCTAATTTGTTTACTACCCAGCCTGGGCTGAGTGAAGAAGGAACCATTTTCAAGGTCCCACACTCAGCCCCTCGGATTAAAAGCTCTCTGATGAAGAGTAACTACTGCTGCTCTTTCTAGAGGCTAGCTTCTGGGGTATGACCTGCTAACAGACTGTGACAAGCTCACCCAATACACCCATGCACAAGACATACAGGCTGTATCGGGTTGAAGCCACCCAGTGCCACCCAGGGATCAGACTCTCTGTGAGTCAAAATTAACAGTTAAGGAATTCCTCATCTATGCCACCCATTTCTTCTGGGTCATGATTTCAAAGGACTTTGTGACTTGGGAGAGTTTCTTAATTGTGAGTTGGTCCCAGGACTGTGCTGCGTTTTCCATCTCTCCAGAAAAGGAGGTCAGACAGGTCATTGAAATGGCATGCAGATAGGAGAGGGTGCATTTTGTAGTTCATCAGAGGAAGGACCACTTGGAAAGCCACATTTGGATGCACCACATCTTCTGATTGTTGCAGCCCACAGGTAACCCTGGCTTTCATTTAAACATTTAAACATTACTACAAATTTGTGGAAAAGTTTCTGTTTCAACAGCCTAGAGCTGAAGAAGCCTACCTTAAACATGAAGAAAATGGCTCTCTCATTCTCCCTGTGTACACTGTAACAGAATGCCACAGGTGGGGTAATGCACACATGTATGTGGTGGCCAGACGCTGAGGTTGGAGATTATCCTCACTCTACTCTTCCACCGTATCCTTTGAGACAGGGCCCCCTCAAACCTGGAGGTCACCCACATGGGGAGTCTCCCTAGACAGCCGGCTCTGAAGATCCTACAGGCAGGACATCATGCCCAGCTGGCATTTGTGTGGGTTTCAGGAATCCAAACTCACCCTGACTTGGCAAACATTTAAACCAATTCCTCAGTGTGAGTCCTAACCCCATTTATGAGGGAGGAACCCTCACAACCTAATCACCTGTCACGTTTATCACCTTTGTAACCCACAGATCTCGAAACCCATTTCGCCCCCCAGCATCTCCTGATGTGATTCCAAAGCTGATGCCTGCACTCACAACATGAAGTTCACATTGCTTTGAAACACTTGGACCAATCTATGGCTCCTGCCTAAGTATCAGCTAAAACGATGAGTTCCTGAGAACGAGGTTCTCTGAGTCAGGCTGACTTCCCATCCTTCCAGGCCCTCTGAGCTCTCTGTGTGTCAAGATAAATCAGCAGAAAGATTTGGGTCTGGACCACATTAGCTAAATTCCCCAAAGAAATATCTTCACTGAGTTATGATTTAATAAACAGTTTGCTCTTGGTGTCTACTGCAGGTCAGCGTAAGAAATGGCTTTGAAAGGGTCATTTCTACATCAGACTAAGCCACTTTTAAGTTTGTATTGTCATTTATATGAAAGTGAACTCAACAGCAATCTTCGTGAATTTACTGCAGGAGAAAACTTCCTATGAAGGAATTGGGTGGTTGAAACAGTGACACTCAGCACACCTCCCCACTTCAGAGGGTAGCTATGAAACTTACGCTTCTGTATAGTGTTTTTGATGCAATTTTCCTTAAGCTAAATCTCTGAGGTGCTAAGTCCCTCTCCTTTCTCATTTCTAACCATTTGCTTACTTTGAGGCTTACTCTTGCACCTTGCATGTCTTCTTTCATATAGTGTTAATTTGGGAAGTGCACCGGGGGCATGCAAGCAGGCTCCTAACTCCTAGACTCAGGGGTTTCTCATTTCCTCAAAGGAAGGTCTGGACAGAGGCAGGTGCAAACCATGCATATTTTGCAAGGGTGTGGGGCCTCCCACAGGAGTCTGAGCCCAAAAAGCAGGCTAGAGTGAGAAGTGCTGAGCATCTAGGGAAAATCACTATGTGAATGGGGAAGCCAAGAAACCAAATGTACTAATGTGGCAAAATATGGGAATGTTAGACAAATTCATACCTAAGTATCTATTAAACTATCAGCATCAACTTAGAATAAATAGATTATATGTATGTCTGTCTTATAAAAGTGACAATTGCCAAAAGACTTGCTTGTTTCAGAGTCACCATGATCTTATTGTTGGTGCCTTTTGTTTTCTGACCATTTTCAAATCAAAAGGAAAAGGCATTCCTAGGAATGGTTCTACTGAAGTGTTTTACCGGGTGCACTGGCTGTGAGTAGTCCTAAGCAGACTTCTGACTTGGTGCCCAGTAGGTGTCCAAGCCCTTCTGATTCTAATAACACCTGGCTCTTCCTGTAGGAATGGTGAATGCTGCAGGTGTGTGGCTTACCCATCAGAAAGATTCAGCCCCTGTAGATTTTCCATTCCTCAACTCCCCATGACTCCAAAATAGGTAGTAAATAATTGTGAACTCACCTTGAGCAAAAAAAGCAACCCTTTGCCTTGGACCAGAGGCAGGAGCTTCCAGTGGGAGTTCATCTGGAAAGAAATGCTCACACCGGTGAGAGACGGGTAAGACAGGAACACAAAGTGTCAAGAGCCGTGAAAACTAAAAGCTAAGGCCAGGACTTGGGACTTAGGAACAAAAGGAAACAGGAGAGAAAAATCATTGCTAAGGGAATAAAGATGCTGAATAGGGGTATTCACTTTTATGTCACCAAAAATTAATGCAAGGAGTGGGATAGTAACTCAGTCAGTAAAGTGCTTGCCTTCCAAGCATGAGGACAGAAGTTCAATCTCCCAGAGCTCACATAAGAAAAGCCAGGTGTGGTGGTGGACATTTAAAATTTCATCTCTGGGGAGGTGCAGACCGGTGGATCCCTGGAGCTTTCTGGCCCACCAGCAGTCTTAGTCAGTGTTCTAAACCCGGGAAGAGACACCATGACCATGGCAACTCTTTAAAAATAAGGCATTTAATTGGGGCTTGCTTACAGTTTCAGAGGTTTAGTCCACTTTCGTCATGGTGGGGAGAGCACCGGTATGCAGCCAGACATGATAGCTGGGAGTCCTACATCCAGATCTAAAGATGAGAGAGAGAATGAGAGAGAGAGAGAGAGAGAGAGAGAGAGAGAGAGAGAGAGAGAGAGAGAGAGAGAGCGAGCTACTGGGCCTAGCTTGGATAATAAGACCACCCCTCCTAATCCTTTCAAATAATGCTACTCCCTGATGACCAAGCATTCAAATCTATGAACCTATATAGTGGGACATTTTTATTTAAACCACCATACCCGCTTAGCCTACTTAGCAAGTTCCAGTCAATGAAAGAATGTATCTTTAAAAAGGCAAAGGTAATACCTTTGACATCTGACACCTGAGATTGTCCTCTGGTCTACACACACATACACACACATCTCTTTGAAATGATGAGTATGCTAACCTGACTGTAGTAATCATTTCACTATGTAGTTGCTTAATGAAAATTTGGCCCAGGACGGCCTCCGTACCCAAAGATAATGCCATAAGATTGTATGGAATTGAAGAATTACTCAGTCTCTGCTTCAAGGGCATGTCTGACCACAGTGGTGGGAAGTTGTTCCATAGGCTCCAGTTCCTAGAGGATTCCCCCACCTCGGGTAACACCACAGACTGGGAACCAAGCACTTAGACATGTGAGACTTTAGAGGTATTCCAAATCCCGGCTGTGGCAGCCTGTGCCTTCTGAAGCTGCGTTCATATTCCACAACGTTTGTGCAATGAGCAGATCTCTTAACCATGCAGGTGGATCCCAGTGCAGTCCATTGCTGAGTGATGCATGACTATATGTTGACATAAAAAAGTGTATCAAGATTTCATGCCATACACCTTAAATACACTCCGCAAAGACAGCACTGACATAATAATGTTTAAGAGCTTGATGTATAAATGGGATGGGAGTAGGCCTTGAGATATTCTGGGCAGCCGACCAACTTCTGGGATCTCAAACTCGTCATTGGTCATCTGCATTTTGTCTCAGTGGCCGTACTCTGATATCTCTCCACTGAATGGCTCTAGCAACAGCAGGAAGATGTTCCAAAAATGTTTATTGCTGATGATTTCTCTACATAATATTTTATTGTGTTTATTTGTTTGAGACAAGTGTTCACTATTTTGCCTCGGCTGTCTTTGATCTTACATTTCTTCTACCTCAGCTTCCAAACGCTGGGTTTATAGGTTTGTACCACGCCTGACTCTAAGATATTATTACTTAATTTGAAATGAGGGGCCTCACCTTAGTCTATGCCTTCTTAATACCTAATTCAGAACTTGTAACTTTTATGGAGTCCTCTAGAAATGGTGCCGGCAATGGACTGTGATCTATTAGCACGTGATTCTCTTTCAGTCATGCCTCTTGATGGCAGATACATAAATAGAGGAAACTGAGTACCCCAAATCTCAGACCCAGCTCTCTATGATGGCTGGCAAGGCCTGAACAGTGTTTCCCTAAGGTTGTGTCTCTTGATGTCTGGTAATTTGGACAGTTTTATTTCTCCATATTACATGCTGAGAAGCTATAGGCCTTTAAAATTACATATTTTTCAGCTTCCATAGTAATTTTAGACATAAAATATTGCAAAAGCCACTCAGAGATTTCCCATATGCCGTTCACATGTTAACATCCTACTTAAGGCCAACTGAGCAATAAACATTGGTGAGCTCCTCTTGACTAAACTACAGGCTTTATTCGGGCTTCACCATTTATGACGGCTAGCTTTGTCAACTTGACACAACCCAAACTTACCTTGGAAGAGAGTCTCAAGCAGAGATTGTCTACATTGGGTGGGCTTATAGGCAAGACTGTGGGGGTTATCGTAATTAAATTAGACATGGGAAGACCCATACTACTATGGGTGGTACTATTCCCTAGGCCAGAGGTTCTGAACCATCTAAAATTAGAAAAAAAAAATCAAGCCAAGCATAAGCAAACAACTGCACATGTACTCATTTATTTCTCTGTGTCGATGTGATGCGGCCCCTGGATTGTAAGAGCGGAGAAAGCTATTTGAGCATTAAACATGCATGCATGCGTGCATTTCTTTCTGCTTTTGATCATGCACGGTGTTATTAGCTGCTTGAAACTTCTGCCATTGCAATTTTCCTACTAGAGTAGACTATAATCTGGAAATATAAGCCAAATAAGCCCCCCATCACCTCTGAATTGTTTGGGGTGTTTTGTTGTTGTTGTTGGTAGTGGTGGTGGTTTTTGTGGGGATGGGTGGCAGTGGTAGTCAGGGTATTTTAACACAGCAACAGAAATTAAAACATCATTCACACGAATGTCTCTTTTCTTTTGGTCTAGGGTCTAATCTGGATTCTCCATTCTATTTAGCCTTTTGAGTTTACTCACCTAGAGCCTCAGCCTCAAGCAGCCAGCCACTTTATGCCTCCTTCCTTCGGATCTTCCCCGGGTCCTGTCGGGCCCATGAAGGGCAAGTGACTCCCAAGTGGTTAGTGATTCCCAGTACACGTTTTCCTCCAACATCTGTACTGGGGCTCGATAACAGCTGCAGCTGCCAATTGAAGAACACTCTTCACACATGTGGTGTGGAAAGAACTCTTCATTCTTCATTCTCAGGCCTGTGAGCTTACTTGCACTCACTAATGGGCCTGTCAGTGGCAAGGCTTTCCAATAACGAGGACAGGTTATGATTTGTCTGTGGTGATGATTGTGTAGCTTCAGCATTTAGACAAGACAGGAGCTGCTGGATCTGTACACACACATACCCTCCCTCCAAAGAGCCGCCACACCTGATGTCTTTTGGGGCCGTGGAAATGTTTAAACGCATCACAGCTGACTGCCATCCAAAGTAATGAAACGCAAACATTGTAGTGCCTTCTTTTTTATTTCTGTTAGCGTGTGCGTTCTCTTTGGGTCCACTGGGACTAAACCTCTGAAGGGCTTTTATTTCATGGCCACCTTTCCTTGAGAAGAGTCTCATTTTGCAGTTACTGAAACCACAAATAAGAGTGCTTGCTCATTTGTCTTAACTTAGAGTTCATACAGAAGCCCAAATCGAGGGCTGGACCTGAGTTGTTCTTCAAGGTGGGAACATCTCTTGGTTAGACACGCTTCTTGGATTTCTTTGTTCACCTCTGTTCCTCCAGTGGTCTGGAACATCTGTGGTCTGGTTGGAGAGATCGGAGTCTAATTAGCCTGTCTTTGCACATTCTAGAGATCGATGGTTAACATATTGAAGACTTTCCCTTCTAGTCTTTGGGATTTTCAGGACTGTCTCTCTATGGTTCTGATACCCGAAAATAATTCAGCAAACAACTCAAAAGAAAAGCTTTACGTACAGTAACATTCTAGAAGGAGAGTAAGTTAAGAGTGCCAAGGTCCAAATGAACTAGAATACCCCAAGCCTGTCAATGGCAGATGGGGCTGCCGCCATGCCACCAAGTACCTTCCATTTGTCTTAAGTGTGTATTGCTGCCAACCCAGCAAGGCTCTCGGGATCCTGGACTATGATCTGGCAGTGTCCCCACTGCGTCATATAGCTTAAAAATGCAACGTCAAAGACTTTAGCGGTGCGGGTAGACAGCACCTCTCTTAGGACCCTGCTAACTCCCACGTGCTCAACTTCCAAAGGTCTCATCTACCTTGTACAGGGCAGAAAAATCACCTCACAAGTCGTACCTCAGATTTATTGAAGAATTTAAACGTCTCAAAATACTGTCAGGCTCTTTCATTCTCTTTCTCTCAAAGATCTTGGGCAAGGGGACTGCCGTGTAAGCCAAGTATTGATGTGATCTGCTGGATAGAGAAATGATTCTAAGGAGACATCATTTTCCAGGGTGTCACGTGCCTTCCTTCAAGCAGTCTAGCTGCTAGACTTCTGTCCCCTATTCTCAGATGGTACCCTCTGAGCCCACTGGGGTTTTGGTGATCTCTCCTTTACTGGCTTTCAAGCGTTCTACTCGTGAGACATTTCAAAACCGAATCCATTTTAGGGTTCTCAGCACCTTTCTGGAATTCAGAGATTGAAGCAGAAGTTCCAACAGTAGAGAATGACATGGCCAGCCAGGAAATGCAAGGGCATGTTAATTACTTTTCTTATTGTTGTGAACGTGACAAGAAACAACTTAGAGAAGGGAGGGTTTGTCTTCTCTTACAGTTTACAAAGGGCCATAGTCGATTAGGACAAGGAAGGCAGAGCAGCCAGAACCTGAGGAAGCGGGTCGTGTTGCTTCTAGGGACTGGAAATAGGAAGGGATGAATCCTGGTGCTCTGTTCACTTTTCCCTTCTGATTCAGTCTAGGACTCCAGCCTACGGAAATGACTGGAGTTCACATTCAGGGGGTCTTCCTTCTTCTGTTAAACCTTTTGGGAGCACCCTCAGCTATCTCCAGAACTGTATTTACGCAATGGTTCTAAATACAATCAAGAGGATGATAAAAATTAACTGTTGCAAAGAGGAACAGGGCCTATCAGCTCTCCAAACTCCACAGAAGTCGCGTTTGTGTGGACTCTCGGTTCCTTGTCTTATTGTTTCGGTTTGTGTTTTGAGTCTGGAAATAATAGAAAGGCTTGTGTCAACCAAAGCATCAGTTAGAAAGCTGGACCAGGGTCCCTGTGCTGATTGCTGATCTAACAGTTCTGAATTCTGGTGGCCAACTCCCAACATCAGATGGAGAATCATAATTAATGAGGTTATTTAGTTTGTAAAGTCAATTAGGTCAAAGACCATTAATTATCCAACGACTCTGTCAATTCCAAATTACTATGTGCCTTTGTATTATGACTAGCCAAAGTTGGTATACCATTCATAAAATAAATAACAATAAATCATCTAACAATTTCTGATAGAATGATGAATTAGTAGCATTACTTGGATTCCAAAAAAGATTCTCCCTCAATTAGCAGATGAACAGCATTGGAATTAAAGGAGATAGAGAGTCCCAGAACCCAGCATATATTGCTGTCACAAGAACTCGTTAGAGAATTTTCCCAATGCCTGCTTAGCATCCTCTCTTCAAGGGTTTCCCATGGGTCCCTGATTTTCCGAGACCTCCCGGCACCTGAGACCCACTTACCTCTGCTTCTCCCAGCAGTATCTTAAGGCCCTCAGGGGTGAGGGTAGTGCCAGGCATTTAGTCTCCAGAAGCTCCTTCCCCTCACCCTCATGTGGCTTGCACGTGTTCATAATGACATCCTTGGAGTGTGTCAGCCAGTACCATCTGGGGCGCCTGGAGGAGTGTCTGGGAGAGGGGTGACAACTCAATCTTAGGCCAGAGGGTGGGGAAACATATTGGGTGATTGCAGTTTCTATTGAGACAGAGGGAGTCTGGCAGGAGGATGTCCACATCTGCTAAATCCATTACGAAGCCTCTGCTCATCAGGAATATTACAATAAGAATAGCCATCAATCTGGCTCGAATCAGCTCTCCTCTTTTCTGGTCATCGTTTTCTTTCTGGCCTGATTCAGCCGGCTCCTAATAGCATGCTGGAGGAGTGTCAGTCTTTGCTTGGGGCACCTGGTTAGTCGGCTGTCTGTTCATTTTGGAAAAGTTGAACCAGGCCCCTAGATATTGAGCTGATAGGCCCTGAAAATGACAAAGGCCCTTGAGTGCCTGGGTGCTCAAATTGCTGAGGGAAAGGACACACGTCCTGAATTCAACACATCTGGCCTTTGTGAAATGGATGACTGTACCAGGGCTTCTCGATCTTCCGAAAGTGTAAGAGTTGCTGGCGTATTTGTTAAGCCATCATCTATAAGCCCTACCCCAATGAATTCAGAATCAGCAGGATTATCGGGACAGGGCCTGAGGATTTAGTGATTATGCTTTGGGTCGTATCATTCAATCATTTCCTCATTGCCCCAGCCTTGCTATCTCCTGAGAATCTGTAATGACTGAGTTTCAAACTCCATCCAGACCCACGGCATCTGAAAACTATATTTTAACACAGACGCTCTTTGCACGCCACGACATGAGGTGCATGGGTCTGTATCATTAATCCTGTACTTGACACAGAGTTGGATATTATGGTCTCAGAATGCTCCCTTGGTTCAAATGCTTTCGACCTCAGTCTTTAAAGAGGTCAGCTATCTGATCCATATTATTTCACATGATCATCTCTCTGTGGTATGAGCTAAAGTTCTCTGAAGAAACTGGATCTGTGTGAAAGATCTTGCAATTGTGACATTGGCTATCAAGAATGTGGTATCTGAAGAGATGGAACATTACAGGCCGAGAGTCAAACTTGATCTTCAGCTGTCTTTTTACCACTTTTATTATTTGCTCTCAACTTTTGTGTCTGAGTTAACATTCTCTTGACTTTTCAGTAAAATTCTTGGACTATGTCTCTACCATTGACATGCCAGTAAACATCACTAAACCTAAAGCTAGGAATGCTGTACATGCAACATGTAAGTAGATTTCTTCTTCTTGCTATAGCTCACCTACCCACCTATGCATCTTATCAAAACTTATTTATGCCTTTTTTTCCCCTGTGACCCTAAGTTTGTATAATGTTTGTAATGTAGGACTAGCCATTCAGGGCAATCTGAACAGTATTCCCCGGGCCGTACTCACTCACAGTTGGGTTGAAATGAACTATTCTCCTATTTCCTTATTGCAGAATTGGTATTTTACATCAAACGGACTAGGTCTTATTTTGTTCATAGTAACCTCACAAAGCAGCGGCTGTGCACTGAAATATACACACAATATTCTGCAGTGGGCTGGAACACAGGAAGCATCCGTTGCTTGGTATTATATTGCAGAGACACATCATAAAATGAAGTTACGGTCCTTGCTTTGTTTGTAAAGAAAGGTATTGCCAGTTGTGGTCTGTGGTTATTTTTAAATGTAAATTTACAAAGCAGAAAGCCAAAGACAGATCTCAGATACACAGTCTGACACCTTCTCCTCCCCCCTGTTCACAGTCTGGTGTTACTGTATTTATAGGAAAAAGATCTACAGTAAATAACACTTTAGCTCAAAAACGCTTGTTCCCTTCGATTTTATCCCACATCTCCTTTGGAAAGTTTTGTTTCTGGAATGATGTAAACTCTAAATCAGGCGAACACAGAAAACAAGCAAAATCCCACTTGAAGACCATAGCTAATTTAGTCATCAGCCTTCCCCAGTGAACTGTGTTATCATTCTTTGGGCATTTTGAAGGAGGGAGATGCTTCTTTAAACCTAATACTTCACTTAGCAATGCCTTCATTCCAGCCAACTTGCTGTCACACAGGGGTGGAAAGTGCTCGTCCTTGTACTCCTGGGGGGCTGGCAAGAGTTACAGCGATGAACGAGTATCTTTTAGATGCCTAATGGGTTGCACTGCAATCAAAAGCCGTGCAGGTCTTCACTGGGAGTTGTTTAGATGGTGACTTCTCAGCCCACCCTTACCACCTAAGTTGGGTTGCAATGATGTCTATTCATAGGAGCCTCTAGGAGCACAGGGAAGGTTTGGGAAGTAAAGCCCTCATTGGTACCTCGAAGGAGACAGTCACCTGGCCAATCAGGGACAGAACAATCCCAGCAGATGAAATACCATCAGCATATGTTAGTCCAGGAAAACAGAGAGCGGTGGAAAGAAGGCTGGAGCAGGAAGGGCATAGAAAGAGAAGACAGCAAAACCATAAACAGAAAACCAAACACACAAACCCATGCAGGCACAGCTAGGAGGGTTCAGGCAGAAGAGAACATATCATAAAGACGGGGCCTTGTGCTATCTATTGAAACAATGGACCCCAGGGAATTCTAAAATTTCCAGGAATCTCATACTGGGAGAAGGGAAAGGCCTAATGTAGGCACCATACAGAGGAAGAATGTGCCTTCCAGGAAGAGATTTCAACCAGTTCTGACCGCTTAGACCATCTTGTTTGATAGACCAGGCCATGATGGGTCAATGATAGGTAGGACCACGTCTTGAGAAAGACTGCTTAGCTGGGAGTGCCCCTTGTCCTCTGTTTAAGCCTAAACCTTATGTCAGTGCCCTTCTTATAGACTTGAGGGGGTCACTAGACCATTTTATTTATTCCTCTTTCCAATGTGGCCACATTACCAAATCTCCTCTCTCTGCTCCTTTTACTAACTGCTTGTGTCTTTAATTGGTGTGCGAGGGATGGGTGGCTGAGCTTAGCTTGCTGAGATGGCTCAGGCCCAGTCTTTTACCGCAAAAACTCCAGTAAGATAGCTTAGCGGGCTCAGGTGCTTGCCATCAAGCCCGATGACTTGAGTGAGTTTGATCTCCAGGTAAAAAGAGAGAATCCACTCTCAAAAGCTGTCCTTCACCTCCACTCATGCACCATGGCACGTTCGTGCTCACACGCACAATAAATAAATACATAAATAATATCATGTCATTAACCTAAATCTTCAGTAGCAGAATCTTTATGCAAGAACAAAACAGATTTCAAACAGAAAAGCTACACAATTGTTATCTGAAAGGCAGAGTGGGATCAGAGATGTGGTTTTAGAGTCCCTGACTTCCTTGATGCTATATTGTCTCTGAGTTTAAATGGAGGCAAATAGCTACTTGGTTGTACTGAAATGAGCCATTTTCATGATTATATTCAGTATTGTACAAGAACACAGACAGCCATAGAGCCAAGAATCCTTTTTGCCCAGGCATGAGTCATAAGTAAACATAAATGGATTCTTAGTGTGGACTCCTTTCGGATCCTACTTGCCCTGATGCACAACCTTCCTAAGTACCATGAGCATTGTCTCAGACCAAAGCAAATTAGTTGTCTTATATAATTTGGGCCTCATTACTGTTCTTCTTTTCCAGTCCCAGGTGCACCCCATACAAAGGGGGCCTCACTACTGTGTCCCCGACGGGACTCTAATCTCTACACACAGAAGAAAGCCCTGCTCAGGGAATACTCCAAATCCAGAATTGCACCCTGAATGAAAAGGCTGGGGAGAAGACAAGCAGTGTAAGCGTGACATTTAGGGAAGAATTAGAAGGCTCACCAGGGCTCAATAAATCTTAGACCCTGAGACCATTTACCTAGGAATTTCCCCAGCACAGCTCATAACTCAGCAGGCTCTGATGTCATTGTGTATCCTCAGCAGAGTAAAATTATCCATGCTTGCAGCAGCGGCTGAGTCACCATGAAGGTTGAAGTAGCTTCAGTCTCTGGTGTGAGGGTGACAAGAAATATAAAATACACTAGTAGGGTACATCTATTAAGTGTGGTGAAGACGAATGTTTCATACCTCAAGTCTGAGTATAGTTCACTACACATAGATGGAAAGCGCTTGTCATCTATTGATACTATCTGTGCAGAAAAAAAGCCAAACTTCATTTCACTCCATAAGCCACTACCTACTGCAAGCCCCAGTCAATTTACTTTTGTGATGAATATATGTTCCTAATTAGCTGTCGCATTCATCTGAACATTAACAAAATTCTTTCCTGGAAGAATTAAAGGCTGTTGGTGTATGTTAAGCAGGACAGTTTTCCTTCTGTACACAGTTAGCGCGGCAAACAGAAGAACCCTGGAAGCGCCCACTAGACAGTAAACAAATGTAAACACCACATGAGGAAAGATAAGCAGAGGAATAAGAAACACGTGTGCAATCACCGTCGGCAGAGTTGGTGGCGGCGGAGTGGGGATTTTACACGGCACTGTGTTCGCACGGCTGCTCGCAACATGCGGCAGCACTTGCATGCGTTGTGTATCCGACGTGCTCAAGAAACTTATTTTTTTTTTCCTTTTGGGTTATAGAGATGACTCATTAGATGTTTTGTTGGCTGTACAAGCCTTAGAACCTGAGTTTAAGTCCACCAGAATTACATAAGCTGGGAGGGATAGCACCCATCTGCAATACCAGATGTCATGAAAGACGGATAGCAGAGGTAGGAGAAACTCTATAAATCTGTGGGACAGCAAGCTTGGCTTATGCAGTGCCAAATAACAGCGACACAACAAATGATACTCTGTACAAATAAAGACCTGGGGGAGGAAGAAACAATACCTGAGGCTGCCCTCTGACTCCACACTTCTACTATGGTGTGAACATGCCCCCTCTATACACCCATACATGTACACCTGCATACGCGCGCGCGTGCGCGCGCACACACACACACACACACACACACACACACACAAACACCATACCTTTTTTATTTTAAATTTCCCGAGAACTACAAACACACCTATGTCATGAACAAATATGTAAGTTGTTGTTTGGAGGCTGTAGGTGAGCTACGTACGGGTGGAGAAGATTTGTGTACTTCTGTCAAGCTGACTGCACAACGCTATTTATAAGACAATTTATATTTATAAGGTAATTACTTCTATGATAAGAAATAAAACTTTTTTAGATTCAGTAACCCCAAAAATCTGTGGTGTGTGTGACAGAGCAATTACATGATGATGAGGTACATTTCCAGTGAAATTTTACAGTGATTTTCTATGTTGGGACCATGAAAGAGCATGTGAAGGAGTCATCTGATCGACCCTTTCCAGTTCCCCGTGAAAGCACCACTCTGCCTCGAGTTACAGTTGCCAGAATAGGGAAATCCACTAAGAGGTTCCTCAAATGGTTTGGGTGAGAGGTGATAATGGCTGGGCCAAGGGTGGCAGCGTGGGTGGTGAGGTTTAGAGAGACTAAAGTCACATGACCAGTGAGCGGTGGCAGCAGGGACAGCGGTGACCCTACAGCCTAGGCTGGAGCCAGGCCTGGCACAAGGCTCATCCCATAGATCAGCCATAGGCCATCAAGGCTGAATAGAGCAGGGGAGACAGATCACGTACAGGACAAC
The DNA here is from genome assembly GCF_982192425.1 of Myodes glareolus. Classification (NCBI taxonomy): domain Eukaryota; kingdom Metazoa; phylum Chordata; class Mammalia; order Rodentia; family Cricetidae; genus Myodes; species Myodes glareolus. The sequence goes on along the minus strand of NC_142040.1, from coordinate 25,096,688 downwards.
GGGAACCTTTTCCACTCTTACAGCAGCTGCGCCAAAATGTTGAGTTTTATGCACTCCGAAGCGCACTTTGAATGTTAAAACCCCACCAGAAGCACAGACGGGTCTTTATGGCTGCTCAGAGGCTGGACGTGTGAAAAGAGAACTACTCCACCCAAGACAGGGCAGAAGCCGGAGACTCGAAACTTGGGTGAAATTGGCAAGAAGCCAAATGTCAGTGGTTCTCCCTCCTTTCCCGTCCATCAGGAGGCATTTCACACCGCTTCCCCGAGTTCCTATAAATCTGCTAATGATAGGAGTCCTCCGCATGCCAAGAGACGTATAACATGAGCATCAAGATAGATGTCGAGGTTGCCGTGTGACAAGGAGCAGGCTCCAGCTGCTGAGGAGAGCAGGTCTGGCCTGGCCTCCGTTCAGCACCGATGGGAGCTAGCCAGGACCCTTCGGGACCTTTCTGATTATTTTCTTCTTATTTCATTCTTAAACTGTATTTCTTCCATATTTGTTTACTGCCTAAGAACTCTGGACCCCCCCAATAGCCTCTTCCTCTTCGCACCCCTCCCTCCATCACCTGCAGTCTAGCTGCGTCCTCCAGCCAGATGAGGCTGCAGAGCGTTAGGACTCAGGAATTTATTTATCTATTCAGTAAATATTTAGTGAGCGCTAGAATTGGGCCAGGACTTGTTTCAGACGCTAGGATACTCTAATGGACGAAAAGAGTCTCTGCACACACAAAAAGGCTGACAATATTCAAATGACCTAGGGTCTATGCAACACGTCAGGTGGTGATGAATGGTATCTAGACAACTAAACAGAGTGCGTGGAAAGGGAGCAACTGGGAATCATCAAAGGCTTTGAGAGCAAGGTGACATTTTATCAGCTGCTCCGTGAGGATAGAGAACAAAATAAGGGGGGAGGTACTCTACCGAAAGTCAGTGCAAAGGCCCTGGGGTGCTGACTTATTTTAATGTTTTCTCAAGGACAGGCAAAGAAGTTAAGAGGCCAGAGTAGAGCAAGAGGGCCTGGGAGTGTAGCTCAGTGGTAAAAGGCATGCTTAGCACATGGGAGGCTCCATCTGTATTCAATGTCCTATGCCAAGAAAAAGAAACAGAGGCAGGAAAGCAGAAGATGGAAAGGAAAAGCCCAGAGGACCTTACGAGAGACAGCCAGAGTATTAACTGCAGTTGCATCCTGCTTAGGTCTTGACGTTGATGGAGGTCTGAACCCAACGACAGTATTGTCTGACTTGTATTTATTCTGGTTTATTCTGGTTCCTGCTAGCGATTCACCATGAGTAGCATTTCTCAACCTGGGGGATCACAACTCCTTTGGGGGTCAAACAACCCTTTTACCTTCAGAAAATAGAGATAATTGCATTAAGATTTGTAACAGTAGCAAAATTCCAGTTATGAAATAGCAATGAAAATAATTTTGTGATTGGGGTCACCACAACATGAGGAACTGTAGAAAAGGATCGCATTAGGAAGTTTGAGAGCCACTGCCTTGGAGGCAGGGGAGCAGGCAGAGAGGCTTCTTCAGTCTTCACAAGGGCAATGATCTTCTGGAAGATTCCACAGCCTGTTGACAGACATGAAGAGTGAGAAAAGCTAAGGTTATTTCACGTCTGGGGTGATAGGCTTAGTGTTATTACTGCAGATGTGGCCAAGACAGTGTTGCCTGCCAGGGAGAGATTGCCAGGGACAGCTGACAAGCCATCTGACACAATCTTTTGTGTGCCTCATGTCAATACAGGCGGGGGTGACTGGAGCCAGGGCCTGTTGGACTGGAGTTCTCTGGGTTATGTCTGATTCAGTTGTTCTGGAACTCTCCTAGGAGACTTGGCTCTTTTAAGTTTCCATCCTGTAAGGTTTTGTTTTGAGATAAATCCTTGTGTAGCAGGGGCTGGCCTTGAACTCCTGATCCTTCTGAATTGTAATTAACTCTTATTATAATTAGTATTTTATGAGTGTTACACACTGGTGTGTGTGTGTGTGTGTGTGTGTGTGTGTGTGTGTGTGTAGGTAGGTAGGTAGGTAGGTAGGTAGGTAGGTGGGTAAGCAGGAAAATAATCTTAGAAATGTCATCTGTCTCCTTTAAAACAGGATCTTCACTGGTCTGAAATACACCAATCAGACTAGACTGATTGATTCTCCTGTCTCTGCCTCCCCAGTGCTGGAATTATAAATGTACCACGTGCCCAACTACTTTTTTCTTTTATATTTTGAGATAGGGTCTCTTTACCTAGCCCTGACAGTGCTGTAACTCATTATGAGGACCAAGATGACCTTGAACGCACAGAGACCCACTTGCTTCTGCCTCCCAAGTGTCGGGATTAAAGGTGTGCGCCACCATGTCCAGTATGCCCAGCATTTTTAACGTGTGAAGATTTTAGTGTTCTGAATATAGAACTCAAGTCACTTGCAAGCCAAGCGCTTTACCAATGAAGCCACCTTCCCCAGTCCCCACCCCAGGTTCTCAACATGTGAATACTTTTTTAATAGGCAGCTTTTTCTGAGGGCCATTTTATTTTGTTTTTAAGCAGAATTATATCAGTTTCTTCTTCCTTTTCCTCCCTCATTCTTCCCTTGAATCCTTCTCATTCCCTCCTACTCTCAAGCTGATAGCTTCTTCTTCTTTGAGTATTATTATGTATGAAGCATATATATAATTACACACTTCTGCTCTTCTGGTCCTTCTAATCTTTTCACCTCCTCTTCTGAAATGCTCCCTAAGCTGTAGAGGCGGGAGCTGTGATGTAGAGGTATCTGCTAGGGCTGGGGTCTCCATGATCTGTTGATCTCTGCATTGTGACCTGGAGCCATTTTAAAGGGACAAGGACACCTCAAATGGTCCTAGTATAATGACACCCTACCAAAAACAAAACAAACAAACAAAAAAGAAAAACAAATAAACAAAAAACAGAAAAAGCAAATTTACACACACACAAAAAGAATCAACCAAATGCCCATAAAGTGAGATAAAGACTATGGAGAAACTGCCTGTTTCTCTAAAGAATAATACTCATTTGGCCTGGAGAAAAGGCAGAAGGCAGGAGTTGTCCGTCTCTCCCTTAGAGGCGCCTTTGCCTGGCAGGTTTGTGACTCTAACAAGAGCTCCGGAATTCCTCAGAGGCAGGTCCGTCCTTCTATGACCACGTACACCGGAACAGACTTCCCTTTTCCTTCTTTTCTTCCTCCCTCCCACGATCTCTCACATATTAATTGATTTCACTTTCAATTCTAGAATAAGACAGCCTTTTCTTCCATAAAATAGAATGGTGCTCCGATGAATCAAGCAGAGGAAGTTGATTTTATGGGGGAGAGGGGAGAAAGAAAAAGAAAAAAAAACCCAGAAAGCTAATCGTGGGGCTGGAGGGGAACTCCATGGGACATCAGAGCCTGTTTGGGAGACTCAAGTGTCCTGGTTCTAACCCTGGTTTCTAGATGATCAGATAAGTGGATGAGAGTGACACCATCTTTACTTTTTACCTCTGGTCTGTTGAGGCAAGGACACAACCTTAGTCTGACCCAAACAGCCTTCTGTGGTTTTAATAAACAGTATTACACACTGAGTCATGCTCTCACCCAGCTACAAAACAGCCCTCTGTCACCCTCCTCAGTTACTGTCCTCAAGATGTCCCCGAGCTCAAGATGTCCCCGAGAGAGACCTTTGACATCCAACAGATAACTGCAAACATTGGAAGCTTTCAGAGGGGACTTACCGCAGCGGAGGGGTGGCTGTTATGACTGTCTGGAGAGAGTAGCAAAAGTCTGACGTTTACTCCTTAGCTGACTAAATCAGACCAAGCACAGATAATAGATCAAAGGACCAGAGGAGTAGTCTACCTGCTTCAACCAAGCAGTCTGCCCATCACTTTTTGCAGCCATGCCTGATATGCTTATCGATGAACAATGGGAAGTGTCCTAGGAGCTGGGCTTTCCTGTCTGCTCAAATGAAGGGAACTGAAGAACACAAATTACTGTGGACTTAAGAGCTTCTTCAGAACGCTTATGGCCTTGGCTGCAAGCCTCTGTCCTTGGTTCATTTTTGTGCTTTGTCTTAGAAGTATAGGTTCAGAACAGGGATGAGTTGGAGTTTCAGGATGCCACAGAACAACCTTGGGCCTGGAGCCGAGTTTGGAGACAGCCATTCTCTGGGATGTACTGGATGCTGCTGACATCAGCTCTGGGTTGGTTCCTCTTCACATTTTCTGGACCCATATTTGACCACAGTGGTTTGAGGAGGAGATGATGATGGTGAGGAGCTGGAAGGAACCAAAAGGAGGTGGCCGGTAATAGTTTGATAGCGTCCAACAGACTTGGGACAGCCTGACTGCTCTTGAGGACTTCCCCCAAGGCTACATGCTTCTCACGGGACCTTACTCTTAGCCAAAGAGGCACTAAGACATTCAAGGAAGGTGTCTATCCCTTTGCCCAGCACCTGGGAATAAAGGAATGGGAGCGCCTGCCATCTCCAGATCCTACACTAATACCGTAACTAATCTGCTTGTCTTCTGAATGTCTTCCAAGTCTTCCAGTTTTCTGATGACACCCCTTGATACTCAAATAAAATATCTGAGGTTTCAGGCTGAGATGGTTCAAACCATGACCCAGTCTGCTGTCCCCTGGTTAAGCAGGCGGAGAATCAGACAGGTAGCAAGCATTCTGCTGTGGACCAGCTTAGTCCGAGAGCCCTTCTCTGAAAGCATTCCTCTCTCTGGGACTTCGCATCTGTCCTGGAAACTCAGTTCACCCGTGCAGACTGCCTCTGGAAAGCCCAGGTGTATTGCTGGCCTGTTACCACAAGAGCTCCTTAGGCTAGAGGGTGCGGGACGTGAGCGCTTGTCTCGCGAGACTCCCCGTGTGAGGGAGGGAGTGCTTAGCACCACCCCACACTCTTTCCTTACCTTCTCAGGACTCTCTTGACTCAGCAGGGAAATAGCAAGACAGCAAGGGAAGATTCTGGGGATAAATTTCCTCTCTCAAAAACACTCCACAGGGCAGAGCTCAGCAAGGAAGAGAGAGCATAGGGTCCCAAGAAAAGCCCCCTGAGCACGCTGACCCTCTCAGCTTCTTCTGAGGCATTCCTTGCCACAACCCCAGCCACTCTACCTCTGAGGCTGAGCACTACGTCTCAGTCTGGCCTCTCTAGAGAATACTTCCTAATGAGCTGAGACAACACCAGCTGGACCTCCGTGTCACACTCACCTGGCTGGATCTTGTGAACTTGTCCCGTGAGCTATTTCTGTTCGTGCCCCCAATGCTCCCTCTAGGAGGCTCGGCAAGGTTTGCCACACAGACACTGAGCAAATGTTTACAGAGAACCTCTGCCCAGATCCCAGAAAAAAAATCTTCTAATGAATAAAAGTTTCTTAGCAAAAAGCAAGGCAGCAGAGTTCAAGGGGTGCCCCGGCTGCTGCCTGTACCCTATGTGGTTCTTTTCAGAGGCCAGGGGTGCCAAGTACAGACGACCAGGGCTGGCGTCTGTGGCCTTTTTGAGGTTTTCACAAGGAGGTGCTCCTTCAGATCAAGTACAAGGACCTTTCGTGCATCTCATAAATCTGAAAAGTGCGGCACCACAGCGGGCTGGGTTGTTCCGGGGCTCCCACCTGTGACTGAGGAAACAGAAACAAAGTAGGCTGCACGCAGGGAGAGAGGCAGGAGGGGAGCAAGCTGATGAATCGCGGTCTGAAAAATTCAGCCCAAGAGTTCTAATAGGGTCAATATTTAGGCTACAGTATTTGGCTGGTCCCATTATGCAATTCATCTTCCCACAAGAAGACACAAATGATCTGGCCAATTTATTTTTATGGAGTTAAATTAGACACTATTTATAAACTGAAGAGGTTTGGAGGGGGATGGCTATTTAAGGAAGGTGCCATTCGTTTTTTCCAAGTCTGTTTGCCTTTGGGCTATTCTGGATTGCTTTTGTTTGGCTGTGGTCGCTGAGTAAGACAGTGGGTGCTACTTCTAAGTGTGGGAGGAATAATATCAGCTCTCTGAATATGTAGATTGTCCATCCTTAAAATGAGGGTGGCATATCGGGAAAACAGACCAGGCAGGGTGCGTAAACTGGAGGCACACGTAACTGCATGCCACCTGGGTGTGGGACTTCATGAATGACAAAGACAGAAGACTTCAGTTCCCATCAGGGCCAGGGCCTCTTTCCCACATTTTCTTTCCCCAAGAGCCAAAGAGATGACCCAAGGAAACACAAACTGTGACAGTCAGAAGGGCAAAGACACATTCTTGTCCTTCCCACCCCTCTTAGCTTTTCCCAAACCGCCCCTTCCCCGCTAGCCCTCCGTCTGTAGATGGAACGCCTGGAGAAGACTATCTTAGAATTGTGGCTGAGGCACGCCAATGCAGGCCGAGGGAAGCAGGTAGCTGGCAGGACCCACAGACAGAGCATCAGCAGGAGGTCGGGGACTCGACTGTTCAGAAGAGCGGCCTTGATCATGGAAGGGCATGGACAGAGACAAGACACTGTCCAAGGATCTGGGGATGGGATGGGGAGACTTGAACCCACTGGTTTGACGGGGAACCTTCCATTCTTTCTAACCTCTGCTCCTGGGAAAGGTGGAAGCCCGGGAGCCCAGAGAAGACACAGGCTGCCTTCAGACTCTGACAGTCTTTACTTCTCCATGACAGGAGCCCCTAGAACACTTCCCAGAAGCCCGTCTCTTCTCAGTGGACGTTGTCTGTACTCCTCCAGTGTCCAATAACTAGACATCACTTAGACTTCTTTCAGAGTGTTGGATCTGTGTATTACCCTACCACCAATCCATTTTCACACCCTTTTTAACTAGAAGACTCAGGGAAAGAGCATGTGGCAACTTTGTACCGTAGTCAAAAATAGCCTCGGCTCCTGGGCGCTGTCTTCAGCTGTCACGACTGTGCTTCCCAGGCACTGGCTCCGAGTCAGGATCCTTTATCTTGCTGACTGCTGAATGTCACCTGGATTTAGGTGCTTCCTACCATCTGCTCCCACCATATGGGAGCCCAAGGCCTCATTTATCTTCCCAGAGTCGTGCGACAGATTGACAAAGTGCAAAAGGAAAGATTGACAGTATTTACACATTCCCAAATCCTGATGACTAAGTCCAGACCGGGGAGCACTGATGGGAAGAACCAAATCTGCCACCAACGTCTACATGCCCTGCAAATGATGTCTGTGAATTTGCAGCTTCCTGCTCATGAGATGCGGACAGTGACAACACACAGCAACACACAGTAACACTCATTGTGTCCCTCCTTTCTCTGGACAATGGAGGAGCCTAAAGGAAGGAGTAAGGTGAAGGCTTTACATACTACTAGGAACTAATTGTCCCTTTAGGGGGTATCCCCTCCCCACCACCCCCATCACTAAACTGAGATTTCAATACTCAAGGATTTCAGTTATTTCTTTATAATTTTAAACGTTAGAAAAAATTTTAAAAATTTTAGATTTGAATCAAAGATAAAATTGAAAACAAGTTCCAAATAGGTGCACTGTTTCCTATTACAGACTAAATAAAGCAGGGTAAATGTACCACACTTTGAAATTCTATAATCCTAGGGTTTAGATTTGAATATTTCCTAAATGAAATTATTTTACTTGAAGGAATATTGACTAATGGACGAGATTAAACTCTTTTGTGCTGCATTCTTTTTTGGTTCAGGCAAATGGACAAGCAGCTAGCACAGCTCTCAAAGCTCCCAGTGTAGGGTTGGGGTTCTATGTCGCTCAGATGGAAGCTTCACCCCAGCCCCTGATATCCATATATCCAAAGAGTCTGGAATGTTCGGGTGGAAGTTCCACCCCAAGTTCTACCCCCTCTCCTGGAAGTTGCCTCAGTATAGGCTCCAACCCCAAGAAAGCCTACCAAACTATGACCTCTCCCCGAGAGATGCTCAAGACCACTCCCACAGGGTATTTAAACTGCCCCCCTCTGCCCCCAGAGAACAAACACATGGTCTTCCTTTCCTGTCTCCTCAGTCTCCCCTCTGGGGGTCTGGAAAGTCATCCAGGAGTGTTTGTATCCATTAAACCTAGGTTTTTTCTAAATTGGTTTGATTTGGTCTGATTTAGATTATTGCTTTGGCAGAGAGGCTTACCGAGGTGCAGAAACTTTTTATATGTAACAAGCATTTTCTTGTGTATCCAGGATGCCTGATGACTTAGAGGAAAAGGGCATACAGGAAAAAGTCACATCTGGCTTTCCCCGATGGTGAAGATCTTGATGAGAAGTGAAGGTGAAAGACAATAGGCAATTCAACATGGCAACTGGAAATAGGCAATTCAACATGGCGACTGGAAATAGGCAATTCGACATGGCTGTTGGAAATAGGCAATTCAACATGGCGAATGGATACAGGCAATACAATATAGCAAATGGAAATAGGCAATTCAACATGGTGACTGGAAATAGGGAATTCGACATGGCAACTGGATATAGGCAATTCAACATGGCGATTGAATATAGGCAATTCAACATGTATTGGAGTTTACCAGAGAAGCAGAATCAGCTGGGGATACAGAGATACATAAGTGGGGATTTATTGTGGGAGTTGGTCTATGTTATATTACAAGCTGAGATGTTTCATGACTTGTTGTCAACAAGCTGAAGGTCCATGAAAGCCCACAGTGACCAAAGTCCTAGGGTCCAAAAACAAAACAAAACAAAACAAAAAATACAAAACACCCAAACACACAATGACTGCTGTATCTGCCCTGCTCTGCTTTGGTGTGTGCCCACCTAGTGACAGCAGGCCATTTTCACTCAGTCCAGGATTCAAATGCTAATTTCTTCCAGGAATGCCCTTAGGGACACCAGGAAAGTTTTCTTCATGACCAGGGTGTCCCTTAACCCAGTCATAGTGACTCATAAAAGCTACCCTCACCACACATCCAGAACTCATAGACAATAATTAATTAGTGCTCTATTCACTAGGAAGGGATTTAGCAAAGGACAGTGGCCAGGGAGGCCAAGAACCGTTTAGGAGCTGAATTTATAGGGTGGAATGTTGGTAAATGTGTATGTCGGGAGGAGAAGGGGCAGCTGCAGAAAGTCTGGGGGCAGATGGTGGCTGGCCCAGATGCTCCATCCGTCAAGGAGCCCATGAACTGTGACCTCTCCTTAATATTCTCCTCACTCTCCACAGTCAGTGTCCTTAAACGTTACAGACCTTGGCAAGTGAGAACCAAAGGCCTCACAGCCGGCAGGATGCAAATACCCCATGCAGGCAAAGCTTAAATGAGGAGTTTATTGAGAGAAGGGTAAAGGGGAGGGAAGAGGGAAAGAGAGATAGAGAGAGAAAGAGGAAGAGGAAGAAGAGGCAAAGACCAGCCTGCCTCTTCAGAAGAGCAGCAGGAAAGGAAGCAGGAGTGGGTGGAGCTTGTCTCTTAAAGGGACCTTTTGCACCTGCCTGCATACATACCAGTTACACAGCAGTCATAGGCTGGCCAAGGTACTGCCTTGGTGCATCCTGCCTGGTGACAGGTGCCAGCAAAATGCCTGAATCCTAAGACACAGTGACTTTTAAAGCCATGACTAGCCTTGGTCATAGTGCCCTTTCCTTCAGTGCTACCTCTGCATTATGACCCCAGCATCCTTCGTCCTAGTGATGGTCCCTGGTTCCCCTTCCTTCCTTCAGGTCCTTAGGAAGCCTAAGCTGTGTATTCATTGCCATCCTGCTCTACCTAACCCCCCTCCTCCCCACCAAGTCTCTTCCATGTTAAGGATCACCATTTGACATAGCCCATCACTCTATTGACTGTTGACTGTTGTTTTATTGCCTGCTTCTGACTTCCAGGGTGCTGGGTGACGTCAGAGACCAGTTCTGCTGTCGTGGTTGCACCCCTTGCTCCCTGAATTCTGGAGGTGCCTAGAAGCCATTGGCAAGTATGTGAGCAATGGATGAATGCAGCCCTCTGTGCTGGAACTGGAAACCACCATTGACCTTCTACCCAAGGGCTTTCAACTCAGCATACTGATGGAATCTGGTGCGGGGAGAATTGTCTGTATTCTGTCAATTGGGTTTTAAATAAACGCTGATTGGCCAGGCAGGAAGCATAGGTGGGTCAACCAGACAGGAAGTAGAGGTGGGGTGATGAGAACAGGGAGAATTCTGGGAAGGAAAAAGCCCATTGCTCGCAGTCCAGTCCAGATCACCAAAGAAGCAAGATGTGACCTGCCCCCGCTAAAAAAGGTACTGAGCCATGTGGCTAACATAGATAAGGATAATAGGTTAATATAAGTTACAAGAGTTAATAAGAAGCCTGAGATAATGGATCAATCAGTTTATAATCTTTTGGAGACCTTTGTATGATTTTCTTTGGGGCTTTCCAGCTATGGGGTGCCAGGCAGGACAGAAACCCCAACAAGTCAGCCCTTATGTTACAGAATCCTTCCACGGCAACGAAGCCCTGATTATCATCAAAGCCAACCGGAAAATACCATCCACTTTACCAACAGTTGCTACCCTTCCAAGGCCGCTAAATGAGATCTAGTCTATAAATCCTCAAATATATTTATTTGCAGAATTTCTCCCGAATAACTGCTAGTATCTCCCCAGCCCTATAAACGTTCCTGATTCTCAATGATTCTAAAAAGGAATGTGCTTTTCCCATTATGAAAGCAGTTTGGCCAAAAGTACACTTTGTAAGCCAATGTAAAAATGACCACCCTGTTGACGAGAGTTTTATAACTTGGCCTTCGTGGTTTTGTGTATACAAGAGTCTCTGATTTTATGGTGAATTTTTTTCTCTCAAGGCAGTGAATATTTCACAGACATCCCTAACAACACAGATAAGGTTCTCATAACATGAACAGTGTCTGCCGACAGGGCCAGAGAAGCAATGGTGTGGGCCCAGAGGAATAAGTGGGTCAATTCTTGTCTGGCTACAATCTAGGCTTCTAGGCACAGGATGGAGTTGTGGTGGAGGATAACTTTGCAAACAGTCTTTCTACTTGGAAAAAGGAGGATTCCCCCAGTCCTTGGCCTAAGAAACTTTGGGAAGTTAAAAGGAAGAGAAATGCATTTGATTAGAGACTAGGGAATCTGTCTGTCTGTCTATCTATCTATCTATCTATCTATCTATCTATCTATCTATCTATCACTTTATTTATTTAGAGACAGAGTCTTGTGTAGCCCAGGGTGGCCTCAAACTCCTTCCAAGTGCAGGATTTGTGAATCTACACCACTAGACCCAATTTTATTTAGATACATTAAGCAAGTGCTTTATCAGCTGAGCTACACCCCCCAGCTAAGAGGACTTGTTTTATGATTCTAGAACCAAAGGACTCTCAAGTTTTCTTTCCTCCAAGTGTGTGTTCCTACCCCATGCCTGACCATTTAAGATCAGATGGGGCTTTCCCAAGGGGTAGACCAATTCTAGAACAAAGGACGGTATCTCCAGGAATTAGTTATCGCCTAACTCTGTGAAAAGTCTCCATGCCCAGGAGTATTTTCAAAGATAGCACAAAGCTTTCCAAAGCATTTATAGAAACCAGCCTAGTGGCCCAACAGTTTTGACAAAAATTCTCATCCCAGGGAGGTAAGAGAACTCAGCTGGGTTCACAGAGCTTTTCAATTTCTTCTGCTTGGCAAAAGCAAAGTTAAAGATCCCTAAAGGAGCCAGGGCAGCTGAGGGGAGCTGCTGGCCTCTGTTTTTCTTTCTGGGCCCTGCCAAGAATGACATCACATAGTTGGATTATTAGCAGGCCCTATCAGCAAACACAATCCCACCCATCACATCAAAGCAGCCCCACATATGTGCACGCTGGTCAGGGAGCCAGCTTCCATCAGCTCCGTGCCGTCTTTAAACAAATCCGAGGTGGTCTCTTAAGCTGAAAAGTCACCACTGGCCTTGTTTTCTAACATGGAGGAAGATGACTGGGTGGGGTAGGGGTCAATGCCATGACAACAAAACCTGTTAATTGTGGAGATTTGACACACCGTGAAGCAAGCTGGTGCTCCTGGGTTCAAAAAACTAATATTTATGGTAAGCATCTGAAATGGAATGGCCAGGATAGAGGTGAGAGCTGCGGAGCCAATAAGATGGCAGTCCCCTCTTCCTTCCTTCTGTCAGAATAACCATAGAGTGAAGACTTCAGAAATAGTCTGCTGAGGGAAGCTCGCTGTCTTCTCCCAGTGTGACTTTCTCAGTGCTGGTGTTGAAATGGGCCTTTCAGGAGACTCTTATGGCGGAGGAAACTTAGAGACCACTTCTCCAACAGCCTGATGGTGACGCAGGTCAGGTTAACTTCAGAGGAGGAATCGGAGGCTAGAGAGGCAGCCTGTGTTAGAGAGGTAGTTATTGGGAGTAGCTATGGCCAGAGTGCTTGCAAGGTGGATAGTCCCATCGAGAGAAGAAGAGAAAAGAAGAAAACGTGATTAGGTGTTTAGATGAACAATATAGTTAGTCAGATTGTAAAAATGACCCCAGTGTCCTTACCTCCACCATATGTCGCATCACCTTCAGAATCTCACGAGTTCACAGTCTATCTCCCTGGATGCAGCACACACTGCAGCTGACGTCTCTGAGCATCCTCCTGCTCCTCCAAGGACAAAATTCGTATAAGCAGAACCCCATTGAGAGTGTTGTCTAGTGCCTCCCCCTCTTCTTATCCTCCCAGAGGACCTTCTTTCTCCAGCCTAATTTTAGAGAGCATCAGAGCAGACCAGGACCTTGCCTTCCTTTAGTCTGTCTGTCAGCCATCAGCTGTTAGTGCCTCCTGTGCTCAAAGTTCTGGGACGTCTATCTGTCTGAGCAAGGACAGAAAGGATTCATATTGAAACTGGCTCAAGAGACATTTAATTTCCTGAACACTAAACAAAATGCACCTTGAAGCATTGCTAACCACATTTACTGAAAATGCAATTTCTATTTTTAGTGATGCTATTGAAACACAAATGAACTGATTTCAAATTTAGAATCAAACACACATATTTTTTAATTCTGGGGTTAACACGAACATAGCTTTAATCTGGGATCTCTCTGACGTAGACACGAAGACACAATTAGACAGGATTTATTAGGAGCATGTGCCAGAGGTCTGACCCATAGTGCAGGGGAGAGGAAGAAAAGAGGGGGATGTCTCGCCCTTGACTGCCCTGTATGAGAAGTAAGGTTTGGATGGAAGTCTTAGAGTCCTCAAGGCAAAATCTAGCTCTCACAGAAGTCTCCCATTCCCTGGGCTGGTGGGTCATGTGACAGTCCACAGGAAGCATGCCCTCAGTGAAATCAGGGCAACAAGTTTCACAAGACAGGAACCTGGGACCTCTTTAGTTAAGTTCCCCAGAGTAGAAAGCTTTATGGCTGCCACAAGCCTCAAAATATCCCCCAGGCTGAGCTGTATAGCACAGAGGACATTTGGAATATGCTGGGAAGAGCTATAGGAATCAGGCCATGTGTTTCTATGTCCCAGCTCCGCTCTAACCAATGAGATTCTGCTCTTTGACTTGTGACCTTATCACTGCACTCTGGTGGAACTGATTTCAGAGGATTGTATGAATTAAGTCAATTAATTAAGGTAAAAAGCACTTAGAACAATGTCAAGTTGACAGTAGAAATTACCCATAAAAGTCGGTTTTTAATTAGATTTACTTTAAATGTAATCTGCCATGAGTTGAACTGAGCCTCATCAGAAAGATACGGCATCTCGCTAGCCCTCGGCACCTTTCTGTGCCAGCATGTGTGGACAGGGCCTTCAGCAACACAATCGAGTGAAAATAACGTTATTAGGCCAGATTCTCATCCTACTAGTGAAATCTTTATAAAAAGGGAGGTCTGAACCCTGGGACAGACACCTTTACAGGAAAGAGGGTGTGAAGGGGGGACAAGAAAGCAGGCATCCATCAGCCAAGGAGGGAACCCTGAGGAAGATCCTTCCTTTACAAGAGTAAGTCTGCTCGAGTAAGAATCTTGGTAGGAAGTAAGCTCCTCTCAGGAAAGACACTTGTGCCTGCCCTTTAGATATCAGACTGTCGAAGCAATGATCTTTAAGGAATTGGAATCTCCCCCAGGCTCTTGGAGAAGGAAAAGCCTGGTGCCAGAGGGAGATCTTGTCTCCCAGAAGGAGATGTCCCATGGTTCTGAGGACTCAAGGATACCTTGCAGGCTAGTCTAGAGGAGAGGTCAGTGCTGAGCAGGACCAGAGCTTGGCCAAGACTGCTCAGTTCTGCACACTCCTTGCCCTCTGCTTAAATCTAAACCACATGTAAGAACCCAGAAAATGAACTTGAAGTTCATTAGCCACTTTATCTGTTCTTCCAAGGGTGGCTATGTTGAATAAATCTCCTTTTGCTGCTTTTCAGTGTTGTTTGCTTCACTGATGAATAGAGAATGTGTGGCCAAGCCTTGCATGTAAAGCCTGTCATAGCCAGGGCTTCCACTCTAGCAGCTCTGGGGACCCTGACACCTTGAACTTGGACTTTTGGAATATGAGAACTACCACATTCTGTTGTTTATGCCACCCATCTGTGACAGGTATGCCAGCCACAGCAAACAAACGTAGTATTGTTTTAAAGTTTTTTTTTAAAGATGTATTTATTTTTATGTGCTTTGGTGTTTTGCCTGCATGCATGTCTGTATGAGGGTGCCAGATCTCCTGGAACTGGAATTGCAGACAGCTGTAAGCTGCCAGGTGACTGCTGGGAATTGAACCTGGGTCTTCTGGAAGACACGAGTGCTCCTAACCTCTGAGCCATTTCTCCAGTCCCTACAGGGTCTTCATTTTATTATTTTGTTTCAGGATAAAGTCTTGTCTGTAGCCCAGGCTAGGCTCCCATTCATAATCTTCCCCCTCAGTCCGAGGACTATAGACACATGTCACTACTCCTGTCCTACACAGTTTAGTCTTACATTCCGAAGTCTGGTCCTCTCCCAGAAAGTTTTGTGTGCCAACGCTCACACAGAGTGGCTGCATCGGCCCAAAGTGACTTTAGCCACCTCTAGAGTTTCAGACAATATGTGTGGCCAAAGTCAGGCAGCTGCCATCAGGCAGCACTGCCTTCTCTGTAGCAACCTGTGTCCTCCTCATGTGGGTCCCCATGCAGAGGACAAAAGCAGTATCTTACTGTTATTTTAGAGCATGTGTAATTTCAGTAGCGGTGGCAGACTTGGAAACTGTCATTTGCCCATAATTGCTGTGGCCTGTGACCAGTCCTGCTAGAAGATGACACTTCTGTACATTACCTGAAGCAGGTCTCCTCACCATGGGCAGCTTACAGAACCCTCGATGAGGTTTCCCACAAGCTCACTTCCGCACCCAATGTGGCCAAATAAATTAGGTTCTTTCAAGATATTTGGGGGGGGGGCTATTGAAAACCAACCAGAGCCTAGTTTCTCTATCCAGTGTACAATATGATTATATGTCATGTGAGAAACGGCCATGACAAAGAGGAAATAAAGCAACTCATCTCTGAATGTTGGTGGCGTTTGCCTAAGAATCCTTGCAATTGAACTTTGAGTTTTAGCTGGTTTGATTTATTCCATTATCTAAGCAGAAACGCTTCTTGTTATGAACCATGTAAGTCAGGATCTCACTGCTACTCCAGCTAGCTGGTCATGAGGCCTTCCTACAGACTCAGTAACTGAGATCAGGGCAAGGGCCGCCTCCTGAGCTATGTGGCACATCCCTTCTTGAGGCTGAGCCTAACAGATCTGGGTAGTGTGTGAGCTGGGTGTGCCAGGGATTGTGGGAGTGATGCCCTACATGCTACAGACTTTTTGAATTGACAAGCACCTGCCAGGCTACCTGGGTCAGAGGCCGGATCTTCATCTTCAAGGGCATTGCTTTTCAAAGGGTTTGCGGGTAAGAGGGAATGCACGAGGTTAGAGGGCCTCCTGCAAAACTTGGCTGTTCCCAAGATGAAAAGAATTCCCCACAGGAGCAGCAGCTCTCTGCTCGGTGGGTTTCATTAAAGGTGCGTGAAGTCTGTGGGAACATGGCTCTCTCCTCCCTCTTTGCTGACTCCCCTGGCAGGGCTTCACACTGTAAATTTATGGCTTATTTTATCCTCTGAAGCCAGAGAGCAGATGAAGAAGAATAAGATCCAACCCTGAATCCTAACAGATTTAGAGCAGAGGGTGTGGGCCAGGGGAGCATAAATCACTTCTCAGCACAAGCAGCACATGAGGGTCACCTGCAGAGCATTAAAAATGTCTTCCCGCCTCCCCATCCGTACCACAAGAGCTCTTCGTCTGAAAAGACCGGGCTGGGCTCAGTCAGGGGGTTCAGAACCTCCCAGCAGGACTCGGAAACAACCCAAACTAAAAACCAACAAGGTAGATTCTTGCCTCTAGTGATGGAGAAGCACCCCAAAAAGATTACATCTCTATCTATTCCAGGGTGCAACTCCAACTCACTGTCCTCACTGATAAAGAAGCTTCTAGAAACAGATGATCCAGACGAACCGAGTCTCCAGCGACCTGAGGATGCCGGGGAAGCAGCCTAGACTCAGAGTTGAACATAGGACCACTGACGTCATGAAGTCTTCAGAGACTGTCCTCATGGAAGGACCTGCAGTAAAAAGGAGCATAGAAGCTGTTGAGAAAGGGAAGAGGGGCCCAGAGGGCTCTGAGTACATGGAGTAAACAGAGGGGGGTCAATAAGCACGGATCTGCAGCCAAGAGCCTGTGCTGAGGCAAGGGGCACTCTGTCCTCCCTGCAAGACTCGGCTGAGAGATATTACTACAGTCACCAACCCAAAGGCCTTCTACCAGGTTCCGGCAACACAGCACCTGGCTGTTGATGGAGAGAGGGCTCACACCACATGGTACAGTTATAGCAGTCTGTTTTCTGACCCTGAAAATAAGTGCGTTAGGTGCTTTTGCATTTTGGTGACCACAGACAGGAGCAACTTCAAGGAGGGAAGATTAATCATGGCTCACAGTTTCAAAGGTGTCAGTGTTAGGATTTAGCGGCAGAGTACCTTGGCGGACCTAGGCCAAGGAATGCTTTAAAGATCACACCATGAAGGCCGGGCGGTGGTAGCACGCACCTTTAATCCCAGCACTTGGGAGACAAAGGCAGACAAAGGCTCTCTGAGTTCGAGGCCAGCCTAGTCTACAAGAGCTAGTTCCAGGACAGGCTCCAAAGCTACAGAGAAACCCTGTATTGAAAAAAAAATCACACCATTGGTGTAGGAGGTCTTTCTTTCTATGTGTTGTTTGTATTGGTTAATGAATAAAGAAACTGCCTTGGCCTTAATAAAGCAGAACTTAGGTAAGTGGGGAAAATTAAATGGAATGCTGGGAGAAAGAAAGCAGAGTCAGAGAAACCCATGGATCCTCCACCTGAGACGGAAGCTGGTTAGAATTTTTCCCGGTAAGCCATTGTCACATGGCGATACACAGATTAATAGAGATGGGTTAAACTGAGATGTAAGAGATAGCCAACAAGAAGTTAGAGCGAATGGGCCAAGCAGTGTTTTAATTAATACAGTTTCTGTGTGGTTATTTCAGGTGTAAGCTAGCTGGGTGGCTGGGACAAACAAGCAGTCCTCTTTCCCTTACAACACACCATGAGACAGAGGCCTATTCGGAGAGGAGAGGGATATACAGACAATACCTCTGAGGGAGGATAGAAGGGGAAAGAAAGCGGGAAGAGAAGGTACTGGCTTTTTACAAGGGGACATAGCACATACACACGGAGAATTTGCAACTCAGGGAGTCACATTTTGGCAACTGTTGATGACAGACATGGCCTCTGTTGATAGAAGGCAGGTTTAGGGGTAGAGTTTTCCAACATTCCTCCCTCTTATTTGTCATAAAAGGTGAGGAAATATTTAGGTGTGACTGGTGAGGTGGGGTGGGGCACATGCCCTTTGGACTGTTTCCTGTTATCTAGGGGTCATCGGCATCTTGAGAGCAGGCACTGTTGATCCTCACTCTCAGGGCATATTTGGTAGTCATGAGTCTCTGGCTCTGTGGCTAGTGGTTGGTAGTCCTATAACTGTAACTGATCAACTGTTTGACTAGAGACTTCTTCAAATTTGTTGTTGAAGAAACATAAAGAAGAAATTGATAAAGGAGAATGCCATTAGTAGAAGCAGGAAAGTAAGTAGAAGGGTCAGGAAGGGAAGTACCTGCCATATTCCACGTCTAGGTGACAACTTTAGCCGGGTCCTGCCTGACTTATTACTCTGTGTTTGGAAGGAAGCATGAGGATTTAGAGAGAGATAAGAGACAACTGATAGAGCCAGGAGGGCATCCAGTAATTATGGAGATTCTCCCTGTGTTTTTTTCTCATAGGCTTTATATACTCCAATCCAAAGAGGAGGGGAAGACAAGAGGCTTCTTTACCAAGATACAAAGAACAGAGTAATAACCTTTTCAATACCCAAAGCATCAAGTAACTACACCCTAGGTCCAAACATCCTGTTAGTAGCCACACCTTAAGTCAAACGTCCTTTCACATAACCTTGAAGGCGCAAGAATAGGTCTGAACTCTCTGACCTTTAGTCAAGGTGGAACGGATCCACTTACATGGGCTCCCACAAGTATCCACTTCCATATGGGTTCTCAAAGGCCCAGGGGCTGGAGGCATTGAGTTTGTCCTTCCATTTTTGGAGGTCTGTTTGAAGTTATTGAATTTTGGTTTTTTTACTGTATCCAGTTGATTGATATAGAAGCAATATCCCTTTGTTCAGTCATAAGGAGATCTAGTACCAGTCAGTTTTGGAGTACCACCAAGCTACCAAGGCGTCAGTTTGTTCTTAAAGGGCGAGCATGATTTAGGCCACCTGTTGCAGGTCCTGGATGAACTGGGAAGAAAACTCATGATAACAAGGTCAGGGTAGGAGGTTAGCCCTGCTGTCCCAGTGGCAACACCCACAGATATTCCTGCCATAGCCAGAAGGGGCACAATTTGAAATGCCCTTTTATAATATTGGATAGCCATTGACCCCACAGCTGGAATCAGTAGGGGCTCTTCTCCATGTATCACCCACAACTTGGGGAAGAGAAATACTAGCCTAGTGCGCAGTCTCCTGACCAACTAGCAGGTAGGCAATGGGAGACTTGCTGCCACATAGAATCAAGGTGCTATGGATGGTCGGACACTGGGGCTGAGGTGGGGTGTTGAGAGTTAAGGCTTTGTTGCAGTCTAAGAGATTTGACGCCCTTACAAAATGTGTCCCAGATGCCTTAAAGCAGTCTGCTGTGCCAAAGGGGGTGTTAAGAAAAAGGTAGGGGAGTGGTGGCAACACCCAGTTCAGGGCAGTTGGTGGTCTGTGAGGTGAGGTTATTTGACAAGGTTACAAAAGAAACTGTAAGTGGAAATTGTGAGCTAGTCCCAAAAGAAACACACAGCCAGCCATCCCCAAAGTGGCCCAGTTGGGTGACATCAAGGAGTCGATAGGCCAAGGTTAGAGTCTGAAGCAGGAGATGAAGTGATAATTCTGTATTATTTCGGACAGGGGCTATTAGAGAGGTTCTGACCTTGGAAGAGTGTTGAATCACCTCCCCTGCCCCCCCTATCTCCAGGGCTTGAGCCATCAGAGCATACTGTCTCTGGGTTTTAATTGTGCTCCCTGGGTGCCGGGGATTGAAGACATGGTAGAGCTTACCAACAACACTGTTTCCCACATGGATCCCATGGGTCCAGGCCCATCCTGTTGACAGAGGAGGCAATCGGAGCAAGGACATATATGTGGCACAGTGGTATTGGCAAAACTAGTATGGGCAACCTCCATGTATGGCTGACCACTCTTTACAATAACCTTCTGTCTAGTCATAGAGGAAACAGGCAAAAAGAATTCAAAAAATGAAGGCAGAGGGATGAATATCCAGGTGATGGGAATTTTAATTGGTCCTTGACAGCCTGCTAGGGGAACAAGTTCCCAACCCTATTTGGAAGGACTTTTTGTTCGAAGTGAAGGTTTCTCGAACCTCCAATCTCCGTATGTAAGTATCGTCCTAGTCAAGGTGAGGGAAAGGGGAAAAAGTCTATGTCCAACCCAGTGGTTGAGCATGGCTGCCGCAGTGAAGCCTCATTCTTCTGGAATTGGGGACAAAGTGGTTGATCTTGATGTCCTCTAAAACTTAAAGGAGCAGGGTTCGGTTGGGATTGACTGGAACTTAAGGAAGAAGGGTCCTGTTGGGGTTGACTTGTGGGAAGGGAAGTTATCTCGAGGTGGAGGAATAAAGGAAGGACTTGAGGTGGAATAGATGAACACAATAAGGGAGAGCCTCAAGCTTAGCAACTGTGGGGGTTTCAAGATTTACCTTGAAGGGGCCCTGGCATTTAGGAGTAGAAGTGAGGACATTGTTCTGGATGGGAGAGAAGTACCCGATCCCCGACGTTGATTGGGCATAGACGGGGTTGACATACAGCCAGGGTAGAAAGCAGTCAGCAAAATTCCACAGGAGGGAGCCGAGATGACAGGGTTAGGGAGTGGAAGGAGGATCAGGGAGAGGCAAGGGTTTGGGTGAAAGACCAGGGATCAGACCCAAAACATGAGCTCAAACTGGGAGATAGAAGAGGTCATTTGGGGAGAGCCTGTAGCCTAAGAAGGGTCATCAGCAGGAGCTTCACCCAACCGAAGTAAAGTTCTATGGTAGTTTGACAAGGGTGTTTTGTAAGGAGCAGTTAGTTCCTTCTGTCTTTCCTGAGCACTGGGGGTGGTGTGGGATACGGAAATGGTAAAGGATGTTGAGGATTCTGGTTAGGGTTTGGGAAATCTAGGAGATGAATTCAGGGCCATTGTCCAACTGGAGAGAGGCAGGTATTGCAAGGTCAGGAATGATCTCCAGAAGCAGGAAGTCAGAGATTGACTGAGCCTTTTGTTGGTGGTGGGGAAAGCCCATACCCACCGTGAGAAGGTGTCCACCGAAACCAAGAGGTACCTAACTCTGACTGGGCATGTGGTTAAGTCCAAATTGCCAGTCAGTTCCAGGGAGAGAGCCTCTGGCCGAGGGAGTAGGAAAAGGGGGTTTGAGGTTACTGGAGTTGGAATCTGACATTTGACAGATTTTACAAGTAGCAGTAATAGCCCTTAAGAAATGTAAATTCTCAGGGGTTGTAGGTGGGTCTTGATGAGGTGAGGCAGAGTTGGCTGTTAGGATGAAAGAGCTGGTGTAGATAGAACAGAATTTGTCTAGTGCCAGGGTCGGGAGGGTGACAGCGGGGATGTGGGTTGTAATGGAGGGATGCCCTGCTGTGGGAGAGATGGGTCTGTGCCTCTGAGGGTCACAACTTTAGCCACCTCATCAGCTCCCTTGTTTCCTTTAGAGACGATGGAATTGTCATTCTGGTGGTACTCGCAGGGGATAATTCCTATAGCCGTGGGGACACAGGAATCTTTTAGCAAGGCCATAATTTGTTCTGAGTTATGGATCCTCCTTTTGTTGTAAGTAGTCCAAGATCCCTCCAGATGGCAGGATGGGAGGATGTGGAAGGCATATCTGGAGTCTGTGTAGGCGTTTAGGGATTGTCCCTGTGCCGATTGAAAGTCACAGGTGAAAACCATTAGTTAAGCCTGCTGGATAGTGGTGTGGGCGGGGAGGGCCTGTGCCCCGACCACCTCAGTGTCTGACACGATGGCATAGCATGCTGTCCAGGCCCCCTTGTGTATAAACAAGCTGTCATCTGTGTACCAGGTATAGACGGCCTAAGGCGATGTGCCCTCCTGTGGGTGCGAGGGATGGGGAAGTGGTTCCTCTAGGGTTTCCAGGCAAGAATGAGATGTGGAGTCGTCTATGTTTGGTCAGGAAAGACGATTTGAGATATTGAGGGGTGGACATGACTGGAAAGTAAGTGTGGCATCTTCTACCAGTGCCACTGGGAGAGAAGGAACCCGGGAGGGAGATAGAGTTTGTAAGCCTTTACAGGTTAAGGGGTGGGGCAGGTTGTGGGAGGCAAAGACAGTGGTATGTGACCCAAAAGTTAGATTTTTGGATTTGTGAATGAGGAGCTAGGCAGCTGCTAAAGCGCATATGCAGGGTGCCCGTTCCTGGGTGGTAAGGTCTTATTTTTTGACAGGTACACCACGGGAGCAAAGGACGGACTCCTGGGACATATCCCTCTTTTTCTGTTATTCAGAGGGAGAAGGCTAGGGCCTGGAAGAGAGCCTGTCGTAGCTTCTTAAAGGGCTTGGTAATGGGAGTGAGAAGGGGTTCATGTGAGAAAGCAAGGGTTGCCTCATCCAGGGGGTGGATAAGAAGGGGTCCCAGGAACATAACAAGTCAGCTATTCCTAGGAATGGTAACATTTTCTCTCTCGTAGAGCGGACTGAAAGGAATTGGATTAGGTGTTTTCTATCCATGGTAATGGCTCTGTGGGTTGGGGTGATAGTCTCAGGGTGACCTGAGCAGTGGACAGTTGGACCTTAGATGGTGAGGCTCTATAGCCACAACTGGACAAGAAACTTAGAAGAGCAGAGGTGTTAGTTTGGCTAATTTGTAGGGACGGGTTGCATACTACAGACTGGAAGAGTTTAGATTTGGGGGAGAGACAAAGAGAGTAGATCAGAAGCTAGGGCCTGGCCAAATGGGTATGGGCTGTCCCAGAACCCCTGGAGTAGGACAGTCTAAGTGAATTACATAAAGTCAGGGATATCAGGGTCAGTCCAGATAAAAGGCAAACATGTTTTGTGACTCGGTGTTGAGGGAGATAGAGAAGAAGGCGATCTTGAGGTCCAGGACTGAGAAATGGGAGGTCACTGAAGGGATCGTGGAAAGATGTGTATGAGGGTTAGCTAGACAGGGTAGAGCAGAATCACTGCGGATCTTAAACCCACGGGCCTTTTTAACTACAAGGGAGAAGATGGGGCGAAATAGTCTTTTTTTTTTTCTTTCTTAGAAGGTCAAAGATTAGATGGATTTAAGTTCCCTGAGGTACTGGAGCAAGAGTGGGTACTGGGCTTAGGTGATGTACTGGGTAGGGTCCTATAATCAGATGATGACAGGGAAATTGTGTTTGGCAACAGAGGGATTTGGGGTATCCCAGATTTGGGAGTCCACCTGGGAGACTGGCAAATGAAATAGAGTGTTGGAACCAATAGGTTGGGTCGCTAGAAGAAGGAGAAGGGCTAATGTCAAGTTTGGTGTTGCAAGAAGAGCCAGGCCGCTTGTTTGTCCTGACCGCCCGGCTAGCTTAGCCCCGAAATAACCACACAGAAACTGTATTAATTAAATCACTGCTTGGTCCATTAGCTCGAGTTTCTTATTGGCTAACTCTTATATTAATTTAACCCATTTCTATTAATCTGTGTATCGCCACATGGCAGTGGCTTACTAGCAAAGATTAAGCATGTCTGACTCTGGCGGCTCCATAGCGGCTCTCCACGCCTTCCTTCTCTCAGCACTCTGTTCCATCTTTCCCCCACCTTCCTAAGTTCTGCCCTATCAACAGACCAAGGCAGTTTCTTTATTCGTTT
Source organism: Myodes glareolus (assembly GCF_982192425.1). Lineage (NCBI taxonomy): Eukaryota > Metazoa > Chordata > Mammalia > Rodentia > Cricetidae > Myodes > Myodes glareolus. Next base: position 25,073,325 of record NC_142040.1, on the reverse strand, counting down.
ATGTTAATCACAACACATATCCCATATCAGTTTGGGATCAGACAAACAGGGAGAGCAAGAGAAAGAGAGACTCTCACTTTGGCTAGAAGACAGGATAGGTTGGCACCACTATGCAGAAATGAATGAGAGGAATGCCCCCCCTGAAAATGCAATTGAGTGGTGGGGTCTGGCGAGATTGGTAAGGCTGTCCCCCTAACCCAACAATAGGGAAATGAGGAGAGGTAGGTCCCAAAAACTCCATTAGAACTGAGTAAGTAGCTCCAGTGTCCAGGAGGAAGGAGATAGATTGGCCCAATACTGTAATGACTACCCAGGGTTCCCTGTTGGACATGACAGTAGTCAGTCAAGGGATCCCAGGCCCCTTCAGCTGTCCATGGCCAGGCCTAAAAGATTGATAGAAAGGTGATCTGGATCTCATGTCCCTGCACCTCAAGGGACATGTGACAGTGAACAGTTCATGTTGCTCTTAGACATGGCTAGGGTGGCCTGTGGGGTGGCAGGCTCAGGCCCAGTGACCCTCCTGATCACATCTGCGGTAGGGAACTGGAGGTCCTTGAGCCTTAGGAGGCAAGGGAACCTGAGTAGTTGCCAAAGCTGGTTGAATGATCTTGGCTAGCATTAGGTACTTTTGTTTATCATTTTTTTCACCTTTCCCATGGAACACCTTAAGGCCAGTGCTCAGACATCTGCCTGTGGGGTTAGGAGTCCTTTCTCCAAGGGCTGAAGTTTAGCCCTAATGTCGGGGAGCTCTGGGAAAAGAAATAGGTCATAGGAGTTGTTTACCCTCTGGGTCTTTGCTGGTCAAGACTGGTATACTGTAAGAGGGCCTTTGTGAGGCATTCTAGAAATTGAAGAGGGTTTTCATTTTTGTTCTGAATGACCTCTTGGAGTTTGTCATAGTTTACTGGTTTAAAGGCAGCCTCAGGGAGACGGACCAGGAGGCAAGTTGTAAGCTGATCTCTAACTAGAGTGCCTGTTGGGGTATTATAATCCCATTGAGGATCAGACTGGATACCTCAGCCCCTCAGTGTGCTGTGTTAGTTTGGTGGATTTCATCTGCATGTGCTCTAGCCTACTCTCAATCTCTCCTGCACTTCTCAGGAAGCAAATTGTTGGAATCATATATATGTCGTGGAAGGGTGAGACTATAGGATCGGGTGATACTTTGGGATTTATTAATGAAAAAGAGGAGTTAGAGAAACAAGACCCCAGGTTTTTCTTTTTCCTTTTAGAGAGAGTTCACTTATTGAAAAGGGGACGTGTACCTTGACCAGTCTGTCCATATCAGCAACCTCCAGCAAAGGAAGAACTGGAGCCCAGTTAGGTTGGATAGGGAGAGCTAGAGGAGGGCCACTGCAGAGCAGGAGTGAGGAGTGGGGGGTGAACATGGGTGCCAGAGTGGGATGTTAAAGTGGCCTGTTGTTGGAGAGGAAAGGGGAGAAGACCTAGGGAGATGGAGGAGAAGGAGCTGTGGGTTGAGACCAGCAAGGGGGGGGGGGATTTGTCTTGTTAGCAGGATCAAGAGAACTGAAGGTCTCCTCTGGTTGAGACTTCATAGCTAGCAGGAGCTGAGTGGGGAACAGGAAGGACAGAGGGAAGGCTTGGAGGGAGATAAGAGCCAACTTAGACATGGGGAACCTCCTTCCATTCCTTCCATTGCTGGTATTATCTATGGAGGTCCCTCATAATGTCCTGGATCTAGGGTGCTGCTAGGCAGCCATTCTGATTATCTAAGGAGTTCTGGGGCCAGATTCGACTGCAAAGGTGGATACGTTTAGAGGTTTTTGAGTTGAGCACTAGGCATAGCTGTCAGAGGTTCTCCAAGATGCATCCCAAAGGAGAACCTGGAAGTCCAGATGACGATGCAGTCCCCATAACTGAGGTAGAGGGAGAGACCCAAGACTTGAAGTCCAAGACATCCCAAGGACTTAGGGAGGACTGAATGAAGAAGGCAGAAGTCTAATAGTGTCTTGTCAATTCATAGTTTGAGGACCAGGTCTGAAAGTTCAAGGAGACACAGTGTTTAGTACCAGGACTTTTGATTGAAGCCAGGATTTTTTGAACTGTGCTCAAAAACGAAGCCTCAACCAAAGGATATGGTCAGAAGTGGGGTCAGCAAGGAAGGTCAGGGATAGCCTTGAAAATAGTGGCTGGGAGAACCTTTGTCTCCAAGAATACCAAAGAAGCGCCAGGCACTCAGATGCTCACTGATCAGATTAAGGGAAGTACTGACACTAACCAAAGGGAGAACTTACCAACAGCTGGTGTTATATGGGGTGCCTAGTGATTGGTGAACCAGAAAGTGAGGCTATTGCAGGTGGACTGGGGAGAAGAGAAAGGCCCTGGTGTGGCTTTGATCCATGAGAGGGGAACACATAGGCACCAGGATAGCCTACTGCGTCTTGGCACCAATGTTGGGATTATTGGCATTAGTACCTTGGTGGGTATAGGCCAATATATGCCGCAAAGAACACACAATGCGACAGATCTCATGAGGGAGGTTTATTGAGAGATTGGGAGGGGCATGCAGAGAGTTCCTCTGAGTGAGGGTGGAAGGGGAGGGAGTGGGAAAAGAAGGCACTGGCTATTTTTTTATAAGGGGGCAGAGCACATAGGCATAGAGAGAATACTTGCATCATGACACTGGTGGAAATGTGTCACATTTGGGCATCTGATGATGACTTGGCCACTGTCACTAGGTTATTGCAGGTAGGCTTAGGGGTGGAGTTTTCCAACAGTCAGTCCATTATGGAAGGGAAGGTCTGGTGGAGTTCATGGTGGCAGAACCACGTGGCAGAGGTGCTTCACGTCACAGCAAACGAGGAAGCCGAGAGTAGAACCAGAACCAGGGTATAAGCTGGAACCTTCAGAGACCTGCCCCCATTGGCCTGCTGTGTGTGTCCATACGTGTGTGCCTATGCATACTTGTGTATGTACATGCATGTATATGTGAGCAGTCAGCCCCGGGCGCTATTCCTTAGGAGCCATCTACCTCAGTTTCCAAGACAGGGTCTCTCACTGGGTCCTGGGGACTGGAGATTCAGCTGAACTGACTGGCCCATTAGCCTCAAGGATCCTCCTATTTTTGCCTCCCCAGCACTAGGATTATAAGCACCTACCATCACACCTAGATTTTTCTGTGATTGCTGGGGATCTGAGTGTAGGTCCTCGCGCTTTTTATAGCAAGCCTTTTATACTAACCAAGCCACCTCCCCTACGCTCTCCGCACTACCCTCAGGAACACTCAAAGCGCTGGCCTGCTGGGGTATTTCAGACTCAGACTTTAAAGCATCACCCTTTATGCCAATGGCTTTAAATACTGTTTGTGACAACATCAGTTGCACAAAACCTTTTAGGTTTCTCTTCTGCATGCCAGAGGGAGTATACTTTCCCCATTCCAGCCCCTCTTCCCGGACCTGCTATTTTGATGTCTGGCAGGGCTGGCGCTACTTGAAGGGTAGTCACAGAAGCTCGGAGGACAAATGCAGCAGGGTTACCTGTGTGGGACTGGCTCTGTCATATAGTGAAGTGGCTGTGCTTTGCTTCCTAGGCACCCTTCTTCCTGTCCTGGGCTTTCCTGTGTGCTCAACAGCCACCAGCCCCAGATGCGCAGGGAGCTCTGGGGGAAGTCTGCGGGTTACTGCCTTTACCTCTGAATTGCAGTTAAGCCTTGTTATTGGGAAATAAACCCAGATTGACTTTTAAGTGCTCAAAGGAGGATTTCTGAGAAAGTGCCTAATCCAGTGGCCTTTATCAGTCAGGCCTTTAATTCCTGTGCTCTTCCCGCACTGTGAATGAGGAAAGAGGGCGTCTGTGGTGCGGAAGGTGACTGCCATTCACCTGGGGCAGGCAAGGAGAAGGAACTGGATTTGTTCACCTGCTTTCATTTTGCGGGCAGGGATAATTTCTTTTATTTTATTGGGGTTAAAGCTTGCTTGAAGTGGCAAGTATACTCTTGCCACCTGTTACATTAACCCGGGAGCATTGTGTCCTGGCTCCTCTGTCATGGGGCTGGAGAGAGGCTGGCCTTGGCTCCAGAGCGGCTGAGTTCACCTGAAGGCTCCAGGCGAGTCTCTGTGTTATCTGCAGTGGGGCCCGTGGGCTAGGAGGAGCATGTGGTAATGAACACTGGGACCCTCTGCCGCCTCTGCATTGGCAGTCTCTTTGCGCCACATTGCAGGCTTCCCAGCATATTTCTGATACCTGGTTCAGATAAAAACTAAGAAAGAGATAAGAAGGTAAGAGTATACTGAACGTTTAAGACCTGCAATAGCTAATTCTCTGACGAAGCTGAGAGAAGTGGCTAAGTTGTGGCTCTTCTCTTGGAGGTTCTTGCCTACCACTTACAGTGGCCACAACTTCAGAGGCTCTGTGGATGGTAGGGGCCAAGAGGAAGTCTCCAGAGGCAGAGAGCTCTATTTTCCTCTGCGGTCACTTTTTGGAAGTGAAGGGATTCATATCACATGCTGTGTAGCCAGGGAGCCCGACACACATGGAGCCTAGCCGGAGAGATGTTCAGTTCCTTGACCTAGTTCACCTGTCCTCTGTTAGCAGGGCAAGCCGAAAGTCCTTACCGCACCGAGGGACAAGGAGAGAGACAGATAGGGGAACGGGGCCACGGCTAGGTAATAAAAGGGGCAAATTTCTGAGATGGTGGGCCTCTTCCTTACTCTCCTGACTTGAGACGAGAGCATGACAGCTTAAAACCCTGTAGGCTTTCATCTCCCACCAGCAGGCCCTCTGCTCGTGGACTGACTCAACACCTTCAAGGCCTGATCAGGACATAGCACAGAACAGTGCGGGCCAAGCAACCGTTGTATCATCCTTCAAACAAACAAAGCTTAAATTAGGAGAGGAAAACTCTTCAGAGACATAAAACAAACAACCTCCTCCACGTCCCCCCCAATAAAAACCAGTCCTCAAGAAGAGCCTGGATTTTGCCATTTCCCAAGCGCCCCCTCTGCTTTGCAGATGGCCTTTCTCTCTGAATGTGTGAGCGTCCATGCTTGTTTCCTCCTAATGAATACCTTTCTTCTGCTGACTCTACTCCTGTATGCAGCGTTTGAGATTTCTCTGCTGCTACCTATTACACTTGAGAATTTTCCTGCCATTTAATTCTTCCACTGGCAGAGAAAGCAAAGCCATCCAAGAGCCCAAGACTGTATCAGCCCCTGCCCTGGTCTCTCTGATCTGGCTCAAGTCTGTGTCCACAGCTCTTCTTCCCAGACTTAGCCACCGCTATGGTGTCACTGGCATTGTGCCTCACTCAATGAACTCAGGAAGCCGAGAGCTGCCTATGATCTTAATTCCAGCATCCTTCTTAGTGTGTGGCATCCAGCAGATACTCCATACCTAACCCACTCACTGCTTCTAAGATATTTTTGAATTTGTTGTTTCTTAAAAATGACCATAGGTTTGTCAGTTCACACACACACACACACAGAGACATACATCTGGCATCTACTCCACACATATAGATAGATGTATCTTTGCCATTCTTTCTCCCTGCTGGGTAAGTATGGGCCATAAGCAGAGCCCTCACCAATACCCTGAATGAACCAACCAATTCTCACCCTCTTGGCTCTACACTTGTATTCTGAACCTTAGAACCAATCAATAACCCTGTGGGATCACAAATATAGTGGGATAGAGAATGACTTCTGAAGACGCGACAAGACACAGGAAACCGCAGCACTGTGCACTGGGAACAGAAAATAATAGACTAAATCCTTAAAGATCTAATATTATCCTTTGAAACACTTTGCCAAACCCAAATGAGCCTCTGACAGGTGCTGGCTCCAATCCCACCTACTAAAGCCATCCACTGGCCTTATACAGGACCACGGCCATGCCAAGCATTTTGTGCCGTTAGGCTTAAGGAGTCGGTAAACAAACACACTTGGGGATCAACCACGGACTATTCCCCAGCCGAAGGACCCTGTGCAATCGGCTCCATTCTAATCCTTCTGAGAGAGAGGAAGTGGCAGAGAATGCCATCAGTTACTCAACACAATTATCAGGGATGACCCGGGCCATGATGCACTGAACAGGGCTTGTTGGGACTCAAGCAGCTGTGTGCTTGAGAGCAGAGACTCTGGTCTGAAGACTAACATAGAGACCAAGCTCCACAATTGATGGGGGAAATCTGAGCATCATCGGCCCTCCTAACCTCATGCGTCCCCATGCAAAACAGGTATTTTTTTGCATTGTTGCAAAAAAAAGTATTTGATGATTGTACTTACCACCCGGAACTGGCTGGAGGATTAGTAAGGCCCCTTGACTAACACACAGAAATTACTCAACAAAAGACTAGATACAAATCCTCCTAAGGAACAAAACCCTGGGTATTTCTACACACCAGACCAGCCTCTTTCCAGGTGATGACAGAAATGGAATGCTGGGCAGGTTTGCATCTTCTTTTATTAAAACATCTTTCCCGAATGCTATTCACTACTCGGTCTGCCCAGGTACAACCCTCCCTTGCTCATTTACCTGGCACGGTGCATGAGATCAGGTGGCATATGTTAAAGAATTACAGGGAAGGAGCCTTTTAGGCAGGCATAGCATGAGTCAGGAGGAATTTGAATTTGCAAGATTATTGTCTTTTGTGCCGTTGAACATTCCACCGGTTCAAGAACAAGAACTCTGTTTATAGGTATATTCAGGTCTACAGGGACCAAAGCATAGCTCCTCTAAATATGACTTTTAGGACATTCCTGAAATGATTTTGCTTTGTTCGAGGCTCTTTTAAGAAACCACATGTAATTATACTCAACTATTCGGAAGGTTAAGCTTCAAACTAGCAGATGCCAAGAAAGTCTAAATTCTCATTGCCATCGGCTCTCATTCTGCAAGCCGGTCTTAGTTCTTCCCCTCAAGCATGCCATCAGAAAAGAATGTGCGCCAGGATAGCCGTGGCTCCTGGCTCCTCTCCGTTGGAGCATTCCTTTCCGCTATTTGGGCAAGTCTTTTGATAATCCATCCTCATATTATTTATAAACATCATTGTCTGGGAAGAAAGACGCTTGCATATTTTAAGAGAGAATACCAGTACCGGGCGCTAATGGCAAAGCGGCGCATGGTTTTCGGTGTCTACGGATGAGCAAGGTCTGCAGGAGCATTCTTGAAGCTTGTTCTCGAGTTTATTATTCCTCTAGCTCACTCGAAATATGCATATGCATGCCTTCTGCATGTAGAAACCTGGCCCTTATTAATTATGGAGCAGACTTTTTGTTGGATTTAATATTCTAATTATTTCAGACTACAGAATGCCCCCTCAACATTTTCCTGCATTGCTTAAATTAGCATCAGTATATAAGGAGGAAATTAGAAGAAACAAATTATGCCTTAAGCAGACCAGACTTCACGTAATTATGATTTATAATTAGAAAGAGTACCTTTTCCCTAAGACCAGATTTTTTGTTCTTTACCCCGCTCTCCCTTGGCATGGATGTGCCTGTAGAATATATGCATGTGTGTATGTTCACATGTGTGCTGATGTACATGTGTGTAAGGTGCATGTGGTAATGTGTAGAGGCCAGGGTTGGCACCAGATGTCTTCTGCAATTATTTTCCATTTTATATGTTGATTCGGGGTCTCTCACGTGCCCCCAGAGTTCAGCAATTCTGTTAGTCTAGATAGGTAGCTTGCTTGGGGACCTCTGTTTTTTACCTCTCTAGGACTGCAGGTGGGTCTCCACACCCAGCCTTACACTTCTTAAACGGCAGATGCTTTATCCACTAAGAAATCTCTCCAGCCTCAGAAGTCTCTTTGTGTAGATTCTCTTGATTTTGTGTTCTTAGGACACTACTAGATGGGTACCTGTAGTGGGAACAGAAAATCAAAAAGAGCCTGGTAGGTTAAGAACCTCACCCATTCATTCAGCAATTAATTAACAACGTCTAACTTGATCCGGGGCTATTTTAGGCAACAAAGAAAAAACTGGCTGCCCACATGGGGCTTACACCGCTGTGCTGTATTTAACTGCGAACTGGATGGTAGGTCAGGGGGAGAGAAGAAGTAATATAGATAGAAACACAATGAGGCTGGGAATTGTGGTGCATCCTGTAATGCAAGCCCATGGTCAACAAAGGCAGAGGAAGACAAATCCAAGGCCAGACTGAGCTGTATGATGAGGCTCTGTCTCCAAAAAAAGGAAAGGGGGATAGAGATTCTAAGAGTGAGGTTATGGATGCTCCGCCAATATCTGAGCAAAGATATCAAAGAATGGAATGATTGATCGTGTGATATCTGAAGAAAAAGCATCATAAATAGTCATGGAAACCTAGTAAAAGAGGACCCTACTTCAGCTGTATGTAAGGAAGGGGCCAACGTGACCGGAGCAAGGGAGAGGAGAGCATCCAGAGTGAAGTACGGAGAAGAGGGAAGGACACCCTTTGTGTCATGCTGTTTCTAAGACCTTGAGATTCTGCTCTGAGTAAGAAAGAGCTGTTGTAGTATCATGAGTGGAAATGAAAAGATCTGACTGTTGCTATAGAAACACCACCTAGGAAGGATGCTGAAGATTCAAAAGAGGGTTGTGGGAAGTGGCCAGATCCTGGGCTATTTCAAAAGAAGAACTTTAAAGGGATTTGCTAATGGGCTTAAATATAAATTGTGGAAGAACAGGAGGAGTTAAGAATAACTTCAATGTTTTGGGGGGGGGGATCAAGAATTTTTTTTAAGATAGAAGAGAAGGGAAGGGAAAGATTAAATATTGATAGGTTTAATTTGAGACACTTACATTAGACATTCACACGGAGACACTGAGTAGGCAGTTGTGGAAGAGAGTCTGGAACTCAAGGAAAAGGTCTAGACGTGAGACATATTTTAGGCTTTATCAGTGTGGATGAGATCACTCAGGTAGTGAACGTGGGTGGAAAAGAAAAAGCATCCAGAGACTAAAGCAAGCAAGCAAGCACGCCGCACTCTGGGGCCTGGAAATTCACACCTGGCATAGCTCCGGACAATTGTGTTGTCCAGAAATGCCTTACCCCAGCTTGGTTCAAAACACTCCATTTTGCTGAATCATGCAACTTGGCATTGATTGTCTTTCTCCTCATTTTTCAACTAGAGCTCCTCAGACCAGAAACTAGAACTTAACGCCAAAATTACAGACAACTCTGAAAGCCTTCCATCTTTGCGTTTCAAGATCCTTAGCCAGTGACATTCAGAAACAATTTTCAAAAGCTTCTTTGTCAACAACTAGACTAACACTGTGCATGCAAGAAAAGATGTATTCAAAAGCCTTTTCCTGCGGACATTAAGTCAAGCGGGTACTGTCCTGAAGCCAAAAGTGCACAGGTCACCCTTGTGCGTTGCTAAAAGCTATTAATACCGGCTCTCAGTGGAAAAGAAATCGTCCCTCAAACTCAGTTTCTTGAAACGAGTATTGGCAATCTTGTGGTTCTTAAGCCAGAAAATCCAAACATGGTTTGGCTGGCTCCTGCGCCCAGGGTTTCACACAAAGCTGTAATCAAGGTGCTAGCAGAGTGAGACCAGGTCCTCTGCATCTGAAGACTCAGTTTAGGAATTGTCTGCCTTGGGTAGAGGCCTTCAGACTCCTTGACACATGGCCTCTTGAGCTTCGTTTATTGGAGAAATGTGAAGAACCCGAAAGGGAGCTGGCAAGAAAATAGAAACGGGAAGCCATCACAGGCTCGTATAAAGCAATAACAAAACACAGCATCCCATCCCTTTTACTGTGGTTTATTAACTAGAAACAAGCGAGTGGGATCAAGCTATACTCAAGAGTCAGGGATGATACAGGGGTGGGAATCTTAGGAAAGAAGATCACGGGACTATTTAGAAGTCTGCTTACCACAAACAACATGAGGAAGATTTGTAATTAATAGATTTATTTCTTAAGAAAAGTTTTAGGCACAAAGCACAGTTAAACAAAAAGTCCGAAGATCTCCTATACTCCCTGCACTCATAGATGCTTGATCTCCCATAACTATCGCCTACTCCATCAGGGAATCTACACTGACACATTGATAGCCCCCTTGGTGTAGGCTCATATTAGGATATCCTCTTGGTGTTGTCCATTCTGAGAGCTTGATAAATAAAATAGGACCTGTATCTACCATTACAGCATCATACACAGTAGTTACCCTACTATACAAATCCCTACTGCACTGCCTATGTATCCCTCCTCCAGGTAACCCTTGACAGCCACTAATATTTTAATTAACCCCATAGTTTTGCTTTGTTTTTCAGAATGACATAGAGTTCTACAGTATGCAGATTTCCAGACTGTCTTTTTAGAACATGATGCATATTTAATATTTAATGTATATTTAAGTTTTTTCCATGTCTTTACATTGCTTGATTCTTTTTTTAGTATTGAAAAATATCTCATTTTCTAGCTATATCATAGATTTCTTGCCCATATTCTTCCTGGAGGACATCTTGACTGCTTACATGCTTGGGCAGTTATAGATAAAACTGCTGTAAATATCATGTGAAGGTTTTTGTGTAGTCCTAAACACTCAGGTTCATTTGGGAAAATACCAAGGAGTGTTGTTGCTGGATCATATGGTAGTAGGATGTTTAGTTTCCCAAACAGTCTTCCAAAGTATGCTGTTTTATATTTAATGAGTGTCCCAACTGATTGACATCCTCATCAGTATTGTCTATTACTAGTATCAACAGCATTTTGAGTTTTAGACATCCTAAGAGGTCTGTTGTGATGTCTCGTTGTTGCTTTAATGTGGAACTCTCTAATGTGTTCGCAGCATGGGGAGTTGAATATCTTCTCCTATGTTTACTTACCATGTGTATGCATTTGCTTGTGAGAGATCTGTTCATATTTTGCTAATTTAAAAATATTTGTTCTAAAAAATGGAAAATAAAAATATTTGTTCACTTTTCAATAGCTGAATTTAAAAAAAGTTTTCGTGTATTTTGGATAACGATCCTTTATAAACTATGCTTTTAAAAATATTTTCTCCCAGTGGTAGGCTTGTATTTATACTTTCTTGAGATTGCAATTTGAAGAGAAATTTTCAATTTTAATGCAGTCTGGCTTATTAATTCTTTCTTTCATGGCTTGTGGTTTTTGTACTGTATCTAAAAAGTCCTTACATTTCTAAGAGAAAATGTATATGATTCAAACTATACAGCTGTAAGAGCTGTATAGTTTGAATTTTTGCATTTGGTTCATGATTTTGTTTGAGTTAATTTTCATGATGAATGTAAGATTGTGATTTCTTTCATGCACACATTCAGTTATTTAAACTACTTCTTAAAAAGACTATCTTAGTTTCACTGTATTATCTTTGATCTCTTATCAAAGGTCAGGAGGTTCTGCTTCTTGGCTTTCTGTCCTGTCCCGGTGACCTGTTCTTTGCTCTTTCATCCATCTGCTTTGCCTTGGTTATTACGGAATTATAGGAGGAAGTGGTGATTAGTAACATAGTCTTCCATTTTGGTTTTTCCATCTGTATTGAGTTGGTTTTTCTTGGACTTTGCCTCTTCGTATAAACTTTATACGAAGTCGGTTCATCCAGTCAATGTATCTGCAAAATAGCTTGCTGATATTTTTGCTGGGATTGCTAACACCTTAGCCAGATTGATTTATCGTGTGCATAAACATGGACTATCATTCCAACTATTTAGTTTTTCTTTAATTAGAGTTATGTAGCTTTTATCAAACAGATCTTATACATATTTTGTTAGACTTAACCTAAATGATCTTTTTAATATCAAAATGTTTATATTATCATGTAATGTATCACTTCAAAATGTACATCACACCACATATAAATATTTCTTAATTATGTTGTTATATAATGTTTTTCATCTCAAGTTCCACTGTTTGTTATTGGTACCCAGAAAATCACTAATTTTTATATATTATGTATTATATTATTATTTTATATATTAAACCGGTATCTTCCCATCTTGCCATGTCTGCTTATTAGTTTAAAGAGAGATATTGTTTTGTTTTATCTTTTATATTATAGACTGCATTTATAGATAATCATGTTATCTGAAGTTCTATTCCTTTCTTTCCAATTTTTAGCATTTTTCTACCTTTTCCTGCCTTATTGCATTAACTAGGATTTCTAGTGCACTACAGAAAAGCAGCAGTGAGAGGGGATAGTTTGTCTCTAATATCAGTGATAAAACCTTCCATTATTATCATTAAGGATAATAGTGGCAGTAGACTCTCTATGGTTTTTATTTTTGATTCCTCCATGTGTGAGAGGGAGGTGGGGTGGGGTAGGGTAGGGACTAGTTTTGTGCAGGTGAGTAGATCCGTGGGGCTGGACTTACAAGCAGTGTGAGCTACCAGACCTGGGCTCTAGGAAACCAACTTGGGTCCTCCGGATGAACACTGTATGCTTTCAACTTCGGCACTAGCTCCCCGTTCTCAGCTAGAGGTTTTGAGACAAGTTCTTTATCACATCAAGAAAATCCTCATTCATTCCTGTTGGCTAAAAGTACCGGTCCATTTGTAATAGTAATACATTGAGAATTAGGGTAGATGCATTTTTTTAAAAAATTTAAAAGCACCACCACTAATGAAGTTAGTCACCCATTCTGGTATTTTTAATATGACTAGCTATAGCTCCTTTTTGAGTCAAATTTCGTGGTCATGACCACCATTGTTTTAATGAGACAAATGAAGCCAAGGCTCCTGGCATTCGCTGCATATAAAGTCTTAGTCAGATGAGTTAGGTGGTAGCGTAAGTGGCATTTATTTTTATGGGTCAAAGTTTAAATTAATGATCTCCATAGTACCACCAAATATAAGCAAGCGACAAAAACATGGATTTGGGAAAAGTAGCCAACCATAATATGTAAAGGAATGTCAGACAAAAGGAAACCCACGTACACAGGCGACCTAACATAAACAGGAACTTCCAGCTTACTCTTCCTGCTCAATTCCCTCGCGGGTTTGTAAAGAGTAACCAATCAGAGACTGGGAAACTCTGAACAGACTTGACAGACATGGCATCTGGCCTCTGCGGAAGCAGAACAGGCGCACCCCAAACTAATGAATACTGTACAAGCCTACCCATCTTGAAAGGTCAAAATGTATTTTTTTTTTCTCAAACAACCCAGCTGTATGTGCCTAAAATCAGTAGGCCTGCCTGCTCAAGACAGAGGAGGCCATTTTTCAAGTGGTACACGCGCTCTGTCTCTCAACAGGCAGTCAACACCCGCAGACTCATTTCTCAGCCACAGGTAGAAAGGGGTATCAGTGCTTCCCCCAAGGTCTCGCCTGGCCTGCTTGGAGCCTGCAACTGCCACTCGGCATCTCCAACCTTCCTGGAACTGAATGGCCTGGCACAGTGGTTCTCAGCCTGTGGGTCCCGACCCCTTAGGAGACCCGTTCACAGGGTCACGTATCACATATTCCGCATATCAGATATTTACATAACAATTCATAACAGTAGCAAATTACAGTTAATAAAGTAGCAACGAAATAATTTCTGTGGCTGAGGGTCACCGCAGCATGAGGAGCTGTATTAAAGGGTTGTAGAATTAGAGAGGTTGAGAACCGCTCCTCCAGCCGCCCATCTTGAGCACTGGCTACCAACAGGCGAGAAACAAAAGCTGTCGAGTTTAATTGCCTTTTTGGCATGTCCCTTTAAGACCCAAGCTCAGATTCTGCTGGGGAGACCACAAAATCTTCATCCCTCATCCATCCTTATCAGCCAGACAGCAAGCAAGCCAAATTTCGTTTACAGAGTCCAGATTTGCAAGCTACGCGGTGCGCCTGATGCTTCACATTTTCCACACCGCCACACTGCAGATCTTCCTGGCTTCATGTGAGAGCGCTTCAGATCCCATGAAACCAAAGCCAGGAACTGGTGAGACACGCCGCTGCGAGTGAGGGCCTCTTGGCAGAGCCGTCTCCTTGGGGAAATGGAGGCTTGCTTAACCGCATGTGCAACCCATTAACTCCGGGCTCCACGGGAAAAGGCCAAGAGAAGGAAGGAGACACAGAGGTGGGAGGACTCACTTTGTGGTTTTAGTCAAAGCCTCAGGCTCCCCTAATTCTTTGAGATAAAAAGAGCTAACCATTTGGGGGACTTTGCATAATGTGAATTTGGAAGGGCCTCTGCATTTTCATTTAGCATCCAATAACTATCGTCTCAAATTTTTTTTCATCTAAAATTGGCCAATGAGCCAAAGGCTTATTGTTCTTTTCATCTCATTTGTTATAGATATAGAATTGCAGCAAAGAAGTCAGGGAGCAAAGCATTGTTTGATGGTGTGCTATGCTGTAAGTTAGTTAATTCCAAAATAGTTTTGACATTCAGTTGGGGATGGTATTTGGGTCTCGGACTAGAAGTTGAGAAAAAAGGGTATTTTTTTTTCTTAAAAATAACTCACACTCACAAAAACTTTGCTTGTGATAAAATCAAAAAAGTAGAGCATGAGGTTTGGGGGTTGGTTGGTTGGTTTTCAATAGAGTAAAATGGAAGCGTCAAATCACACTTAGATTTATAATAACTGGGTTGCATCATTACAGGTCACTGTGGTCTCATCGGTAAATCAATATCTACACAAGGAAAGGCTGTTACCTCATCCTGAGTGTGGGCCTCCTTGCAAGTAGCTGCCTCTAATGAGTATTAGGATCCTATTATGTTACAGTTAGGTTTAGATTAAGGTTAGACTCATGTTCGATTAAGATTAGATGCAAATTTAAGGTATATTCAGATTTAGAGAAATAAGAGCCAACCTACCAAGCTGGCTGTATCAGATAGGAATGTTCTCGGGTATAATGCTGGCTTCACTAGTGTGGCCTTACAGAGAACATGAAAATCCCATAGAAGGGGATCTGACAGGCAGAACCGGGCAGTCGCTCATGAAGCCATGAACGACTTTTACCTGCTCTTTTACCTGCTTCCCCATTCTAAGAGCCTCAGCGCCTCTCTGGACTGCAAGACGCCTGTGTTTCCCAACCATTCTGTCCATAACCAACACCTGGTCTTTCGATCAAGAAAGCTAACAATGACAGAGAAGACCTTAAGTGTGCGTCTCAGGAGCAGCGTCAAACCCCCGCCCGCCTTTCTGGCAAGACAACACTCTGAGGGAAACACAGAGCATGTATGGATTGTTCCTTTCCTTGAAGTAAAGGTGAGCTAGAGAAAATGCTGTTAGGAATGGGCATTTGACACTTGCGGGCAAGTGGGAGGAGTCAGACAAGTGTTTGCCATAACACAGCCCAATCAGAATGCTGACAATTTCAGGAAGGACAGAGGTCATGTCGCTCTGGATGGCAAAGGAAGGGCTTTATTGGGGACACGATGCCACCTTCTTCCTGGATGGTAGAGATGTATGCCCAGGTGGAGAGAAATCTGGACTGTTAAAGACCAATGAGAGATTTCGTTACTACTTCTAGGACACTACAAATTGTCTAGCATTAAGATGAAGATTTAGTGTCATAGTTATAAATTAACACTTAAATAAGTTATGTGTATTTATATATAAGAGAAACCAAGTAATAGTTGCTATACTATATGTGCGCAGCGTATTAAATGCGTTTTTAAGGAGATCTGACCTCTCACGTACATGTTATTATCTATGCACACATTCATTTAACTATCAGCTCAGTCATCTCCATTAAGCCATTAAACTCTGTAGCTCTGGGGTCTCAACGGTGAGCCGCAGCAGTCGGTCCCTTTGGCAGGCTAAATTACAGTCAGAATCAGTCTTAGATTGTACAGGACATTTGGGGACTCGCTAAGAAGGAGCCTGAGGGAAAGAATTTAAACGTAGAAGAGTTCAAGACACAGTCTGCTGTCTGGGGGAATCAGGAGTCTGCCAGGGGAGGGGAAAGCAGACTCCAGAGAAGAGCAAACACTTCCAGAACCTGGAGACCGAGCAGAGCATTAGCATCGGACTCCATAGGAGACCTCCCGAAGAAGGGGGTAGAGGAGGGGCCCTGTGTGTAAACAAAGGATAAAAATGAGTGAGACTGCCGTCATACCAAAAGTCTATTAATATAATCATTTTCACAGTTCTAATTCGTGTGATGTCTAAGTCAATTACAGGAGATGAAGGTTACTTCATTTCAAGCAAAAGTGCTAACTCGAAAGATGTAACATCATTTATATTTTGTGCACAAAATGAAAATAAGTTAGTCAGTCCTGGGGGATTTACCTTCATTGTATCATGTGATCTTGGAGGAGGGAAAGAAAGGTTCACTGCACAGTCAGTGTGGGCCTTGACAAACTTGCAACCCAGAACTGCTTCCTAGAGCATCATGGGCATCTCACTAAGTTTTTGCTCGCGGATGGGATGCGAATACACTGTAATCCAAAGGACGCATTGCCTGGGTGAATGAGAAGAGAGATGTTTGGAGCGTTGCAGAGGAGATAAAATCCCAGAGTGATCTCTAGAAGAATGAGGTTGCCCCTGTCTGAAGGAAACAGGTAAGGATCAGAACTGCCTGGAGTAGATTAAAAATAGGGAGGGGCCAAAATGGAAGGGGCAGTAATGAAGAATGATGACACCAATCTGCTTGGCTCGGTGACAGCCATCAGGCAGACACACAGAAAGAAATAAAACTACAGAGATAAAAATGAGCTTTGCTTTAGAAGGCTGGGTCTGCTGTGCCTGGACCGCAAAGCAGAATCTGGCATCTACCTACCATCCGCAGCATCCCTGGTGGGCCTGGGCTCTCATCTTGGTGACATGCAGCATCAGTGCTGCTGGAGGAACGTGACTTTTGAATCTGCTCATGAATTATCGTCCCAGCTAGTGCCGAGCTGGCTCTGCAGGTCAGGCTGTCAGGCTGCCAGGAAAGAGCTGCTGTCGGCTGAGTCCTGCTGCAGACCTTGGACCACTGGAGGTTTGAAGCTGCTAATTATTAACTCTGTCAGGTTTAAACCAAAGAGTACCCCAACTTCTGACCGCTTTGTTCCCAATTCTTGTGTGTGTGTGTGTGTGTGTGTGTGTGTCTGTGTGTGATTTATGGTAATGCATGTGAATATATACACATGTGCATAAGCCTGCAGAGGACATAGGAGGACATTGAGTCTCCCTCTAGTTTGGCCTGCCGTATTGCCTACAGACAGCAGTCCTCACGACACTGGCAGGTAGCCATTTTGGCCCACCATCTGCCTGTCTCCACTCCCAGTGCTGGTCCACTCATGCACAGCCATGCCCAACATTTTTGCTTATTTGTTGTTGTAGTTTTGTTGTATTTTGTTTTGTTTTTGAGATAGTCTCTCTATGTAGCCTTGGTTGTTCTGGAATTCACTGTGCAGATCGGTCTGGTCCTGAAGTCACAGACATCCTCCTGCCTCTGCCTCCCTAGTACTAGAATTAAAGGCAGGCATCACCATACCCGCCCAGGCCCAGTTCTGTACGGTGCTGGGGAGTCAAGGTTAGATCCTCAAGCTTTTGAAGGAAGCATTCTTAGCGCTGAGCCACAGCCTTGGCCCCTGTCCCCACATTTAGGAGAAGCCAAGTGAGATTACCCATTTTCTAAAAGTTTAATTGTCTTTAAGAACAATATTAAAATTGCAGCCAAGTCTTGTGTGCTGTGCCAAGCTCAGCCATGTCAGACCAACTCTTACCCCAGCAGGCTTCCGAGAGCACTTAGAAGGGACAGCGAAGAGAGAAAGGAAAAGGACTCTCTGAGCAGCTTGTGTATCAGAGACAGCTAGAAAGCCTTGTCTCTGTCTCCTGTGTCTGGACCTCTAGTGCTCTTAATAATTAATTTATGCACTTAAAGGTTCGTTCGCCCACGTTTGAACCAATACCAGTTGCACAGTACGAATACAATGTCTCTGTAAGCCACACTAATGGAAAGAACTCCTTGTAGACTGGGGAGATGACTTCTGACAATTCTGCAAGACTTTAGAGCACCAGAGGGCCTTCTGGGACGACCCAAGGAACTCGAAATGCCCAAGTTCCTTGGGGATCACTGTGTGCTAAGTAGCACAATTTTTTTAAAAAATGTAGTATTAAGGCATGACTCAGGGCTAGTGTACTTGCTTAACATGTACAAGGTCGTGGATTTAATTCTCCAGAACCACAAAAAGGAAGAAAGAAAGAAAGAGAGAGAGAGAGAGAGAGAGAGAGAGAGAGAGAGAGATCTTGAAGACCTGGGGACAAATACAGTTCCACAGATAGCGCTGGAATTTCCCCCAAACTGAAGATCAGCACACAGATTACAAAGGGGGATTCTGTAAAAAATTGGGGCAGACTCAGACACAAAAGCTCTACCCCCGGGGAGGTTTCATTTGTAATTTTGGCAGTCGTGCCCTGCTGCGGTTTGCAATTCCTTTCTTTGCCTGCTGCTATATTCTCTTGGTCCCCTCAGACCCTCACAAAATCTGATGAATCCACACAAACGTAGATCTGCCTTTGTCAAGAGAAGTAAGGGATGGGGCCTGTTTGCTCTCTCTCTCTCTCTCTCTCTCTCTCTCTCTCTCTCTCTCTCTGGAGATCCTGAGATGGGAGGAGGGAGCAGAACTGGCCTTGAAACCACAGCCCACTATTAGCAACCATTGTCTAGGGCAAGGAGAGTGGGCACCTTCATGGAGCAAAACAGCTTCCTGGAGCTGCTGCAGGGAGCTGTTAGGTGACCACTTAGGAAATAATTTGGGATGGCTATTTGTTGTTGTTGTTTTGTTTTGTTTTGTTTTGTTTCTAGAATGCCAAACACGGTTAATTCTTAAGTAAAGAAACTTTATCCTCGATTTGACCTTCTAAAGGTGAAGACACAAATTCCTCATCAGTCCTTCCACTGAGAAGCAAGGCTTACATCTCCTTCCTGAGGCTCTGGGTTGATGTTGTGTCTGCCTTGACCAAGGCCGTGTTGAACTGATGTTATGTGCCTTCCAAGGTCAGGCCACACAGGGCCACACAACCTCCACCCTTCTCACAGGAATTCTGATTTACTCAGAGACACAGTGCAGAGGTCCCTTAATGGAACTCTGATGTCAGCCAAGCCCAGGAACGAGCTATCCAAGTGAAGTCCCTCGGTGATTCCTATGTCCAGTTGTCCATCCCACATGTGGTCCCAACCATTGCTGAGCAAATGTAAGCCATGCCCGCTGTGCCCTACCCACACTTCTGTCCCGTAGGATCTGTGGGACAGAGTGGCCACTGCTTTTGTCATGGACTTCAGGCACGATTTGACAGACAGTGGTAGATAAATGAGCCGTGTGAGCCACGGATGTGATTTACCTACCTGTCCTCTCTGGTTCCCTGAGGTTCACATTCTCTGCTCTGTTCACACTTATTCAAACCCTAGACTATTATCCTGGCTTAGCCAGTCCCATGTACCCATCTATGCTGAAAGGGTACAGTTCGGCTGCATCTATTTCCGGTGAAATGGGCACTTGCTAAAGGCCTGCTGATTAAATTTCAAGTCAGCCAGTGAAGGGTAAAATCAGTGTGTTGCTCAGGCCAAGGCTTAGAAAGCTTGACATGTCTCTAACATTCTACTGAGGAGGAATTTAGGCCAAAATCAGGCGGAAACGACCCCTAGATTTTGACCAATGGTCCTTAAGTCAGCTTCAAGTACCTGAAAAAGTCTCAAATGCACTGGCAGCCTGTGAGCTACAGCAGTACAAGATGCAGAATGACAACTCGCAGCTAATTTTCACTAGACAGACTGAACGGGGCAGGCAAACACTTCTGCCTGAGATAGGGAAGGGTTTGAGAGTTGACAGTAGAGATAAGTCAGATGGGAAATAAGTAAGGAACGAGAGGAAGCAGGAACTAGAGTTCTAAGACAGAGAAAGTCCCGAGGAAGAGCAGCCGAGTAGACAAAGGTCAGGAGGAAGCAGGGGATAGCACACCAAAGGAAGGGCAGCCCAGTCTATTGCTGATCGGAAGCAGTGGGCCAGGAAGGACTATCAGTGAATGGATGCCAAAGGAAGTTATAAGTACCACGGGGCACTATAGTGCGGCTTACCAAGTCTCCATCAATATAAATGTGTTGTAATAAGAAAAGGAAACCCAGGTGGGCAGTAAGTGGCACCACATTTTTAGACACTGCTTCTAGGAATCAGTCATAGGGACATTAGTAGAAATTCTCTTTAGATGCTGTCAGGGCTCCCGAGCCCAACTTCCTGTTGGGACCATTGTCTGAGCTGAATTCACACACAGCTATGAGTTCCCAGGAAGCAGCTACTGCAGCTATATCACCCAGCCTGGGAGAACTTCTTTTCATTTTCACTTGTCTTGTTTCTCCAAACCCAACATAAGACCATCACACAGTGGTCATGGAAAAGCCACAGGAAGCCCTGCGTCACTCCTCAAAGCCATCTTTCAGTGACATCATCAGAACAGAGATGGGCCAATTGATCCCCCAGAGAGGTCGAGGGGAAGTCTTGCGGAGTCAGCGGTCAGCATGAAGAGACTTACAGAAGGCTGAGGAACTGAGCTCATACTGACACCTCAGAGTCTGGACAGGCTCATCTCCAAAGATTTCCCATAAACAGTATCCCAACACATGCATAAAATAGCCTTGGCCTTCCACCAGAAGCTTTAGATAAGTGTTAGCGGAGCCGAGGCTGGAACAGAGAAATGCGCTTCTCATTCTGAGACCCACAGTGCAGTCATGGTGGGTAGAGCGTGGGCATTCTCCTGGACTCGCCAAAGAAGAATCCACCCATGTGCTGCTTCTGTACCGTGTTATCTAATAGAACCCACACTGACTTCACTGGGCCAACTTCCTGCTCCCTCTGGCCCCGGGCAGAAAACGAACAATGTGGCCCCTTTCCAGACACTATTGTTTGGAGGCCACACACCCCTTATAAAAGAAACCAGTCTGAGGACAACATGGGGGTGTCTATTATGCTCAGTTAATAGCCAAGAAGGGTCTGCCCAGACAGAGAGCTAACTGACCAGGCATCTTCCCGTGAGCGAGAAGTAGAATTCTCAGAGCAGAGAATTGTCAGGGTGGTGCATACACGGGAGACTAGCAAGCAAGAAGCAAATCCCTGTCTCCTCACGTGCCGTGTTTCCATGAAAAACATGATTTAATCATAACAAATAGGTGCCGAGGGAAATGGAGCAGGGAGGGGTTTTACGTGTGCAATACAGAGGATTAGTGGTGATTAGCGGGGACAAAGAGAGGGCCAGTTAATGTTTTGGGCAAACAAGGAGAGCTGACAGGTGCAGGGCGTGCTGTGTACACACAGTGGCAGCCGGAGTGCTGTGGCTTCCACACAGCAGCAGGTTTAGAAACGTAAGATTTCCTCCCCCGGCTAATTAGCGCGGGTTCGTCAGTCCTCTGGCAACACCGTGCCCTTTAGTCATGTCCTCGGAGGAAATGGAAAATCTGCCCCCGTTCCCATTGTGCTTTCATTGACATTTTCTCTGCCCTGAATCTGACCCTGGCAAGGTGCCGTGTCTCCCGGATACACTTCAGCCATCGAGATCCGAGACTAAAAGAAGCTGGAAAGGAGTTGTGTGGGGTCTCTCTGGGGATGATGGGGGAGGGGGATCAGGGGTCAAGGGCTGGGCAGTTGGAGGCCCGTGAGCAATTGCTCTCAACAAAAAGTTTCCCTGCCTGGTGTTCCTCTGTACTTTCCCTTCTTCGTGATGGATTATCTGATATGCCCTGTCTTAAGGAAGCAGAAGCCTGCTTTGGGTAGGAGACGGTTTGAGAGCTCACTTTATAGAGGTTGCAGCCCCCTCAGAACTTCAGGTAGGAGGGGCTCATGGCTCCACTCTGTTCTAGCTCCTGTTGGGACCTAGACATTTCTTCCTGGAGGCCCCCCCTCTGCTCTCTTCCTCTCTGTAGAGGCATCCACACCACACCTAGTTAGCTTATTTCCTTTTCTAATGGCAGGACTGGGTACTGTGGTTTGGATGTTGAGTGTCCCGCACAGGCTCATGGGTTTGAGTTGTTGGTTCTCAGCTAGTGGCAGTGGGAGTCAGTGGACTCTTTAGAAGAGGCCTCACTGGAAGAAGTGGGTCACTGGAAGATGACCTTGAGGGGTACCCTTCAACTCAGACTGACCCAACCTTTCTGCTTCTTGATCTTCTGAGATACAATAAGCCGTGTCATAAAGCCCCTGCCATGACAGACTGTGTTTCCTTAAACCGTGAGCCAGATCCTCATTAAGTTGCTGCTATGGGGTATCCTGTCACTGCGTCACACACTGGGCAGTGAACCACTGGATTCCAGGCAAGCACTGGGTCACTGTTATCCCTCCAGTTCCTTTATACTTTCTTCACTGAGAAGGGTCTTTATTGATCAGGCTGGTCTAGAACTCCCAAGACTCCCATGTCAGTCTCACAGGTGCTGAGACTAGAGACTGCATGCCACTGTGCCTGACTCTAAAGAGTCTACACCTCAGATTCAACTTCTGCTATCAAAGAGGAGGGGCTCTCTTCCAGGAAGGAAGCTACCTGCTTGTAACAGAATACTTCCGCATAGTGGCATCCTCTTTGTCGTTGGTTTTGTTTGTTTGTTTTTGTTTGTTTTCCTCCCAAGGCCAGCAAGGGTGCCTTCCTTAACCCGTGAGATTTAAGGCACAAAATATTCAGTACATCCTCCTGGATTTTGCTAGAAGCAAGGCAACTATTCTGTAGTTGACTTTCTCTACCCTCAGGCTTACTGGCTTCTAGTCCTTTCTATCACCTGCCTAGCCCGGCTTCTTTCTGGAGCACCTCAAGTCTGCCCAGTGTTCATGGTTCCACTGGGCCTGCTCTGACTCCTCTCAAATGGTGACTTAGATCACCTGTATCTACAGTGGGCAGCAGAAGGAGACTCCTTAGGAACTGAGGCAGCAGCCCAAAGCAGATGTCGAAAGCCCCCTGGGGATAGATGCTAAGGGCAGCTGGCCTAAGGGAATCACACTCTGACGGCTACATCTAGAAAGGATGAAGTGAATAAAATAGACAGAGTGAATAAAAATGGCTAGAGACAGGCACATGAGAGGGCATCTTAAGGCATTAAGCCCCCGAGACTCCAGCTTCAGAGAGGAAATGGGTCACTTGGATCTCACTACCAGATGTGGCACACCTCTATTCCTTCAAGGTTATTGTGTTTCTACCTCAAAGATCCCACCTAGATTCAGTTCAGAGCCTTCTGCTCTCTCAAGGTTATTGTCAACAGGTGTGGCTAATATCCAGTCCTGGTATTTCAGGAATAGAGGAGCAGGTTATGTTTCTACCTCAAACAAAAGTCTAAGAATTCAACTAAGGTTCCAGGTCCTTTAAGGAGATAACATTGGATTCCACCCAGGGAGTGGTCTGCCTACAGAATGTTTTGGTCTAGGGTGTGACTGTGCCTTGTTTGTTATAGAAACAGAATATTTAACTGTGGACACAGCCCATGACCTTCAACCAGTCTGTTCGGTTCCTTGTACCATATTAGCACAGTTTTTTGTCTTACTCCTATCTTTTGGGGTCAGGGCTATTTTAAGTAATCAGAAATTAAACACGGGAGATTTTCAGTATTCACTGGAACTCCCTCCCGACACTATTCTATGCTTTTCTGTCTTACTATTTTCTGTCTTCACATTCTTTACTAATATGCCTAAATCCCCATGCCCCTACCTTAGCGAGTGGTATTTTTGTCGAGGCTGGTCCCTGACATGACTCCATCTCTACCGAACTTCCAACCCCTGCTCCCTTAACCCCCATGGGAATCTCAGTCCCAACAGCCTTTCGCCAACTCACAGGCTCCAGTGCAGAGTAAAAGATCTGGATGAGGCAGGAGCCCTTTGGTCAGGGTTAAAAATCCCCTGAAGATTTTCACAGTCAGGAGTCACTGTGCAGGGCAATTGAGTCCAACTTCAAATTCTCTCCTGGCACCCACTTCTTTATTCATGTTCTTATAGTCCAATTTTGTGCTTAGAGTGTTAAAAAGCTCACAATCGAATCACATGGATTCATTTAGGTTGAAAAAACCCTCAGCTCAGTACTAGGACAGCAAAGCAGGAGTCTGACTTCTCCATCCAGTTCTAACAGGCTTCGACACCGCCACACTCCAGACATGGAGACAACCCTTGCAGGCCTGAGTGAGGCTCCAACCCTGGGAGACATCCAATAACAGCTCACATCTACAACCGCCTGTGGTTCACATATATAATCTCCATCTCCATCTCACTTGTACAGATGTAGAACTAATATTCCTTGCCTGGGGAGACTGACTGCTGTCCAAGCGTCAGAAACTAAATTCAATCCCAAACACTGATACCAAAGATTTGGGTGTGGTTGTGCAACCGTGATGTGGGATTCCCCTCTGTTTGCTGTGAATATGTTTTATTGCCATTGGTTAATAACGAAGCTGCTTTTGGCCAATGGCTTAACAGAGTAAAGCCAGCGAGAAAACCAAACAGAAATGTAGGCAGAGTCAGGGAGACGCCATGTAGCCACTGGAGGAGAAAGATGCCTGTGTGTTGGTACTGGTAAACCACGAGCCTCATGGTAAATATAAAATAATAGAAATGGGTTAATTTAAGATGTAAGAGCTAAATGGAAATACACTTCAGCTATTGACCAAGAAATGTTTTAATTAATACAGTTTCTATGATTATTTTGGGTCTGGGCGGCCGGGAACAAACAAGTAGTCTCTGCCTATACATGATGGTTAAACACAGCACGTGGATGGCAAAGGCAGGAAGATCCCTAGAGCTCATTCGCTAGCTGCATCTGTGAGCTCCAGGTTGAATAAGAAAATCTGTCTTGAAAAACAAGATGGAGAAGATTGATAGGATGACTCAGCAAAAAAAGATACTTCCTGCTAAACTTGACATTCTGAGTTCAATCTCCAGTACTCACATGGTAGCAGGAAGGCTCCATTCACAAATTGTACTGACTTCCACATAGCACTTCCATGCTCACAGTTGTGTGCACATGCACGTATACACACAAACACACAATTAAATTAAATAAGCAAATAGATAAATGTAGTAAAATGCAATAAGGTGGAGAGTGGTTGAGGAAGTCAATGTTGATGCACACGTGCAAGCTTGTATATGTGCACACTAGTGTGCTCATGGTGTTGCAAAATGGAATGGGAGAGACTTTGGTGAGCCAAGGGCGATGCAGTGGGTGAGAGCCCACAGCAGGCTAGGGACAGGCACACTCTGCAGACAGAGATTATATGGGAATTTTATTGCGATAAAGGAAATGGGGGAGGGAAAGAGATAAACAGAAATACAGAGAGGAAGAGGAAGAAGAGGCAAGGATCAGCCTGCCTTTTCAGAAGAGCAGCGGGAAAGAGAGAGAAGAAAAGTAGGCAGAGCTTGTCTCTTAAAGGGACCTTTTGCATCTGTGTACATGAGCTGTGGCATAGCAGCCATAAGACCCTGGGCTAGCCAGGATTCTGTCTGGGTTCATCCTGCCAGGTGACAGGGGTTAGCGTAATGCCTGAACCCTAACATTCCCACCTTTTCCTTATTATGAAAAGGTGGGGGAATTAAAGGATATAGCAGGTGGGACAAGGATGTGGCACCAGGTTCTCAAGACTGTTTCCTGCTGATCTGGGGTGTTGGCCATCTTTGAGGGACCTGAGAAACCTGGGATGCTGGCCAAGTCCTGGGGTAGCTGGTGATTTCACTGATGTACAGGCCCTGTAGAACTGTCTGGTGGTCTCTTGGACCTGGCAAGGTGCTAGCAGAGCAGAGGACAAGGTTAAGTTCAGGGGAGGGGGGGACAACTTTTATTCTTTAGGTAGGTCCTAGCAATTGAAGAAGCAGGTGTGTCAAGACCAGGTAAATGGGGAAGGCTTGGGCTGCTTAGGGCCTAGTAATTGAGGGAGGGATATATCTGACCTCTGAGGTAAATCCTCCAAGTCGACTACCTGGAACTTACAAGAATTCTTTAAGTTTGTAAAAACATAAATTTTAGACACATTAGCATTTTTACTGTTTATAATCTGTACTGAAATTTACATTGTATGAACAGCAGTTCATTTATGTCAGAAATAACTATGACAGATTTTTTTTTTGTACAATGATAAAGTAGCTTTAAGGTCTGTAGTTAGGAAACCACCAAAGGGATTTTAAAATCTTAAACTTGTGGCTATGATGATGGTGGTAGAGTATGGTGTTTAGTACTCTGTCAGAGCTGGATTGATAGTTTTTTAGAATTTTATTGATGAATATTAGATTATTAACAGTAGCATAATGAGAGAGAGAAATCCGATAACTTGCACTTGCACATCTTAAGTCACTTTCTTATCCACTGAGACATTCTTAGATCCTCACAACTTGAGCTTTGTATCAAAAAAAAAAAAACACTTTTATTCAAACAAAGGAATGGTAAGAAGCTATACTGAAATCTATTTGAAGAGTTTGTCCCTTTTAAACTGGCAACCCTACCAGATGTTAAACTGCATCAGCATTTTTGAGAAGGATAAACTTTACCTACGTTATTGTTTAAAAGACTGACAGAAACTTACTTGATCGACCAACTAGACAGCCTTCCAGGCTCCTCCATGGTCGTTGAGGGCGGGTCTTAGGGCAAAACCCATCTTTTGGCTGGCAGAGGTGGGCCTGCAAGGCCCCCAGAAGATCCTGTGGATTAGGAGTCTGTAGGCAGACCAGTCTACTTTGCCCTAGGCAACTTGAGGCAGTCAATTTCTCCGTGTCCTGTTTTGCACGGTCTGCAGAGGTCTTTGCAGCAGTTGAGGTGAAAGGTAGTTTTGCTTGATGGCTAGTGCTGTTACTTACGGAGAAAGTTGCGGGTGGAGTTTCTTCTGTTCCCATCCATATTTTTTTTTTGAAGAATTATGGGTACCGCCAGAAGCTAATCTGTCTCTCTATTATGGAACTCTTTTAATAATTAAGCATTTTAGATACCATAGTCTCCATATCTCTGAGCATTTGAGGGCTACCTATTGGGTATATGAGAGTAGACAAATTTTGTCTTTTGTTACTTGTCTTAAGCACACAGGTGTCTATCTAAGTCTTTATCCTTATAATTAATTGCATCAGCACTCAGCATGACCACAGCTAAAGAGCTTGAACATTTATAAGAAGACTCTTAACTTGTGTTCCTCAACAATCTACAATAGGTTGGCAACTTCCACAAGAATATGACTTTACATTGCATTCCTGTCAGGTTTATTCTTAAAAGTGATAATTTTGAATTGAAACTCTGTTAGTGTCAAATTAAAACCTTTTAATGAGCTAAGGAAAGAAATCAAGATAGCCATCTATGGGTATCAAACGTACACTGTTTCTTACTTAAATTCTCTAAAAGCTAGGTGCTGAACACTTGACAAAGACATAAGTATTTAGATTTTGTTAATCTGAAAAAGATCTTTATAATCTTAAATCTTTATCATTATATAGAATATTTTTAAAGCAGAGTTGAATCACCTATACAGTATGTTGTAAGAGATATAACCATATATTTTAACATCATTTAAAAGTACATACCACGTTAAAGTGTTTGATACTTGTTTTCTTAGTCTAGAAGGAGGCACAATGAAGAGAGCTCATTGGGACTAAATATTTCAAACATTTTTAAGACAACAATTACGTATAAGCATACACACATTGAGTTTACATTGTATACAGACATATACACATACAGAGTTAAAGCTAACTAACATCCACACATAAAGTTAACTCAAAAGTCACATGTATATATGCACACACATACTTAACAGGAGTTGAGTACAATAAGAGAGGAAAAACCAGTGTGCGCTGAGTGAGACAAAGCTTGTCTTTCCATTTCCGATTCCCACGTTGCAGACCCAGCTGCCTGTATTGAATAAACGGCAAAACAGATTTGTTAGTTACAGGCAGTAGGATCCCTGTGTGAAATGCCTGCTCTGGTGGGCCCTCCTAAAAACACGTCACTGTGCAAGCACAAGACATGCAATACAATCAGTAAGAGGAATTTAGAGACAGAGACATAAGTGAAAGATAAGATGAGGCAAAGCACACCCTTAGTAAAAATGGTGACTAGGCTACCTGACCTGCCCTTTTTGCCCTTAGTTAAGATGGCAGCAGTCACATGGTCGCTCTTAGCAAAGATAGAGGTTAGGCCATCTATCCTGTCCTTAACCAAGATGTTGCCAGGCACTGAGAAACCCTGTTTTTAAGAGCAGTCGTGTAAATTTTTAAACAGATCCAATTAATGAGACAGACATGCAGGATGCATGAAACATACATCTAAAACAGTCAGAATCACACCCATGTGGCCACATGCAGAGTATACACCACATTCTTTCATATATGAAGCAGACTGAAAACATTCTGAGCATACACTGCCAGCCTGTGGGGGGGGCACAACACACCTGTGACCCTGGGGTTAGATGGCACAGCAGCAACAGGACATTTCGAACAGAAGAGTGAAACAGAAGAGGGAGGATCCTGCTGTAATGGTCTGTCCTGTTCCTTTAAGAGACAAGCCCCGCCCACTCCCCCCTTCTGCCATGCAAGCGGATCTTCCTTCTGCTTTCAGCCTGTGCTCTCTCTGCCCTGTCTCTCTTCTGAAGAAGTGGCTGTGGCACTGCCCCCTACTTCCCCCCCCTACACACACACACACACACACACACACACACACACACACACACCAGGAAGAAGCAGGATCTCATTTTATTGCATCAGACAGGAACTTATATAGGGCTGAGATACAGGTCTTGGGATGGGGTGAGGTGGAGTAAAGAATAAGGGCCAATAATGTTCTGCCATGTTAGCAGTGGCTGGGCAGAGGCAGGTTTAGGTCAGATTGTGCTGAGTCACTCATATGCAGAAGTTATGGTCGGAGACAGATCACCAAACTCAAGTTAATTTCAGAAAGTTACACTGGGCCTCATAAGACCCAACACCTCCCTCCTTGCCTCCCTCCCTCTCTCCTTCTCTCCCTCCCTCCCCCCTCTCTTTTTCTCTCTCCCTCCCCCCTCTCTTTTTCTCTCTCCCTCTTTCCCCTTTCCCTTTCCTTCCATAAACCACTGAATAAACTATACCCAAACCCTCTCTCTGCATGGCGTACCTATTCGTCATTGTCTCTCATCTGCCATGGCTCCTCGTAGGACCTGGCAGCCCCGTGGGACCTGGCAGCCCCTCGTGGCCCACTGAACTGAGGCGCTTTTATCTAAACCATTACACCTGCCACAGACAGACTTAGCTACAGTGGGAGGCAGCGGGAAGCCACTGGTGAGGCAGGCAGGAACAAGAGGCAGACAGACAAGCAAGGAGAACAGAGGAAAAAGTAGAGGTCACTCTCCCAACTACCAGATCACTGGCAAAACTTAAATGCTGACAAGCAGCCATGTGGTTTGGTATCTGGGGTGGGGGTGCAGTTTCCATGAATGAGGTAGGGAAGATCCTAAGCCTGTGGTCTCCAACATCCCAGAGACTAAGGGAAAGCTGCATTGATTGGCACAGATTGCCTTTGAGGTCCATCAAGCACAATGGCAGGGGCCAGGGCTTGTCCTTCAAGCTCTTTTAAACAAAGCCAGTGTAATGGTAAAAATAAAATGCTGCAGGATCCCCAAGTAGCTGCAGTGGCAGAAACACTGCAGGTTCCCAAGTGACGGCAGGCAGCAGGCCATGTGGTGGCATGCAGGCGCAGCGGATCCCAAAAGCAGCCAGTCCCAGGCAGGGACTGCGCGCAAGACCATGCCACAGGTCTCTGAAGGTGGCTGGTCCCAGGCAGCGGGCAAAAGACAGACGAATAAGCACATCATGCAGAGTGAGGTTGGATATTTATTTAGTGGGTTATGAAGGTACGGAAGGGAAGGGGGAGAAGAGAGGAGAGAAGGAGAGGGAGAGAGAGAGAGAGAGGGAAGAGACAGAAGCTGCCTCTTCAAAAGGGAGACAGAAAAGGAAGAGACTCAGGCTGCAAGTAGGAAGGAAGATCTGCCTCAGGGAATCGGGGAGGGAGTGGGCATGGCTTGTCTCTTAAAGAAAAAGAACAGATCATTACGTTCCCATCTCTTTTTTATAACAAAAAGGTGGGAGGTTAGGTACCACAGGTTAAGGTAATTGAGGCAGCAGATTCTCAAGACTGCTTCCTGCTTATTTATGGGCATTGTCTTTGAGGGGGAACCTAAGAAAACTGTGTGCTGGTCACATCCAGGCATAGTTGGTCTGTTTGTTCCTGTCCGGTGTTTGTAATGTAATGGTCTGTTCTATCTCTTTAAGAGACAAGCCACGGCCACTTCCTCCCCCATCCACTGAGGCAGGCAGATCTTCGTTCCTGCTTGCAGCTTGAGTTTCTCCCTTTTCCATCTCCCTCTTGAAGAGGCAGCTTCCATCTCTTCCATCTCTCTCTCTTTCCTCTCTCTCTCTCTCTCTCTCTCTCTTTCTCTCTCTCTTTCTCTGCCTCTCTGCTCTTCTCCCCTTCTCCCTTCCCCCTCTATAACCCACTGAATAAATGTCCAACCTCACTCTACATGGTGTGCCTATCCATGTCTCTGTCTTTCCCTTGCTGCCCCGTGGTTCCCTGCTCAGGACCAGCTACCTTCAGAGACCTGCGGTATGATCTCATGGTATGTCCATTTGTCTGTCTCTCCTCATGGCCTGCTGCAGCCACTTGGGGAACTACACCATACCTGCCTGGGACTGACTGCTCTTGGGACCCGCTGCCTGCTGCCACTCAGGGACCTGCAACATTTCTGCAGCTGCAGTCACTGGGGATCCTGCAGCATTTTTTATTTAATTCATTTCAGCCAGAATGCAAGAACCCATGACCTAGATGAATTCTCAGTCTCAGAAACATGGTGAGAGCTGGGGGAGGGAAGGGGCCTTCTGTTACTGCTGATTCTGTTGGTGTTGGGTGTAGAATTCCAGTGACCCTTAGTTGGAAAAAGTGAACAGGTTGAAAGTCCCTGGGTTCTGGCAGTCCTCAAACCACCAGCAGGCATGAGGTAGCAAATGTTGTAAAACAGAGGCCAAGGGGTTACGTGGCAGGTGAGAGGTCACACAGGTGAGGGACAGACATGCCATGCAGGCAGAGATTATGTGGGAGTTTTATTGAGTTAAAGGGAGTGGGGGAAGGAGAGAGAGTGATACAGAGACCAGGAGGAAGAGGAAGGGACTGGCCTGCCTTTTTAGAAGAGCAACAGGAAAGAAAGAGCAGGAGTGGGCAGAGCTTGTCTCTTAAAGGGACATTTTTCACCTGTGTACATGCATCGTGACATAGCAGCCATGGGATCCTGGGCTGGCTAGGGCACTGCCTGGGTGTATCCTGCCAGGTAACAGGGCCAGCATAATGCCTGAATCCTAATGAAAGACCTGGATAAATCCAGATCCCCCTAGCAGGAAAAAATAGCCAAAAATCTAAGCAGGAAGGGAAGAATCAGAAATCTAGGATTAGCCGGTTCAGTGTTTCAGGAATTAGCTGAAGATAAAGTTATATTGTAATCTTGAGAATAATCTTGAGAAACAGGGAGTTTCCCCCTTGTAATTATCATTGGTATTTTTGGGATACTGTGTTTCA
Organism: Myodes glareolus; assembly: GCF_982192425.1. NCBI lineage: Eukaryota > Metazoa > Chordata > Mammalia > Rodentia > Cricetidae > Myodes > Myodes glareolus. The sequence goes on along the minus strand of NC_142040.1, from coordinate 25,041,983 downwards.
GGAACTAGCTGATTATAATCTTGAGAATAACCTTGAGGAACAGGGAGTTGCCCCCTTGTGTTCAGCACTGGACCTCCCTACCCCCTTCGGATTGCTGGGCTGTGGTTTCTTCCCTTAAAAACCCCTTCTCCCAGTGACTCGGGGTCGAACTCTTCTCCTGCGTGGGTTATAAGTCTCGGCCCCAGTGCACTGGTTCCCGTCGATTGCAGCAAGGACGGTCTCTCGTGAGTTACTGGGGGGGTTGTGTTATCCTGAGACTTGAGTGAGAGTCTCCCCACACTGGGGGTCTTTCACTAACACATGGGCGTGCTCACATGTATGTGCAAACACACACACACAGAGTTTGGTATTTTTTAACAAACAGGAATTTGTAAATTGCCTTTTTTTAAAGTTTTATTTTTCAAGACAGGGTTTCTCTGTGTAGCTTTGGTGCTTGTCCTGGACGTAGCCCTTGTAGACCAGGCTGGCCTCAGGCTCACAGAGATCCGCCTGCCTCTGCCTCCCAAGTGCTGGGATTAAAGGTGTCCACCACCACATGGTTCTGTAACTTATCTTAAGCCACATAGCAAGAGTCCTGCCTACAGCTGGGCTCCTCTGAAGTGATCTAGGGATGCAGTTTTATGTGAAAATGTCTCATCCTGGGATCTGCCTTGGAAAATTGACAAAAAGAATGGGGAAGTGAAACAGGGAAGGAAGCTGGCCAGGTAAAGATGCAGGACCAAGGAAAGGCCCAAACCTTAGCTCTTAAGACAAACAACTCAAGAGGGTGTTCTCTGATCCAAACATCATACTGCTACACACACACACACACACACAGAGAGAGAGAGAGAGAGAGAGAGAGAGAGAGAGAGAGAGCGCTCCCTCTCAGCCCCTGGCCCTGGCCCCACCACAAGCACAGCCATAAAGCCATTAGGTCCTTAACATCCAGGGGCTTCCACACTGAGCTGTGGCTGCAGTACTCCACTGGGCTAGGGGCTAAGCTGAGCTTCACATTGCCAAGGCCTGACACAGTGTAGCCGAGGGGACAAAGGGAAAGGGGTTTATACATCACACCTCATACAGTCACAAAGAGCTCAACCTCAGGCTTTTAAATATAGCAGACAGAAAGTAAGATACTATTCTCCAACTTAAGATTTCCAAATGTAGACTGTCTCAAAAGCACTATAAATTAATATTTTCCACCTCCACATAATTATCTTATAATTAGCCCATTTATATCATGTGACACTTTCTTCTGTGAAGGAGCATTTTTGATCTACTTTTTAGATTAGATCAATAGATTATGAATAGCAACATTTTAAATCATAGGAGTCTTGGTTTTCTGCCTTATTAAAATTTAAATAAAATTATTTTTTGCCAAATTTTGATGTTTCACATCCATCTAGTATTTTTCTAATTACAGTATTATTATGTAAAAATGTAGCAAAACAAGTCATTTCTTAACCGAAGTAACATTTTATTAAATGTAAAACAAAACAGAAATCACCATGTTTTAAAAGCTACAATTTCGGTAGCCTTCCTGCTGCTAAGAACTGTATTTGGTGCTGGTGTTGAAATGTGAATAAGTTCTGCTTCCTCTCTTGGAGAAGCCTATAGCCTTGTAAGGCAATCAGCCAAAACCTAGAGGTGAGGGTGTAGGGCAGGGAGTGTGCGCAGGAGTTAGCAGTGGGTCATGGAGTCCCTGGGGCTAGAGCAAAACTGAACTCAGGCCGCTTTAAAGAGATTAAGCATAATTATCATGCTCACCACCAGTGGTACAAAAGGAAATGGAAACTTGGGAATGTAAAGGCAGAGCCCTTTTAAGGTATGGAAGGAATGTGGTTTTGGACGTGAGGTAAGGAACTCTGGCTGAACAGGAGAGAGACCTCAAAAGATGGAAGTGGGCTTTGCGCTCAAAGAGCAAGAAAGCAAACCCTAAGCCGTGGTCTCTGTGGCTGAGAACAGGTTCTGAACCTGGTGAAAAGTTCTCAGGGTTGGGAGGCAGGAACGGGGCAGGAGTATCTATCTACCTTCCTTCCTTGGTATCGGAAGGAGCTCTGCCTTCAGTCCCCTGAAGAGAATCTTCCAGAAAGGATGGCATTACCAGATGTTTTCTCTCTTTGGTGAACTGACATTCAGGAACGTACACCCCCTTCAGCCCACTTCTGCACTGTATGTTGCTGTCTTTCTGTGTCCTCCTGGTCCCTGTGCCTGTTGGTCTCAGCCTCCTCCAATACTTTTGGCCATTGGGAGACCATTGCCCCTATATATCTATTTCCCCCATAATTTGTATGTAGAAATCTTACTCGGTTAAGATGGCAGTGAAGTCACCTGACCTCAGTTAAGATGGCGGCAAAGTCACCTGACCTCAGTCAAAACGGCAGCGGTCACATGTTGTATGGAAAACCAACAATTTTTGAGCTGCAGGGATTTTAAGGTTAATAATAAGAGAGACCTAGAGGTGTGATCCGCCCTGTTGCTGAGCTGCTATGCTGCAAGCTGCAGCAGGACGCAAAAGGCTAGAATTGAAAACAACCACCTCATGGCTCTGACCAATCTTATTGGCAGCAGTAGCGGTGGCAGGGACAGTTTGAGGAAACTCCTTCCATTTGCCTGTGCTCTGATAGTGGTTAGAAAGCTCTCATAATAGTGGAGCCAGCAGGACATCGGTGGACTGACGGTAGGATCTGAACAGAGGGGGAAAAGGAAAGAATTGGGAAGAGACAGAAGCTGCCTCTTCAAGAGGGAGATGGAAAAGGAAGAGAATGAAGAGACTCAGGCTGCAAGCAGAATGGAAGATCTTCCTGCCTCGGCAGACAGAGGAGGGAGTGGGTGGGGCTTGTCTCTTAAAGGAACAGGACAGGTCATTACAGTAACTGTTCTGAACTGACAGACACCCTCCTATACACACACACATACACACACACACACACACACAATTAACGCCCTAATTCTCAATGTGATGGTTTGGATGTGTGACCTTCAGGGGTGATTGGAAAAAGATAGGGTCATAAGTAGGGACAGTCCTGCTATGCAAATAGGGAAAGGGAGCTCTAGGTAGATAAAACATCTAAGACAACCCATTTCCGGTTTTGTTTCACCCTGTAAGCCAATGGCTTGGTGCCCTCCTATGTCCCCACACAGAAGGAACTATGTGGTGGGACTTTTCAGCCTTCCACTGAAGGGCTCCTGGGGCAGGAGCCGATCACTTTCCCTGCCTTTGTCTGGATTACCTAATCCCCTGTGATAGTCCAAACCAGCCAGTTCAGAGGAAGGAAGGAAACTCATCCCACTCCCAAACATAAAACCTGAATTCACCAAGTAGATGTGGACATCATCTTTGGTCCCCTCCCAATCTGAAGAGTCTAACTAACTGTGTTCTTTGTCGCATGCATGTGTGTGTGCATGTGTACGTATGTGCATGTGTGTATGCATGCATGTTTTAACTTTCTCAGCTAAGTTAAAACTTAGCTGAGAGCTGAAATCTTGCTTTTCTTGACTTTTTTTTCTTCAAATTGCCACAGGAAAAGTTTCAATTCCTGCAACCCTAGATGACACCGTCACCCTGACAGGATGTGTGATATGGAGCCCCCACAATGGGATTGGTTTCCTTATAAGTAGAGAAAGTAAGGAAGTAACATATTATGCTTTCTCCCTCTTCTCTCCCTCCCTCTTCTCTGTCCTTCCTGCGTGTGAGGACACCATAAAAAGGCAGCTAGTTATCTTCAAGCCAGGAAGAAGTCCTTGTTGAGCCTAATCAGTCATTTGTTTTAGTAACCTAAGCTACACAAAACACAAGTCAAAATGATTTTTCAAATGATAGATCCTTTATCAATTCTCTTTCCAAACCCTTCTTTCAGGCTGTCCTTTACTTAATCTGAAAGGCTGGCCTGTTTTCATTCTGCTCCCTATTCATGCACAACCGGGATGCAGGAGGCTGCTTTATCATCCAGGTCTAAGGGAGCAAGAGCGGAGGGCTAAGGTCTCGCTGCAGGCTGATGAAAGGGGCTCTTGGGAGGAGTTTCCCAGTGGTCACAGAACCAGAATTGTTCAAGGTAGAAACAATCCATCTTCTTGCCCTCCCATTCCATCTTAAGGGAAGTGGAGGAAAAGGAGAAGAAAATTGATTCAAATTCCAGACACTTTGTTCCAGAGAGTAGAGTGGACTATTTTTCTTTCCAATTTAGAAATTAGCTAGTTTGTCTCTAACTCCTGCCTACTCAGCCTCTCAAAAGTGTACATTCCCCCAGAGGCAGCCTGCTGGCTCAGGGTGGCTCTCCCACACCACAATTCACACACACACGCCCTCTTCTCCTCCACTCACAGCCAAGCCCATGGCACGCTGCCCAGCTGCTGGGCAAGCCTGGCTGCCCAAGAGCTCTTCATTATCCAAAGGTGCAGAAATGATCATTTGGAGTCGCTATCCTATTTCGCTGTGATGTGACACTCACCCAGAGGGATTATACGTGAGGAGGGGAAAACGTGCCCATTTGACAGAGATGGTATTTCAGTGGTATCCTCTTTCAAAGAGTTCCTTCTTTATCTCAACTATCAAATTGTTCATAGGGCCCTAAAAGCAGGGCAGCTATTGTGATGAAAATTTACATGCAGAGTGTAAACGTCCAACTTGTTTGTTATTTGAAAAGAGTTGTTAGCCCCTGAGATCAGGTGAGTCTGGACCTTCTCTCAGGCGGTGAACTCAAAGGCTGGTTTGGAAACCCTGTCCCTCCCTCTTCCTTATTCAGGTTACAAAGGCTGCCGAGGCGGAAGCATGTGCCTGGGTAAGGTGAACATGGGAACTGAGGCCCTCCCAGCACCGGCTTCCGTGTATCATGTTTGTACCTGACTGACTGGTGTCTCAGGCTAACTGTCTCACTCCTTGCCCCATTTCCAAGCATAAAAACACATTTTATATTTCCTTTATCCATCTTGCAGCAGGATGCCTACTCCCATGTATACTGTTTCATAAGAGATTTAGATCTATGCTGGAGAATATGAATGTATGCATGAAATCTAGCTAATATTTAGAAATCTATAAGTCATTTTGGAGAGGGGACATTTTGGAATGCCACCATTGACAAGAAAAATGGTGCCTAAACTAGACAAGGACTTAAAGTCACAGCAGACTAACAAGACTGTTGGCGCATGAAGCATGGGTGTTGGAAACAATGGAGGATGTTCAGTCTTAAACACAGCCAGATCTGGAAGGAGTTTCTAACTTATGCATCCAGTCTCCAGAATCCACAATTACCATTGTACTGGCTGGTTTTATGTCACCTTGACACAAGCTAGAGTCGTTTTGCAAGACGGCGCCTCAGTCCTGAAGATGACCCCACCAGAATGGCCTGGGCAAGCCTGTGGAGCAGTTTCTGGACCGATGGCTGACAAGGAAAGGCCCAGCTCACTGTGAGTAGTGCCAGCCCTGGACTCATGGTCCTGGGTGCTATAAGAAGGCAGGGTAAGCAAGCCATGAGGAACAAGTCGGTAAGCAGCACTCCTCCATGGCTGCTGGTCCAGAACATGGTGACTGGAACTAGACTCAGTTTTACTTCTTATAAAATATGTCTGCCCTCCTCTCTTTCATCTTGCCTCTGCTCCTATAGGGTCCACTAGATAGCCCTCCTCTGAGGGGTCGTCTTCTAGTGCGAACTGTACAGATTCTATAGGATGAGACAGGATCAAATCCTCAAGAGTGACGACTTACGACAGGGGACTTTGAATAGATATGTGTATATCTAATGTGTACCCAAACTACAACCACATCTAGTATGCAGTTAGGTCTACTGTGTAGCTATAGCATTATCTATATTACAAAATCTTTTAGGAGCCTCTTATGCTTAAGGTTGAAAGGCCTTTCTAGAATTGTGGGGGCAGGGATCACGTCCAACTTCTTCCTGTTGTGAACCCAGACCAAGTGCTCCGTGGCTCTGTAGCCTGTGTACATAAAGCAATGGCTTCACACATGTAGACCCGAGAAGACCCTCCGTGGGCCCACGGTCCTGTCTTTGCATTACGCAGCTAACAGATCAGAACTTGATGACATGTAGGGTGCTGGGAAGGCGACAAACCTGGAGAACCTGGCTCCAGCTTCCCATCCCATGACAGTTTGAGTACTTTTAGAACATGAAATGGGATATAGGCTCCACCCAGTAGAACAAGCACCAGTTGTTGCAAGATGGGATCCCTAGAATGGAGGTACTCTAGAAATTAGAAGCATTGCATAGCATTTGAGTTCAGTCCTTGGGAAACGATCAGAGTGATACTCCTTTTTGCTGCCTTCAAAGGGTCTCTTATGTTCAATAAATATAAAATATTAGTGAGGTTGAAGAGAGAATGCTCTGGAACTCTATAGAGGCTCCCTATCAGAGGAATAGCAAGGGAAAGAAAGCTGGTAAAGCAAGGCAGAATGAGAGACAAAGGAGGAAGCCGAGAGATGGTAACATTTTAATGTCTCATCTACAGGCTTTTCTGTCCCTGAGATGAGAAGGCAAAGCAGAACATCAAGGGCAGAAGTGAGGGGATAAGTTAGAAGTTGTGTAGTGGCCCAAGTGAGAGACAGTCATGGCTTGGATCAGAGCAGTAGCTACGGAGAACAGCAGCCTGTTCTCTTTGTGTCTAACCGTAGCAAAGAACAAATGCCTGTGTAGAGTTTACTGTGGGCAGTACACACATGAGTTAATTCCAGCCCTCACAACAGCCTCATAAGGCAGGGGCTAGCATTTTCAGCCCACCAGGCTAATGAAGAGACCGAGACACGGAGGTATCAGACAGCCTGTCCAAAGCCACACAAATCAGTGGGATGAGAAGTCACCTGTAGGTCTACCCCATTAGCCACTTCATTATGGAAGTTCTCGGCCCCTCCCAGGAGCGTTATATTTTTATACAGTCATCTAACCAAATCTGACATCCTTGTCATGTCTCGTCTATCCAAAACAAAGTCTGAGTTTTAGAAGAGAGAGAAAAAGTGAACTACTGGAATTCATCGTACAGGAGACGTACCATCCTCAGGGTAGATGAAACTGGTTCACGGTGCCTGCTGGTCTGTAGGCATCCATGAGTTATGTCAACATGGGCTTACCACACATGTACACATACACATAGAGACACACGTATACACATAGAACATGCACACAGGCACATATACGAAAGCAATGCACAATACCCCTCACACACACACATCCTGGTGTACCCTAGAATTTTCTCTGTCTCATCTCTATCAGTGGCTTGTCCATGTAGACTAATCAAGACAAAAAAAATAAAATTTGTGGTTGGTTTATGGCTGCCAAGGAGACAGGTTTGTTGGCAAACACTGAACAGAGGGCACAGTCTTTGGAGTGCTGGAATAGTCAAGAGCTGGCCCTGAGATCTCTCTCTCTCTCTCTCTCTCTCTCTCTCTCTCTCTCTCTCTCTCTCTCTCTCTGTGTGTGTGTGTGTGTGTGTGTGTGTGTGTGGTGTAGGGAATGGGTGTTGGCAGCAGGCACTCTGGCACTAGAGGAGTCAATAGCACATGAGGAAATGGATCTATACATATCAAAGACAAGAAATCTGAGCATGCTGATTAGGAAAACACAGAGTCATTCTGGAGTCCCAACAGAGATCATATTGTTCTTTCTTGTGGAACCAAAAAGAATTTAACCCTGTGTTGGCTGTGGCTGAGAACCAGCCTTAGTCAGGGACACAGATAAGTGTGATGACCAGTTGAAAGTCCCCAGTTCCAGTCTCTGAGCTCCACCAATACTCAGACAATACTCTCAAGACCCCAGTGAGGATCCTGCTTTGCCTCAGGAGCACCTCCCATCTTATGGAAACTCCAGACCCCACTGAAAGACTGATAAATTTTGTTGGGCAGCTCACCTGGAAAGGTACCATTAGCCTCAGAAGAACCTAGCTGACTTTCTATATATGACTCTCTGCCACGGCAAAGAAAGGTTATGGTGGGGGCAAAGCATAGAGTGGTTCCAATAACTTGATTTAGGAAAAGGAAAAGAAACCCCCCAACACTTTTTCACACACACACACACACACACACACACATGCACGCACGCACGCACGTGTGCCGCACACATATATACACACACACAGAGGCACACACATAGAGAGTTCACAACAGGTGCACTGTTCCAGGAGTAGGTAGACCTAGTTATAGTTCCTGCTGGTTCTGTAGGCAACAATAAGTTATGTCAACATGGGCTTGTCACACATGTACACACAGAGGAACATGCACATGCATAAGGTATACATACAGGTGAATATACAAAAGCACAGGCACACACAGAGAGAGAGAGTGAGAGAGAGAGAGAATATGTTCCCTCTCTTCAGTGCTTGCCAGTGAAGAAGAAATCATCATAGAAATCACCCAGGATTTTAGTTGGTCTTATGGTGTACCATACGTTTGAAATGGTTTTAGTTCAAGTAAAAGGCAGGGATAGGACTTAGGAAAGGAAACTCCCCTAGTGAGAAGTGAAGTCCTGAGGGCATTCTCCTAAGTGTCTCTTCAGTCCTCACTATCAACAGAAGACATCAGGCAGGGCATGGTGGAGCCTGCCTGCAATCTCCACACTTTGGAAGGTGAGGAAGGGGGACCAGGAGTTCGAGGCAAGACTGAACTACATAGCAACAATCTCAATAGATGGACAGACATATAAAAAGGAGAACAACAGCAGAAAACATGACTCTATTCTGCCTAGGACTAGTACTGAGTTAATGGTGTTATGATGGACAAAATGAAACAAAGTTGAGATTGAATGAGAAGCCAGGAAGTTTCTGTTGGATACAGTGAAGGGAGGGGGAAACAAACAAGACCAGATCAGAGTGATAAAGAGGGAAGGAAGAAGACAGAACCTGTGCCAGCTGAGGCAGGGACAGGGGCCAGGATTTTAGGGACTGATGCCTGTGTATGGAAGGGGTTGAAGGCTAAGGATGTGAGGAAAGGCCAACAGATAGAGCTTGAGTCCCCCTGCTCTGCATCAGCATGAAGGTACTCTTTGCATATCCTTGAATGGATAAGACAGGATTCAATGGGAGGAGGAGGAGGAAGAAGAAGGAGGAGGAGGAAGGAGGAGAGGAGGAGAAGGAGGAGGAAGGAGGAGAGGAGGAAAAAGGAGGAGGAGGAAGAAGAAGGAGGAGGAGAAAGAAGAAGAGGAGGAGGAAGAGGAGGAGAAAGAAGAAGAAGAGGAGGAGGAGGAAGAAGGAGGAGGAGAAAGAAGAAGAAGAAGAGGAGGAGAAAGGAGGAGGAGAAAGAGAAAGGAGGAGGAAGGAGAAGGAGGAGGAGGAGCAAAAGGAAGAAGAAGAAGAAGAAGAAGAAGAAGAAGAAGAAGAAGAAGAAGAAGAAGAAGAAGAAGAAGAAGAAGAAGAGGAAGAAGATCATCCCTGTGCACCTGTGCACAATATACAACAATTTAGTCCAGGTCCTATATCTTATCAAGCAACACCCTGACCTTCAAACTAATGAATTACTCAAGGTTCACTGTTAGCCCAGGACCATCCTGGCCGCCCACTCATCTCTCTTCTACACTCTTGTTTCCTGTAGGAAACTAGGCACTTACTGCACACACATGCCTGCCTTCTGCTCCATGTGTGCCAGCAGGTGAGTTTGGCTTTCTTTCTGCTATTTTTTTAAAAATCTATTTGTTTTCATTTTATGTCTATGCGAGTTTTGTCTGCATGTATGTGAATGCAGTACATGGTTCCTGGTGCCCGTGAAGGCCAGAAGAAAGCACTGACGGGCTGCCTTCGACCTGATGTTAGAGATGATTTCGAGCCACCATGAGAGCTCTGATCCCAAGGACCAGCTCCTCTGCGAGAACAGCAGGAGTTCTTCACCCTTAATCTCTCCAGCCCCTACTTATGCTTTCTTTAGGAGTATGGATGTGGGACGATCCTAAAGTCTACAGCCATCCCCAGCTGCTGGAGTCTAACAACCTCACTATTCCAAGTGGAACCCTGCCTCCTGGGAGCCAGAAGACCCTGCTCATTCAACATTTTGCCCTAAAGCTATAACAGGATGCTTGCATCAGGGTGTTTAGCTCTTGAATTCTCTCTGTAGCCAAGGAGGCTCTCAAACTCCTGATCGCCCTGGCCCTGGCTCTACCTTCCGTGTTCTGGGATTACAGGCAAGAACAGATCTGACGCTATTGTGAGTTTTCTTTGGCGGTTCCCTTCTTAGACCTGCTCTAGCAACATCCAGAAGCAGATGGCAAAGTGACCTTGTACTCGGATTAAGTCCTCTGTTTTGCCATCAGCACCGCCAGCCCCTAGAAGGCATCCCACTTCCCTGCCTCATGTCAGACACAAAGAACTGCTGTCAACCAAATTCACAGACGCCCCTTCCTTTTTCCCTCCTTATTAAGAGACAAAAGACAAATACAGAGGGTTTGAGCATTTGACACGTGATCCCAGGTCCTGACTCTATTCTAGTTGATTTTCTGCATTTTAGGAAATGCTACGTGTAGAAACAACACCTGCTTCTCAGCTGTTGCTAATTGTTTTCAAAAACTCAAAACAAATTATTGCAGGCAACTCCAGGAGGGGAATTTTTTTTTTTAAGTGAGACTGTTTTGAAATACAACCAGCATATCCGGAAACAAGATTGCACCATGTAACACACCAATTATTTGTCCAACATCCAACACCACCAAAACAGCTCTCCCCACACTGGAAAAATCCCCAAGCAGGCAACTCCAACCAAAGTTTGATTTCAAATTGATTTCATTTCAATCAGCACAAATCAATGGGTGGAAATAAAAGCATGCAATTATAAATTACACATTTGACTCATCAGAGCAGGTCATGCTTGATCCTTATCTTGGATGCCTCATTCATTGTCTTCCTTTCTGGAGGAAGATCCAGGTAGCCATTTCCTTTTTAGGCTTTACATAGACCAGTCTCCCTCCTACCTCATGTGTGGGTTAGGCGCTAGAGTATCCATCCTTGGGATTCTGACCCACCTTCATGAATGAGCTCATAGTACAGGGGAGGAGATGGAGGCCTACAGTACCAGCAGGATGGAAAAGCAGCCATGATGTGGTTATGTGACTATACTGAGCTTGGCAATGGAGTGACTTATTCTGCTGGGCTTGTTGGGTCAGGGTGGGAGAGCCTACAAGCTCTCTGCCTGCCCTAGAGGGCAGGGTTTGATTGACTGATGGGGCTCTCCTGGGACTTGGGCCAGAAGGAACAGCATGAATATACACATAGACTTACACAACCCAGGAGTCAGTTCACAGAAGGCCAAAGAATTCGGTGTTGCTATAGCAACCTCAGGCAGGTGACAGGCAGTCAAGGGAGGTAAAAATGGGAAGGTATTAGCAATCAGCCTGTGGGGCCTGAGTGTGCCAGAGTAAGAAGGTTTGACGTCAATCTGGAGATAATTTTAAGGTATAAACACTTGTTTTCTTCTTTCCAAATTATAGGAGAGATGCATATGCATAGAAATGAAGAGAAAACGTGTATGCATGTGCAGGTGTTCCAGTGTGTGTCGGCAAATGTGTGTGCACTTGCTTGTGGCAGAAGTTAACATGAGGTGCCTTCTTCTCCAGTCATTCTTCACCTAATTTGTGTGTGTGTGTGTGTGAGTGATTTTAAGACAGTGTCTCACTGTGTCGTTCTGGCTGTCCTGGAATGCACTACATAGAACAGGCTGGCCTTGAATTCACTAAGATTCCTCTACCTCCTGAGTAGTGGGATTAAAATGGACCAACATGCCCAACACATGGCCTAATATTTTGTAATATTTTGAGACAGTGTCTCCCATTGTCTTTGCTAGGGTTTCTATTGCTGTGAGGAGATATCATGACCATAGCAACTCTTATGAAGGAAAACATTGAATTGGGGCTGGCTTACAGTTCAGAAGTTTGGTCCTTTATTGCCATGGTGGGAAATACGGTGGCGTGCGGGCAGACATGGTGCTGGAGAGGTAGCTGAGAGTTCTACATCCAGATCAGCAGGCAGCGGGAAGGGACAATAAGCGACTGGGCCTGGCTTTGGCTTCTGAACCAACAAAGCCACAACTCTAATAATGCCACTCCCTATGAGTCTGTAGGAATCATTTTCATTCAAACCACCACACTCACTAAACCTGGAGCTCTCCAATTTGGTTATACTGACTGGCCAGTAAGTCTCAGGCATCCTCCTGTCTCAGCTTCCCAGGAGCTGTGATTGCTAGTGAGTGCCTCCATGCCCAGGACCTTTTAAATGAGGGTGCTAGGGATCAAACTCAGGTCCTCAAATTTGGTGCAGCAAACTTTCTTGACTGGGTCCCCAAATAAAGTTATTACCTGTAGAAAACAAGAGGGTCCCTTCCGATATTTTCATATCTACTTGTATTTCCTTTTACAAGCTAAATTCTGCCCGTGAAGGGCAGCATAGGGCCTTTGTCTTTTTGGTCAGACTTACTTCACTCTGAATGAAGATCTCTAACTTCATCCATTTCCCCACAAATGGCATTTGTTCTTTAGGGCTGGAGAATAGGTCATTGGGTGTGTATACCACGTCTACTTCATCCTTTCTCTGGTTGATGGGCATCTAGGCGATTCTCTCTATCAACCACTGTGAAGAGTGCCCCAGCAAAGGTAGGGTACAAACGCCTCTCTGAAATTAAGACTCCTCTGAGCATCACGCCTTCCAACAGGAGCAGGATCAGGGCAGTAGGACCATGTTGTAATTCTATTTTTAGTTCTCTGAGGAACCGCCTTGTTTAAAGGGGGGAAGGATTACCCATGATCCTATGATCCACTGATGACCATCAACATTTTCCCTCATCATTTCAGACACACACACACAACCAAACACACATGTGTAACACATAACACATGTACTCATAGGCTGAGATGTGCAGTTCTCTTTACTAACTTTTTCAAATGCAACTACATATTATAAACAGTTTTCATCTCATTAAACAGAATTTATTATATAAAACTTGCCTAGGATCCCAGCCTGTAGTCATATCAAAATTACTTAACCAGTCTTCTCTGTGGGTATTAGGTTTGTAATTTTTCCACATTTTAATGAAACAAGAAAGAGAACTCGTGTCTCATTCTGTTTGTGCAGTTGTTCAATTATTGACATACTTCAAAATTACGATTCTCGTTCCAAGAGAATATAAAGACCTTTCATATGTACTGCAAAAACATTCTGGAGAAAGCTTATACCATTAACATGTCAGTTAGAGCATAAAATCAGTCTTTTATTTTGTGGTCATTATCAGCTGTTACAATTTTTGTCAATTTTTTGGCTTATAGCTAATATGTCATTAATATTTAATTTGCATTTAATTACAATAAGAATACATTTTTATGCCCATTGACTTTTAAATTTTCTACTTTCATGAAAATGCTGTACCTGTCCTGGGGCTATTTTTCCATTAGATTATTTTTCTCTTTCTGATTTGCGAAAGTTGCTCAAACATTAAATATAAAAGCTTCTTGTCTCTTACAAATACTTTTCCCAACATGGAATTTCTTTGTAATTTTGTTTATGGTAATTTTAGACCTAACTAGGCTTTTAATTTCTACACAGGAAAACCATCAATCTTCTCCCTTTTTTTTATACTTCAAAAGACAGTCTCTGAGATCACATAGCTATTTTCTTTCACATCTTCTGTTTACATAGTTAGCATATTGTGGGTTTATTTGATGTATGAATGAGATAAAAATCTAATTGAGTACTGGCTGCAGTAGGGTGAATGATGTTAGTTCAAAGATATCAGGTCTTAATCCCTGGAACCTGTGTATATTACCATATGCATAGAAAGATCTTGACAGTTGTGACTAAGTTAAAGCCCTTGACATGGGGGGGATTACTTTGGGTGCTGCAAGAACCCAATTGCATTGTGCTTGCAATTGAGACTCGTGAAAGTTTGCCACACACAGAGGAGCAGGCGTGTGAAGACAGAACCAAAGACTGGAACGATGCCACCACAAGCCAAGGGACACGAACAGCAACCAGAAATGGGGAGAAAAGAGAGAGAGTCACCTACACCCTCAAGAAGGACCTCTGCCCAGCCAACTCTTGACTAAGTGAAAAATGACTTACTGAAGTGGGAACTTTTGGTCTAGAAGACAATAAATCTATGTTTTTCTAAGTCACCAAGTAGGAGGGAATTCGCTATAGCAGCCGCGGGACTTAGATATAACAATCCACCAAGGGATGTTCCTCACACTGTACATAACCAACCCATAATTTCCTCGCCTGTCTGGAATGTCATTTCTGTCCTTTCCTAAGACGTTTATATATGACATTGACTTTGAGGTTTTTTAATCTCTGTCAGTCTATTCTTATTATTAATAGCATCATGTGAATTACCATCGCATGTCTCTTTCACTTCATATTTGGCAATCCTGATTATCCCATTGTAAATACAGAAACATAAACTAATTAGTCCTCCAGATAATAGAAGACTTAGAATAACTCATTTTAATTCTCTAAAAGTTTTATTAAGGAATAAATGCATTAAGTTTGTGAATTAATTTGAAAAGAAACCACCTTATAAAATAAGAACCTGATCCCACTTTAAGAACAGATGCCTGCTATTAAAGCCTTTACTGTGTGCCCAACAATAACTTGTAACTTTCTGGTTTGCCTATTTCCAACTTTTTACCTAGTTTGGACTGTTCCCTCCCTCCGTGCTTCATCTTCCTCCCCTCTCACCCCTCCTCATCTTCCATTTCCTTCTTTGCTGTCACCCTATTCTCTCTGCCTTCTTCCTTTTCCCCTTTCTTCTTTCTTCTGAGTTGCTTATATAATGTTTTTGAGCAAAGAGATGACATATGATTCCTCCCGTGGCAGCTAATTTAGATTTCTAACTTTGCTTTGTGACTTTTCCCGGGCTAATACTGGAACTCATCTTTAGGCTCCAGCAGATGCTGTGTGGGTGGTGGCAGGAGGGAGTGCGGGTGTATGATGGATGGGGGTGGGGATGGGGACAGCGAGTGTCATTTTTAATTAGCACTTGATAATCAAGTGATCCGTGTTCATATTCTTTGAGGACAACGGGCTTGTGACTTGTGTTAAAGAGGATAATGCGTTAGATGCTCTCCTGTTAAGAAAGACCCTTTTGACTTCTAATCAATCGTTCCTTTATATTAAATGTGAGAAGAAAATGTTCTGTGTACACCCTGAAGTTTTAAGCCTGCACCAGCTGCAGTCTCAGTCCCAGACCCTGCTCCTGCCCCTGCCCCAGCTCCAGCCCCAGCCCCAGGCCCAGACCCTGTGCCAGCCCCTGCCCCAGTCCAGCCCCAGACCCAACCTCTGCCCCAGCCCCATACCCAGGCCCTGCCCTTCCCCCTGCCCCTGCCCAGCCAGGATTCAAGTGTACTTAATTATGTAAGAGAGCAGGTGTAGAAGGAAATATGGCTAATAGCCTCTGCCCTATGAAACAATCACCTCTCTAGGCTACCTGACCATGGCTTCACAGGGCAGAGCTGGTGAATATAAGAGGTGAGGGAAGGTAGGAGTATCTTTCTCAGTGGACAAATGGACAGAAAGGAGGAAATCTGTCTGTACCTCACCATTGCTATCCTAAATCGATCCAGCAGCCTAGAACAGCTTCCAGCCTTGGGAATACAGGAAGCAGATGTTTTAGCGGCACCTCACATTGGACACTGTACTAATGATCATTAAAGACTAATTAATGCTGGTGATAATGACTGCACTATCATTTTTATTAAGGTGCAAGAGAAATCTGTGAAAAGAAAACCATCTTCCTAGCTAAGCAGACTTTTCTTTAGCTCGTCAACACACTGCCAAAGAGAAGGGAACATTCTGCCAGGATTCAAACTGGAAAAAAAAAGTCCTCAGGCAAGTTTATATAAAACCCCAGAAAAGTGATACATAATAAATTAAATATCCAGAAATAAGCAAAGCATGAATATTTAAGCACTTGGCTATTTTAATTTGGAGCAAGCAGTGAGACCCAGTCTCCTTACACAGGATGGAAAGTTTAAGCCTGGGGAGGCAGTTCTGGGAACTGCCCTGGGTCCCTTTTTATTCAAGAGACTGGCAAACATCATGTGACCAAGGTATTTGCCAGGGACTGGTCAAGCCCCGCAGTCTACTGAGGTGAAGAACTGGGGCATATAACATACATACAGTGACTCACTGTTTGCCTGGTGATACCAGTTTTATCTTGTTGGGGTCCAAAGCACAGCTCAGTATAAACTTAAAGAGCTGAAGTGAGGACAAAGAGGAAAGCAAAGGAGAACGGGATCTTACAGTTGCTTCGACACTGCTGCAGGATGCTTTGTGTTCTTAAGGATGCCCCCACCCCCGCCTCTGGATTAGAAACCCTGCCCTCAGATGCTTAAACAAAATATTCTACCTCATGCCATGTCTTATAAGGAATCTGGTTCCTTATAAGAACCATAAAAACATGTTCCACAATGTTTTTGTGCACAAAAATTGCACACAAAGGATTGGAAAAATAGCTCAGTTAGTGAAGGGGTAACCATGCAAGCATGAGGATTCAAACTGGTCCCCAGCACCCACATAAAAGCCAGGCATGGTGGCTTAGCTTGGAAACTTAGTGCTGGCCAGCCAGACTCAGCAAGTCTCAGATCCTCATAAGAGATCCTGTTTCAAAAATCAAGACAGATAATTTCCTAGTGAACAACACCCGAGGTTGACCTCTGGCTTCCTGATTCACACACAAACCTGCACACACACATGCACTGGCACACACACACACACACTTCTCTGTACACGACAAAACATCACGGAAAAACTAAAGGCAAAGAGAGACAGTGTGTGTGTGTGCGTGCGTGCGTGCGTGCGTGTGTGCGTGGACGTGTGTTTGTGCAGGCTGTGGGTACAGATGGGCCTCACTCTGAGTGAATATTTCACAGAGAGTCAGAAAGATGTCAAGAAGCAAAGATGAACGCCCACAGCATTACAAACCACAGAGGAACGGACGCCCAGAGTCGTCTGCTATGGGAAACAGATTCCACAGCTCAACACTTAAAATCCATTTCCTTGCTGCCTGGCAAAGTATGAGAGCATCATACACACGGTCTTATTTCACCCTCCCACAGTTCTGAGATAGGTGTTAAAGCGTCATCCCATCCTAGAGATGAAAAAGTAGGCACGGAAGTCAGGGGACTGGTGGAAGCCTCTGCTTCAAAGTCCACGTTGCTCATCACACGCCACTTTAGTGGGTAATAGTAAGTTGGAGGGGAGAAGCGACATGAAGTTAAAAACACAGCGGATCTGAGCAGACACAGGGTGGCGGGGTGGGGCTGGGGACAAGTCTCGGAGACCCAGGGTTCTCACATGGCCGTATTACAGTTTCCATGCAGCTACCTTAAAATGCAGTTAGTCTATCTCCCGAAAATACTTCTGACTTGACAGCTAGGACTAGGGACATCAGCTACAGCAGGAACTTTACGTACCCAATGCTATGAGTGAAAGCCTCCTTTTCTCTTTCTTTAGCGGAACACAATGAACCGATCTGCATTTTCTTCTCCAGACCTAGAGTGTTTTCAAAACTCCTGCAAACTCTATGTTCTTGTTCTTTGAAATCTGGTAACGTATAATAAGCTGGAAACATCTGGAATTTTTTTTTTTCTCCCTAATGTGATATAAGAGTGTTCTTCTATGCTTGTTTCATATTCGAGGAGGCCAAAGCCTAGTATTGAGTGTGCCCTGGGCGTCCACTCAGGGACCAAGGGACAGCTACGGGGGCAGGGTGTTCATGCTCTTCCGTGAGATGCAAGTCCCCCTGTTTGGAGTCACCAGGCAGAACAAAGCCGGGTTTCCACAGTAGGTATGACCTGTGTGGACAGACACTATCTGCCAGCCTCAGATGCTCTTCATAGCAATAGAGAAACCCTGGCCAGCTCCGCTCCTCCTGGATTCTAAACACACAGAGGCAACGGGATGGGTGAGAGAGAAGACAGACCAGCTTGCAGCACTGCTTCAACGAAAAGAGCACTGACTTTCTCAGAGCTTCATAAAAACCGCTCAGGTGGAGTCTAAATGCCATTTGATTGAGTCTCACGGCCATCCGCCTTAGGAGAATGATTTTTTCCTCCTTCAGTTCCCATTTTATCCATGCCCCTTGGTCTGGCCTTCAGACCTTCAGACAGCCTTTGTACACCAAGTTGGGCCTGTGTTCCAGTTCCCCAAGCCTTATGTCACGGGTGATCCTCCCACTCAGTCCAGAAAGGGCCTGGGGTGGGGGTGGGAAGGATTGTTTGCTTCTGGTTGACCAGCTCTATCTACTTCTCCATGCTTCTGATCTGGGTGTTCACAACAGGTACACCCTGTCCCTTCTGTGACCATGGAGTTTTCTAATCAGTCTTTATCTATAAATGGAGGTCACAGACCAATGGTTCTCAACCTGTGGGTCAAGACCCCACAAGGGGTTACTTCTCAGATATTTACATTATAATTCATAAAAGTAGCAAAATTACAGATATGAAGTAGCAATGAGAAGATTTCAGGGTTGAGAGTCACCACAACCTGAGGAACGTCGTTAAAGGGTCACAGCATTAGGAAGGTTGAGAACCACTGCCATAGACAATTATTCAATGGGTCAGATACTAAGCTCACTTGTGCATATTCAGTCATGACTGGGTTGTGTTTATGAAAGGTAAAAGGTAGCTAGATTTCCTTGCCCTTCAGAAAATAACTTACTGGGTGTGGGGGGAGGATATTTTGCTTCTTATTTGTATTTATATTGTAAGTACTATGTAAAACATAATAATCTACATTATATATTAGTATCTATTATTTGTCTTTACTGTATTGACAGAATTTGCACAAGTAAGAAATATGCTATTTATTTTTCAATGGGGGCATGGAGCTAGGCTGACCTAGAAATTTTGACCCTCCTGCCTCAACTCTCCCAGGTGCCAGGATTACATGTGAATTTCTTGAGTGGCTTACATGCATTATTATATAATTTTACATGCATTTCTAAATGACTGTCTATGTTCATACATTTTGTAATAGTATGGACACATTCATTTTAAAGAAACCTAAGAGTGAAGTTATTTAAGAGAGTTATCAAACACTCATAATCACAGTTTTTGGAGGCAACTTCTGATAATACTTAGATATGTATCATTTCATCTGTTTCTTGTATAAACATTTATACATATATTCATAAACCTAGACATATTTTTTCAGACACATGCATAGAATTAAAGTATATTTACTAATTTGAAACTGACCTATGGTACCTTTTCACTTAAGAATCTTTTATGGGGGTTCTGGGGGGAGGGGAGAGGGGGTGGAAGGAGAGGTAAGGGGAAGAACTGTGGTTGGAAGGTAAAATGAAATTTAAATAAATAAATAAATAAAAAGAAAAGAGTTTATTGTGGGGCCTGTAGAGATGAGTCAGCAGTTAAAAACATGTGTTGCTCTTGCAGAGGGTCTGAGTTCAGCTCCCTGCACCCACACGGTAGTCCAAGCAATTCAGGGGACCTGACACCCTATTCTGACCTCCTCAAGCATCAGGAAGGCTCTTGGTACACATACAAGCATTCAGGCAAGACACTTGCACACATAAAATAAAATAAATATAAAGACACCTTTAAAATGATATATTATGACCCTCATTCAATTTGTAGTGATTATGGGTGTCAGTAAGTCACAGTATTCTGTTGTCCCCCACCACTGCTCTGCCAAATTTGTCTAATAGGAATAGTATTTCTGTCTATGTATTTTGTCTTTTTAAAAAATATTTGTTTCATTTTTTGTGCATGTGTGCACTCGCACATGCGTGTGTGTATATGTGTATATGAGTGTGGGATGTTTGTGTGTGTGTGTGTGTGTGTGTGTGTGTGTGTGTGTTTAGTATCTGCTACGTGTATGCAGGTACCCTTATAAGTCCAAAGAGGCTACTCCTGTCCCTGCCTCACTTTCTTGCTGGTTTGCTAGAGCTTCTCTCTCCAGATGTTCTCCTGCCTCTGGCTGGGCTGCCCTGCAGGAAAGTGCTTTCTTTTCTACCCTTTCTGCAATGAGAGACCTCAGGCTCACACACCGAACATTGAGGAAACTATAATGTTTTGTTTTTTCTTTCTGCTTTGGGGACCAAATCTCCAGACTTGCACCTGCTCTGTACTCGTTGCGCCACTGAACCACACCCCAGCCTTATCATTTTAGCGCTCACCAGCTGGATGAGGAAAAGCAAGATGGCGGTTCATTGTTTTTGATATGCAAATGTAAAATGGTGTATTATTACTTTTATTAAAATATTATCAGCTGGGTGGTTGTGGTGCACACCAGCACTCGAGAGGCAGAGGTAGGTGGATCTCCGTGAATTTGAGGCCGGCATGGTCTACAGAGTGAGTTCCAAGACAGGCTCCAAATCTACACAGACAAACCCTGTCTCAAAAGACTAAAATTAATAAAAGTATCAAAGGAAATATCCTTTATTTATTCTAATAATTTGTGTTTCTACTATGAGGCACACGTGATTTTTCTATTGGACTCTTTGTTCCTTATAATCTAATTGTAAAACTCTCCATGTATTAGCAATGCCAATATTTATATTTTATAACACCATAAAGGTTTCCGTTTGGCTCATTGTACTTTTGACTGAAGTATTTTGCTGAAATTTTAAACCTACCTGTTAGCAGACTTCTCAGAATTTTTTTTCCCTTGCAGTCTCTACTGCTGGTGACATTTGCTGCACTATGATTGAGGTCGCTTATCAGGTGACATACGTCATAGGTGGAAAGCAAGCTGGTGCATTCTCTAAGGCAGCTCAGAGATGAGCCTGAGTGCTAGGAATACTGAAAACTTTGGCAGAGAAACGAGATTGCCGCTAGCATTATAGCAAAGTCCCTGAGCGCTCGGGAGCTCTGGGGATACTCAAAGGCATCCAGAGATGTCATGTATGTTTATATTGAAGGGAAGCTTTAAAATAGACCATCTTATCTAGGTGTGGCGATGCTCTCCTGCAGAAGGCTCAGGTAGAAGGATTGGTAGACCATGGAGGCCAGCCTCAGCTACATCAGAGTCAGAGAGAGAGAGAGAGGACCCAAAGGTCCCTGAAACATCAAATGGCAGGCAGCACTTTCTAGAGAAAGCCAAGGTGTCTGTTGTCTCACTTGCTCCTAAGAGGTAACTTTCACACTCTAGCTGTGGAGAAGTCGCTTGTGATTCTTTTTTTTCTTGAAGCTGGACATGCATGACATCATCACTTTCAGCTGACAGGCCGTCAAAAGGCAACACAACTTATTCTCACAGAACATCTGCTTGCCTTTGAGTTCTTGGTCATCCAGTTGAGAGTGCAGGGCCTCTGACGCTGAGAGTGAAGGAGCCCAAAGCAACCCACAGAGACACAGAAGCGATGCTCCTGGAGTGGGGAGATGCTTAGCTGACTGCCCTGCCTTCCTCTGGCCCCGACCATTCTAGTAATTGTTCCTTTTAACTCTTTCTCTGACCAAACACAGAGATGGAAGTTGTCAGTGCCCCTCCTGCAACCCACGGCCCTCCCACTTTAGAATTGCCCAACCATTTTCCAACTGCCAGATCGGTGCTTCCCTTATGAAGGACCAATCTGCCTCTCACACCCACCTTAGCACACCCAGCAGCAGGCAGGTGTGCTAAGGACCCCACGAGCACACGGGGTGTGTGCACACCCTAGCTATTCTGTGCTGCCCCCAAATGCCCGAGACCTTCCTGCCCCACGATGACAACAGACTCTGTAGACTCCTTTGCTTCTATTTTCCTCTGCTCTCCCTCTCACTCCCTGCTGCTTGGCATTTGGAGTTTTATCACATCTATGCTCACCTCGGGGCTACAGTATTGGCAGCGAAATCCTTGTGACAGTTGCTTGGGACAGAACAAAAATTAACTGGGAAAGCAAGCAAGAAGTAACCACGTGCACGGGGTGTAGTGGGGAATATTTGGCATTGTGATTGCTCAAAAGAAGAGCTCAAACCTACCTTCCCGGGGTCGGGGGAGGCACCCAAAAAACTAAGTGAGTTCCGGAAGAAAAGGAGAGAATTCTGCTATCAACTGCCCCTGTTCGTTCCACACTTGGTCATAGAAGCAGGCTTGGGGATGAGACCTTTGCGGTTTTATTGCTGTGAACTATTATTTCCACGGGGCAAACATTCCGATAGAAAAGTGTCGGAGCAATAGCAAATCCTTTCCAAAGGAGTGGGACTGGAAGGGTACAGGATGTGGGGCCAACTCAGCCTGGAGTCGGTTCTAGTTGGCTATCACATGACAAGGCCGGATAGATGTGGTAGGTGGGTTTACAGAGATGGGATCCGTTCTGCACACCCGGGAAGGATTGAACGGTGCTCAGGTGGGAAAGGAAGTGTCAGTCCTGAAGGAGTTCCTGTGCCAGGCTAAGAAGGTAGAGACCAGAGGGCGCTCTCAGCAGAAATGTGCTCACCAGTGCTTTGTGGGGGCTGCTAGGATTTAGATGCGGATGGGAGACATGATTAACCTAAGTATTTCTCAGACAATTTTTGTAAATGTTACTCTGTGTCTCTTTAGGGTAGTTTTTTCTTATTATGCGGAACCTGTGCCCTAGAGTAGCAACCCTAAGCTACCAGAGGAGGCTGAGGCCCTGTGCCCCTTTGTGCCCACAGTGTCTGTTGGCGGAAAGCGTGGACCATGGTACAGACTCGCTGCGGCTCAGTCTCTCTGGCTCAGTCTCTCCACTCACCCACGCGCGCCTTTCTGCCTTCTCCCCGAATCTTCAGACTGCTCAGAACATCTCTGCAGTCAGTACACGGTAGGAATCACGCACAACAGTGTCTCCTGGAGAGGGAGGAATGCCCTCGGCCACCAAACCGGTCCATCCTCATTCCATTAACGCTGCTGACTGGCAGCTTCTCCATTATGCAAACTCGGTTTCATTACGTCTGGGACACCGGCTCTGCTTCTGAAGAATTCTGAAGGCGGGAGTCTGCTGACCTAGCCTAGTGTGTGCTGAGCACTAATGTCACTTTGAACATCTCCCAGTCCTCATTTTATCACTTGCTACCCTCTTAGAGTCCTTTCCCCAGAGGAGTTGGTTCTTCCTGTTCTTCTCATCGTCAGTTGCATCTCTGTGGCCCTCGGGGTGCAAGTAAGAAACCCCCGCGTTGCTGCAATTCCAGAAAGCACTTCACCATCATGCTTGAAGATCAGTTCACAACACAGAGATGGCGGAGATTCAGGCCTGAACAGCTGAAGTCTCTCAGAACAGGGTTGAACAAACTTTTTCTGTATAGGACCAGACAGTAAGTACTTTAAGCCCCGTGGGGCATGGCGGTTCTGTATCATTTTCGCCTTCCTAGTTTACAGAATAGCCATAGCCAATGCCTCAACAGACCACATGGCAGACTCCCAACATCAGATCACGTATAAAATCACTTACAGGCAGTGGGTGACCCACAAATCAGAGTTCGCTAGCCGCTGATCTAAACCAACCCCACGTACAGAAATGAAGACACTGAGGCCTGGACAGGAAGTTTCTGGTTCGAAATGTCCAGAAATCAATGGCAATGCCAAAGGCAGGCCCTGGGGGCTCCTACCCTCAGTGCTCCTTTCTTCCTGTGGCTCTTGTCCAGCAGGAGGCCTGCTTGCCCCACCTGGCCTTCAGCTTTTCACCATTACTTCTTCCCAGTCAGTGTCTGCCAACCTGGGAGTCTGAAACTCCTGAGGCCTAAGAACTGAAGGCCGATATCATCACATTAAAGGCTGTGGACCCTTTCCCAGGGCCTGGCATGAGTAGGAAAATCTGTGTCTGCCTGCAGAACGCAGAATAATCCACCTCCAACACCCGTGGGTTACCCCTTTCTTAATCTCTCCCTCTCCCCCTCCCCCCCCCCCCTCTCTCTCTCTTTCTCTCTCTCTCTCTCTCTCTCTCTCTCTCTCTCTCTCTCTCGTGTGTGTGTGTGTGTGTGTGTGTGTGTGTGTGTGTGTGTGTGTGTGTAGAAACATGTCTCAAAGCCTTTTAGAAGGTTTTCAGATTATGCAAACATGATCGCGCTAGAGCTGAAAAGCAGGGTAAACAGTGAAACCTAACTGAGTCACCGGTGGGACAGCCCAAATCGATTAGCCTGTTGCTAATGACTTTAAAAGGCAGGAGGAGCAGGACAGCCTGCTTTCCACAAAGATCATCTGGTCTCCTGTCTCTAGTCTCAGCCAAAACAGGCCCCATGACCTGAATGACCTAAAAAAAAAAAGTTTCTAGTTATGGGAGAACTTATTTTTCCCTTTAAAACAGATGTCTTGATGAGGGGTAGGGAGGAAGGAAGGGAGAGAGTGAGAGAAAGAAATGGAGGGGAGACAGAGAGGGAGAGAGAAGGTGGGAGAGAGAGGGAGGAAAGAGAGAGGGGGGAAGGGAGGGGAGAGGAAAGGAAAGAAGGAGAGAGGGGAAGGGAAGAGAGAGGGAGGGGGAGAGAGTGGTGGGGCTTAAACAAAGGTACTGTTGGGCTGCTCTGACCTGAAACCAAGATGTCCTGTGTTTGGTTTGATAAGACAGTGGTGAATAGCAAATAGATGTCTTCTAGGTCTTTCTAGCCCCAAGGAGTCATTCAAAGTGTTGACGTTTTCTACAGTAAGGAATAGCAACTCCAGAGATGCAGCATAGGGCATCCCTGTGGTTCTCCTAAAACAGACCCTGTTCTGTTTTTATAGAGTCGCCTTCCTTCAGAGCAACTTGAGAGCATTCAGTATTAATTAAGAAAGTGACATTGAATACACCCAAAGATCATATTTATCCTAAAGACATCTTAGGAATGACCAGAAGGAAGCCTTCTGCTGATAAACTCTTGCAGCTACTACAGTGAAAAGAAGAACATCTCCTTTCTGACTGTGGTCCCACCATTTTGTAAGATCCAGCTCTCAGCACTAGCAGTCTTCCAGTGCAGGAGGCCCAAGGGTCCTGCCAACAGGCCAACGTAAGAGCACTTACCTTTGAAAGTGAGGGTGGGAACTAATGTGCCCTTTCTCAACCCAAGGAGTCTCCCTGAATTTTTCCTATGTCTCTGTCTTAGGGTTTCTACTGTTGTGAAAAGATACCACGACCATGGCAACTCCTATTAAGGAAACATTTAATGGGGTGGCTTGCTTACAGTTTCAGAGGTTCAGTCCATTATCATCAAGGCTGGACATGGTGGCCTGCAGGCAAACAGTGCTGGAGAAGTAGCTAGCAGTCCTACATCTTGCAGGCAACAGGAAGTCAACTGAGACATGGGCAGTATGCTGAGCATAGGAAACTTTAAGCCCACCCCCGCAGTGACACACTTTCTCCAACAAGGCCATACTCACTCCAACAAGTCATACCTCCTGATCATGCCACTCCCTATGAGCATATGGGGGTCAGTTGCATTCAAACCTCCACATTCTCCAAGACATTTAATATTTGTGTTTGCTTTTATAACTAATTAATCAAGAAAAATCAAAATCTTCTC
Source organism: Myodes glareolus (assembly GCF_982192425.1). Classification (NCBI taxonomy): domain Eukaryota; kingdom Metazoa; phylum Chordata; class Mammalia; order Rodentia; family Cricetidae; genus Myodes; species Myodes glareolus. The sequence continues at coordinate 25,016,643 of NC_142040.1, read as the reverse complement.
AATGTTATTATAGCATTAAGAAAGACACCAACTCAAGCTATTTCTTATTGTTTGTTTGTTTGTTTCAGTTATATAGGTATTCTTCAAATCTTTTTTTAATTGATTTTTATTGAGGTCTACATTTTTCTCTGCTCCCCTCCCTGCCTCTCCCCTCCCCTTCAGCCCCCACCCAAGGTCCCCATGCTTCCAATTTACCTAGAAAATTTTGTCTTTTTCTACTTCCCATATAGATTAGATCCATGTATGTCTCTCTTAGAGTCCTCATTGTTGTCTAGGTTCTCTGAGATTGCGATTTGTAGGCTGGTTTTCTGTGCTTTATGTTTAAAAACTACTTATGAGTGACTACATATGATAATTGTCTTTCTGGGTCTGGGTTACCTCACTCAATATGATGTTTTCTAGGGGTTATATTTAGGAAGTGGTCTCCTGTGCCAATGCATTCAAGTGTACTTCCCACTTTCTCTTCTATGAGGTTCAGTGTGGCTGGCTTTATGGTGTCATATCTGATCCATTTGGACTTGAGTTTTATGCATGGTGATAGATATGGATCTATTTTCATTCTTCTACATGTTCATGTTGATATCCAATTATGCCAGCAACATTTGTTAAGTATACTTTCTTTTTTACATTTGATATCTTTTGCTTCTTTGTTAAAAATCAGGTGTTTGATAGTGTGTGGATTAATATCCTAGTCTTCAATTCGGTTCCATTGGTCCTCCTGTCTGTTTTTATGCCAATACCAGGCTGTTTTCAGTACTGTAGCTCTGTAGTAGAGTTTGAAATCAGGGATTGTGATACCTCCAGAAATTCTTTTATTATACAGGATTGTTTTGGCTATCCTGGGTTTTTTGCTTTTCCTTGAGTATCGTTCTTTCGAGGTTTGTGAAGAATTTTGCAGGGATTGTGATGGATATTGTATTGAATCTGTAGATTACTTTTGGTAAGATTGCCATTTTTACTATGTTAATTCTATCTACCCAAGAGCATGGGAAATCTTTCCACTTTCTGGTGTTTTCTTTAATTTCTTTCTTCAAAGATTTAAAATTCTTGTCATATAAGTCTTCCACTTGTTTGGTTAGAGTTACTCCGAGATATTTTATGTTATTTGTGGCTATTGTGAAGGGTGATGTTTCTCTGATTTCTTTCTCAATCCATTTATGATCTGTGTACAGGAGAGCTACTGATTTTTCTTTTTCTTTTTTAGTTAATCTTCTATCCTGTTACATTACTGAAAGTGTTTATGAGTTGTAAAAGTTCTTTGGTAGAATTTTTGGGGTCGCTTATGTAAACTATCATATCATCAGCAAACAGTGAGAGTTTGACTTCTTCTTTTCCAATCTGTAACCCCCGATCTCCTTTTGGTGTCTTATTGCTCTATCTAGGACCTTAAGAACTATATTGAACAGCTATGGAAAAGGTGGACAACCTTGTCTTGTTTCTGATTTCAGTAAGATTGCTGTGAGTTTCTCTCCATTTAGTTTGCTGTTGGTTGTTGGCTTGCTGTATATTGTCTTTATTATGTTTAGGTATGTTCTTGTATTCCTGCTCTCTCCAAGACCTTAATCATGAAGGGATGTTGTATTTTGTCGAAAGTTTTTTCAGCATCTAATGAGATGATCATGTGGTTTTTATTTTTCAGTTTGTTTATATGGTGGATTATGCTGACAGATTTTCGTATGTTGAACCATCCCTACATCTCTGGAATGAAGCTGACTTGATCATGGTGGATAATGGTTCTGATGTGTTCTTGAATTCAATTTGCCAGTATTTTATTTAGTATTTTTTTATCAATATTCATGAATGAAATTGGTCTGTAGTTCTCTTTCTTACTAATGTCTTTATGTGGTTTGGTTATCAGGTAGCCTCATAAAAAGAGTTTGGCAATGTTCCTTCTGTTTCTACTTTGTGGAACAACTTGAGAAGTATTGGTACTATATATAATATAAAATATTATATAAAAATGAGCTGAAAAACACAGGAGGAAAATGGGGAGGGGGTCATCCCATTTACTGTACTTGCATCATGCATGAAGTAATATTTCTTGAGATGATTCATTAAATAGATTTCCGTGAAACAAAAGGAATTTTTGCTTCAATCAGAAAATAGTAACAAATGACTTTTATTTTATGATATCTTAGCACAACAGAGTAAAGCTTTGCTTACCTATTTTAATTAATTGAATTGCTCATTTTACACTATTTTGTCACCATTTCATTCAGTCATCACTTCACTAAAAGACAGTTGGTTTGCTATGTTTCTGGGGTTTTTTTTCTGACCCGGCATTGCACAATACATCCTAGAGTGGCCTTGAACTCACTTTGCAGCCCAATTTGACCTCAGACTTCCGAGTCTTCTGCCTCAGCCCCTGTAGTGCTGAGTTTGCAGGTGTGTGCTACCGTGCCTGGTTGGAAGGTAACTGTTGTCTCTATTTGGGGAGAGGAGGAACTGGAAGAGGTTGAAGTGACCTTGACTAAGACGACAAACTGGTAAGTGACAGTCCCTAGATCTGCATCTAGTTCCACCCAACCTCAAGCCCCCCATTGCCTTTCTAGTGATGAGATCGAGGAAGATATGGTCCCCAGCAATGAGCATAATGAGACGACCAAGAAGCTTGTGTAAAGAGGGGAGCAGAGGCCAAATCCATTCTTGAGGAAGCAAGTCGTATTTTTAAACCACAGAAGACAAAAGACAAGAAGTTGAGTTTCTGTCTCAATTCTCTAGTGACACCACTAGAATCTCAAAACTCTTTAAGTACCCAGGTCACTCTTATGGCCAGTAGATCACACTGTCTGAGCCACCTGGGAGAGATTTAATATGAAGAATAGACTCTTCAAGCTAGAGAGGCGAGCGCAAGCTTCAACAAAAGCTCTCCCTTTTCTAACACAGCCTCACACTGGGAACACACACTAAAACAGACCACCAACTGCAAATACCAATAGGATAGAAAATGTTTACTAGAACTCCGTGATCAACAACACAGCCTTTATGACTGGGCAGTCATAAATAATATTTTTATTAGTAGTGTGAAATTTCTTTTCCTCCTTATTTAAATCAGTGAAAGAATGACTTCAACATTCTGGAATGCTGGACTTACAGGTCTGTCTGTTTTACATTTGTGGAAAGGGGAAAATGGCCTTTCTGTTACTATTTCTATGTAACCTGTTGGGACTCACACATTGGACTTCAGGTCTAACTAGCTACAGATTCCTCTTCTGGTTTAATGGTTTACTGATCTTGCTTGTAGTTGAACAGAATAAACCTTATGCATACTTTATAATAAACTATAATAAACATTATACTTTGAATTAGTTGGCAGGGAATGTAGCACAAGTTCCGGCTTGAAAGTCTGCATTTTACTTAGGGTAGGGTTAGAAAACTGCCAATTTAGAAATAATGAGAGTCTGAGACAAGCGCTGAGGCACCCTGAAAAGATGCCACAGCACAAATAAAAGCAAGGTATTTCACATGTAGAGGACCCAAAATTGTCTCGACTTGATTATCTCTTGGGCATTGTGAAGACTCATCGGGATGAAAGCAATAAAGATCCGTAAGTCATCTAAGTCTTTGTGTGATAGAGGCGGTACCTTCATTCATAGTTTTGCAGTGAGGACTAAGTAGTGTAATAGACAAAAAAAGTGTTGGGGAATTCTGATCCGGGCCGCTGCACCGGTTATGATTGCTGTTGTTACTGCTGTTTCCACCGATACTGTTATTACCTCACACTCTGCATTTAGTTACTTAGTGGACAAATTAGCATGATACACGCAGTGAGTCAGGCACTTGGAAGACGTCACAAAGCAAGACGGAGTCCAGGAAAGTATTTGGAAATACCATAGACACTGCCCTCCTGCTCTTCTTCCACTGAGGAAGTCCAAAGATCTGCAGTTCGATTTGTGAGTCACCAGGACTCGGTCAGCCAGCAGTCACTAGATCTCAAGAAACTCGCTGTAGGACGTTGGTGTGCTCAGAAACACAAATGACTTTCTTAAAGCTAAACCGAATGAGAAATTGTCACTCAGATCGTTTATCACTGGAGGACCTGTGAGTCAGGTGTAAGCGTAAACTGCTTTCTTTGGTGATCAAGGCCCTGGGTGTGGCGATTCCTTAAGGATGGTTTTTATCAAGCCCTCCCAAGGACTTGGTCCTCCTTGGTCTTTTCAGCATTCAGTGCAAATACCTAAAAAGTGGTCTGGAGCAATTGACTTGATGAAGGTGTCCTGGGTGGGTTGGAATGGTAGCAAATTTGATTCATATTCACACTGGTCTGGATTATATATGTTGACTCTGTGTCTTTCTTCATATACTCAAAAATGTCTCCCTACCAAAACCTCTTTACAAAGACTTTCTAGAAACTTCTCCTTGTTCTCCAACTCAAAGCACAATATTAGATGAAGGGTAAATAGTTTATCCAGGCAAAATCAATCAGATTCACCCTCCATGGAGCAAGAGACTGGGACTCAGTCATTGGGTTGGTAGCTCAGAGGAAAGGAAACAGAGTCATGCAGACTTAGGGAAGGGTCTAGCTGTGCAGAGGTGAAGGTGTTGAAAACTACCTGCAAGCACGTGAAAAAAACCTGCAGGTAGAGGTAAAGTGAACCCATGTGGATACTACCCGGAAGTGCATTCTTCCCATGAGGCGTTGCTGCCTTTCTTACGGTTGTTTCTGTGGGATCCTTTCGCATCCTCACAATAAACTCATGTGAGCATTCTTGAGAGCTCCCTCGCTAAAACATCTCTGGCCACACTGGTATTTTGTTTTGAACTCACCCTGGTCCCAGGCCTGTAGAGGCCACAGTCACCTTCTACCTTGGGGAGTGTCTAGTTGGTCTAAGTTCTGCTGATGGCAGGGAGAAAGAGACAGACACAGAAACTCCGGAGAAGTAAACAGTGAGTAAGGCTGTGGAGAAGATCAAAGTTCTCTCTTCCCCAAACAAGAAGGTGGGGCACGCTACTGCCTTTGAAGCGTGTGCTGTCTTTTCTCATTACCTTAGGGGGGTCGTCAGTTATTTCATATATATCTGGAGCAAGAAATCCTACAAGAGTCCCTGAAGCCTGGCCTCATTCCTTTACTGCAAGAGGAAGCCTGATTAAAAACTGACCCAAGCAAGTGGGTACGCAAACACGTGCACACAACTTAAATTGCTTTCATAGGTACCAAATTCCTATGGCATTTAAACCAACCATCGCAGGCTATTAATAAGAAAATCCTCCTGGAGACACATTGGAACAATTCTATCAGCAAACAGTTCTAAAAAGGAACTAGCTACCAAGGGACAGGATTGCATTTAAGATGGGAAAGAAAAGGAATTGTCTCAGTCTGGAGGTTTGTTGTTGTTTTTTAATAACCTTACATGTGAAGAGTTGTCCTTATAAAAACTACACTTTACTAGGAAATCCCTTGATCTTGAAATTAGAGGAGTTTTTTTTTCTTTTCTTTTTAATTAGGAGGAAATACAAGGGAGGTATGTGCATAGAAGCATCCAATAAGAAAGAGGATAAAGAGGTGTGGGACTTTGGCAGCGAGGTGCAGCTCTTGTAAAGGAGGAGGATTACAGAGTTAAAGAGCAGGAAAAAAAAAACAAAACAAAAGAATTGTTTGAAACAAACCAGCAAGATTATGGAATAGATGCTATCGGGCTGCACAACCTCAACAGGTTTGTTTGTCTGTGGTACTGTGCCTCAGACGACTCCCACCTGAGAAAGCCGGGCTTCCCTCCAAACAGCAACATTCTCTGGAAACTCAGCGTTGAACATGTAAATCCCGGAAAAGAGGATTGGGAAGTAGAGGAGGAAAGAGAATGGAGATCTGAGCCCTCCAGAGCTGGGCATGAGAACAAGCAGGAGCTGTGCATCCCAGCAGACCTCAAGGCCTCTGGAATATCTTACACACCTTGAAGCTGTAGGTTCAAGACTGCACGGCGATGCTCTCTCAGGGTTGGTGATCTTAATGAGATTATTAGCAGTGACCACAGGGACTGATTGAACTTGCCAACAAGATATGATTTTGTTTGCCTCTTGCTTACTATGCTACAAGATTTCTACATTTTACTCAATACCAAGAATTCAGACCTCCTGGCCCATGATATGACACTAATGTAGTATTTGACATTCAGTTAATTCCTTTCTACTGTGATCCAGAGTAGGGAGCTCCAAACTGGTCCTAGGGGTGGGACTGGATATTTTCTTATCCAAGTATGCAAGAACCTTTTTGGTTCTCGTGTTTTGGGCGGTTTTGTTTTCCTGTTTGCTTGTTTGTTTTGGGTTTTTTTTTTGTTTGCTTGTTTGTTTTGTTTTTTTGGGTTTTTGTTCCCCATAAGAAACTAGTTCTGGTTACTCCTGAGTCACAAGAACAGATTTGCACACTATCTTTCAAGCCACGTGTTGTCTGCTCTAGGTGTCACCACGGTCCAGGTAACTTCTGTTCTCCTTTCCCATAATGGTTCCTTCTTTAACTCTTTTATGCTCCTTGATGGTTACCCTTATTTCCTCGAATGAATAAGGGTTTCAGAACTGTTTTTGAAAAGCAGTTACTGCTGGCACTAACTTACAGTGCTGAGGTTGAGCCCAGGGTCTCCTAGTCACATAGCCTAGGTGCCCATTGGGCAAGTTCCACTGAGCTACTAAGCCCTTAGAGTGTTTTGATATCAAAAAGGTTAGAGTGGGGTCCCTATGGAACCTCAGCCCACTATCGCGAATGAAAATCTCATTGAGCTAGTAAGAGACAGATCTGGGTTTCAAATATAGATATTCTACAGCAGAAATAATAAATAATGTTTTTTATTATTATTACAGCACATATCTTCCAGAACCTCTGTTTAAAATGGACTTATCCCTAGAGAGTTTTAGCAGAGGGAAGATAGAGGTAAGCTTGCAGAATCACTACACCCAAAGCTGTTGCCTGATAAAGCTACACACTTAAGAAAGATTAAAAAAAAAATGGCAAGGAATAAAGCTCTGGGGTATTAGAGTATTAGAATATTCCTAACACTGATCCTGATCTCTCGAACTTGGCGCTGGAGTTAGCTCACCCCTCCCAATGCTCACCTTTGAGTATAGGGTCCCGTCCCACCCGCACCTCACACACTCCTTTTGGCCATTGCAGGAGGGAAGTGTTTTTGGCAGGCACGTTTTTCATTTCCGAGCCTTCGCATCCCATCTTTCTCACCTCCCCCTGCCTGGTCACACTCAGGCACACACACTCCCAATGTGAGGCCAGCAAGCTGATGCCAGGAACATGGGCCCTTACATCAAGAAGTGAGCTGTGTAAACTAGCATGTATGGGAGATTGTCTGAAGAAATAGCGAGGCCCCAAGCACTCCTAGAAAAAGAGCTTTGGACTCCACACTACTGTAAGTCTCAGACAGGTTGCCATGCGTGTTTTATACAGACCTTCCATGCACCAGACAGGGAAGTCTCACGAGAATCACGACTGTATTGGTTATCCATTGTCTCCCTTTCCTCTAATGCCATCTCCTGTAATGCAAGTGTTGAGTATTGACTGAATATTGACTATATTCTAACAAGTGAGTTAACTGGCTTACCTGCAGATGGAGTGTTTGGTTAAGTAAGTTTTATGTTTTTACATAATGTATGCGGTTAGAACCTGCCTTTGAAATTCTTCTGTATGCATGCATAGACACAGTGGTTGACTTAAAATAACAAACATCTGCTAAGTACCAAACCATAGGAGCAAGATTGTTGACACAAGCTGAGTTTTCATCAAGGTTCTACATCTTGCTGGCTATGGGATTTTGGACAAGTTCTCCAACCCCTGAGCCTCAGTTCCACCATCTGTAGACTTGGGGTAATAAACCCCATTGCCTAGGACTGTTGTGAGGATCCTTCCCCATGATATGAGGTCATGGGTGAGAAATGCTTGGCACGGGTCCCGCTGGAGAGCTTGCACTTCTCAACTAGCGCCTATTATTGCCATTACTGTTATGAAACTGAGACTGTCTCGGGCTCTCCCAGAATGACAGATCCAGGATGGACTCACAGCAACCCACAGCCCGGGTCATTTGGAAAAGGTGTGGCTGCAAACAGAAAGCAACGACTGGCTTGTAGTTTTGCCCAAGAGAAAATGAGACAAAGAAAGACAGGCTCTTGGGCACCCAGCTGTTGTCTGAGCTCACCATGTTTGTGTCAGTGCCCTGATGTTGGTGTGGTAAGTTGTTGACAGAGAATTCCTTGTCCCTATCAGATACAAATACTCAAGAGGTTCAGTTTAAGAGCCCTCCCCCACCCCCCCTTTTTTTTTGACTGCCTGTTGTAATCCAATAGCTAGAGCCAAGATTGTCTTTCTGAGTGATTATATCCTGGGAGGAAGAATCATGGCCTAGAGTCCAGTTAAGGAGATTTAGACCCTTGTCATCTAGAGAATTCCAGCTAATGAACCCTCAGGCAGCAGGAAATGATTTTTAGGCAGCTGAGAAGACATCCATTCTTTAGAAAAGTCACCCTCCTGGTTGGGCCTCTGTGGATTACCCTCTGGAGCCCCTGTCTGGTTTCCCCCACACACTGTTTCTTCCTCTGGTCACCCCTTCTTAGGAGACTGGGGGAAAAAGAGACTGGTCTTCCAAGGTTACTGAACTTATCTCTTTTCCCTTGCAATGCAAACAACTGTGTGAAGGCCACCCAGATTCTGCAATTAAAGAGGAACTTGCAGAGCAGAGCACAGGCCAAGGCTGTTTCATATTCTGCCAAGCTGAGGCTCAAGTTGCCTCTGTGGGAGAATGCCCCAGCCTTTGGGAACTAAGCAGACTGCCTGGCCAAGGAAGCAGGCACTGCGGCCCTAGGCACTTTTCTTGTCTCTAAGCAGGGCTCTGGAACCAGGCAGTGTCTGCTTGAGGACCACAAGTTGAAAGAGCTTTGGTGTTAACAACGGAGACCTACACGGGAAAATCCAGTAGCCGTGGTTCTCAGGGTATGGCCCGGACCAGTTGCCGCAGCATTACCTGGGAAATGGTTGCAAGTATGAATTCTTGGACCTCACCCCATTCCTGTCTACTGATTCAGAAACTCTGAGGGTGGAGGAAGCAAAGGCTTCTAAAATCCTCCTTGTTTTGAAATCAGGTGCACGCAAAAATTTGAGAACTACTGGTACTAGGGATGAAGAAGGCCATTTCAATGACAGATCTTAGGAGAATTCAAGGTACGTTAACCAGGAATGCCTCTCTCTGTTTGTTACCTGCCATCTACCTCCAGGCATAGTGACATACACCTTTAATCCCAGCTGTTGGGAGGCAGAGGCAGGCAGATCTCTGTGAGTTCAAGGCCAGCCTGGTCTATATAGTGAGTTTCAGGACAGTCAGGGCTACGTAATAAGAGCTAGTGAGACCCTGTCTCAAAAAAAAGAAAGAAAGAAAGAAAGAAAGAAAGAAAGAAAGAAGGAAGGAAGGAAGGAAGGAAAGAAAGAAAGAAAGAAAGAAAGAAAGAAAGAAAGAAAAAGAGAAAGAGAGAGGGGGAGAGAGAGAGAGAGAGAGAAAAGAACAGGAGGAGGAGAAAAAAGGAGGGGGAAAAGAGGGGTAGGAAGGGGATGGGAGGGGAAGGAAAGGGAAAGTGGAGGTAGCCTGCAAGATAGACAGAGTTAATATTCAAGAAAAAAGAATACTTGGACCTGTTTGAGTGATATACAGATTGTTCTCATCTATTCATTTATTAATTTTATCAGTACATTATGGAAGTTTCTAATATGTATCCTCCAAAAAGTCATCATTAGGTATGGGATTCCCAAACTGACAAATGAGAACTGTCTGGGAAAGACAGGAATAGAGAGGGAAACAGGAGGATTCCCAGCACTGAAGGTTGGGCCAGACCTCACCAGGTCTCCATGTGCTTCAAAGGACCAAATAAGGTGAGCTTTAAAAAGGGGGAGGGGGGTTGAGAAGTAGAAAAGACCGAGAGAGGGAAGAGTGGGCCTGGACACATTCACCCCACCGTTTGGGGTGCTCGGAACAAAAGGTCAAATGGGGACACTTAGACGGTGAAGTTTACAATCAAATGGATCTCAAGGGGAAGGCTCCAAAGTAAATTGCATAGCATCCTCGTACCTTGACGAGCAAATTTGTTTAGCAAATTGGAAAGCCAAGGTTGGCAAATTCAGAATTCTTAAGAGTTCCATAGTGCTGAGAGGCAAGAGGAGAGGCCACTTATTCCAGTCTACCAGTCCACGGACTACTCCTTGCTTCTCGCTAACTTGTTCCCCACCATGAGGGGCTCCAATCACGCATGGATAAGCCACCCCATGGATAAGCTACAACCCTTGTAAGCAGCCCCCCCTTCTACTGTTTAGTTCTGTAAAGGACACAGAAGAAGCCAGAACCACAGGCAGGCTCTGGAAATAGGCTCAAGGTGTTTGAGGCAGCGAATTCTGTAGTCTTGGTTTCTTGAAACATGTGGAAGCTTAATCTACATGATCACATTATGGTCTGTGGAATATTAAAACCCTGGGGAAAACAAAGAATTCAAGAGTAGATCCTCTAGGAATGAGTCCAAGATAGAGGTCATTATGCCCAGGTCCAAAAATGGCACCAGATAGAAAAAGGAGGAAAAGCTAAGGAAGTAAGGAAGACAGAAAGAATGATGGTGAGTGAGACTTTAGAACCCCTAGAGACACACAATACAAGCACAGTCTCCATTATAACTAGAACACTAGACACTGGAAGAATAATGGAAGGAAGGAAGGGAGGGAGGGAGGGAAGGAGGTGATGGAGGAGGGTTAACTGTCTATGTGTTACTTTCATTGGTTAATAAAGAAACTGCCTTGGCTTTTGATAGGACAGCAGCTTGGATAGGTGGAGTAGACAGAACAGAATGCTGGGAGGAAGAAGGCAATGAGGCAGTCGCCATGACTCTCCTCTCCGAGACAGATGCAGGTTAGAATCCTCCTGGTAAGCCACTACCTCGTGGTGCTACACAGACTATTAAAAATGGATTAGATCAATATATAAGAGTTAGCTAATAAGAGGCTACAGATAATGGGCCAAACAATGTTTAGAAGAATACAGTTTCCGTGTAATTATTTCAGGGGTAAAGCTAGCTGGGAGGCGGGCGGCCCGCCGCTCCTTCTGTAGAATGGTGCCCAACATGGTAACTAAATCCACTTAAAAACCTGAGAGAGCTTAAAAATAAGGGAAAGAGAGTTTAACACAGATTTTGCTGTTTGCTAGGGCGCGCTGTAGAGAGATTTCCTGTTTCAGCATTAGCGGCAGAAAAAAAGCTGTGCCATTTTAAACCGCGGCTTCCTGGGTCCTGCCGCCAGTGCAAACTCCAGCTGTGGAGCATTTCTGGGCCCAGATGTTTGTGTTCCCACTCCGGCTCGGGATCAGGAGGAAAATACTCTGAGACCATGCCTGCTCTCCCCACCTGGACAGACTGTGGGAACAGGCTTAGGCAGACAGGAGAGCATGGAGGATTTCTGCCGCCATACAGAAAGATGTTTGCAAGCTGTGCATTGCTCTACGCATCAGATTTGGCTGTTACTTGGATGAAAAGAGTTTCTGTGTTGCACACTCAGTCTCGGGATTAAACGATTGAGCGCGGCTCCAATGTGGACCTGCTGTGTGCCTGGAACTGTGCTCGGCTCTGAGGCTGGAGCAGCTCTGGCTCTGCTCTGCCAGGCTAAACTGTGCTGACCTCAGGCAGGAACGATCGTAATTATCATAGTAAAAGCGCAGTTAAGGTTTAGACTGGAAATAGGCGGTACTGTATTACCTCTACATGGTGCAACTTAAGTTTTTAAGAACTGCTTAGCATATTAAGAAATGCTCCTGGATACTAAAAATATTACAGATTCACAATAGGACAGATTCAGACATACAAGACCTATAAACGGGTCACAATGTTAGATGACTATACATAGGCTTGGGAGAGAAAAGAAAAAGAATATAAAAAATAAAGTTAATGCCTTAAAAAAAAGGATAAAGTCTTTAAAGAGACAGAGTACAGATACTTATAGATTAAAAAAATAAATAAAAATAAACCACGTAAAAATGGAAAATTCACAGAGAGTCTGAATTCTGTACATTATGTTTTCTTTAAAATTTTTGACTATGAAGGAGCTAAGTACAGAGAGACATTTCATTATATGGGCTGCCAAGCTAAACCAGAATGGATATCATAAAGGTATAATGACTTTCAAATTTGGGTCTAAGGATATGATGCTTTGGAGAGGGTCTTCTTTTGTTTTCACAGATGATGAGACCCTATGGATTGTTTCTATCCCAATATGGTATGATAGACCACGTCCTCCTGAAAGGTTGCTGTGAACACCCTCAAGAAATTACTTCATTCAACTGCCAACTGAGATGAACCTAGCACACAGGTTATCATAAAAGACCTGATTAACAGCACCCCTATTCAGCAGAAAAAAGTTTGGAGAGAAATAACTGCGCCCATATTCCCAACTATTGTTTATAAATGTTCTTTTACATTTAAAGGGGGATATGATATAGATATGAATAATTTGCATTGGTATGGAATTTAAGGTCAATTTTGTTATATGTATATGTATTTCTGATCTTGATTAAGGTATTGTGATTATGTAGTTCATTTAAAAATGTAATGTATAATAAGAAATATAGGTTGTTAATGGATAATTATCGATAATAGTCAATCTTGTAGTCATGTTAATTAGATTTTCTAGATATATAGAGATATATTTCAGTTAGATAGACATTCCTCATATCTTTCAAAGACTTCAGAATATGGCATTTAATGTTTTAATAACTTAGGGCTTTTCATGGCAATGTGACATGTTTGCTCCTGGCAGCACCAATCTACTTCAAGAGGAAGATGGGCATCGAAGAGGCTCCTTATGGAGTTTGATAGCCATTTGGGCAAGAAACTGCTCTTGCCTGGACTGATGCATAGACTGGATACAAAGAACCCACAGAGAGAGGACTACTGAACTTGTCTAAAGGTGAGATGGTCTTTCAGGGTTCCTGATTCATAAAAGAGTCTGCGAGACATTCTGCAGGGCACAGCAGATAGTGACTGAACTGCCTTTGAAATTTCCTGCTTCATGGAAAAGTCTGCTGGATACTATGGGCCTGTAGGCTGAAGATGGATGCCCCAACGGTACAAAAAAACTTTGGGTGACTGTACAGGCAGCGAGATGTCTCTGTCATTTCTAGAGTTTGAAAGTTGCTTATTTCTTGTTTACTTAGGTAATATTATATCCTTCTGGAGTCTTTGATGGAGTTGAAGAATGATTAGTTATAGTTATAGTTTTCCTTAGTTATGATAAAAGATAAAATAGATATAGATATTTTAACTATAATTCTTTCTTGATAACTGTTTTGTTATATGCAATTTTACTATGTTAAAATGAAAGTCTTTCTTTTTTGTTTAAGCAGAAAAAGGGGAAATGATGGAGGAGGGCTAACTGTCTATGTGTTACTTTCATTGGTTAATAAAGAAACTGCCTTGACTTTTGATAGGACAGCAGCTTAGATAGGCAGAGTAGACAGAGCAGAATGCTGGGAGGAGGGCAATGAGGCAGATGGCATGCAGCCAGCCACCAGGTCAGACATGCTGAATCTTTCCCGGTAAGCCAAGACCTCGTGGTGATATACAGATTATTAGAAATGGGTTAATTAAGATGTGAGAGTTAGCCAGTAACTAACTCTGTAGAGATAACGGGCCAGGCAGTGTTTAAATGAATACAATTCGTGTGTTGTTATTTCTCGGGCTAAGCTAGCCATGCAGGATCCAGGCAGGAACACAGCCTGCTTCTTCATTCTACAGGGAGGGAGGAAGGGAGGGAGGGAGGAAGAGAGGGAGGGAGGGAGGAGAAAGAAAGAAGGAGGAGGGGGAGGAAAGAGAATTCACGACCACAGATGAGCATTTTATCTAGAACAAGCAAAAGGATATTTTATAGATAAACAACTGAGTAGCAAATTTACATAGAAAACAGGTAACTTGCTGTGGTATTTGAGCCTTTATAATGTGAGATCGCTTAGCTTCTGGTAACACAGAAACTGCATTTGTGAAGGTTGCTATGGCCAATTATTTTCATGCATATTTATTTTTAGTTTTGTTGTTTACTGTTTAGTCAACAGAGAATACGCTGCGTTTTCTCTGGAAATGCAATGAGGTTAGGTAAGCTGCTCCCTGCTGAGCATTTTGCTTGTGGGACAGAGGTCCAAGGCCATCCAGAGAAGCATTCCAGCCTTTCAAAATTGTTCCTTCAGCTATTAGTTTTTGGAGAGGAAAAAAAAATAACTTTCTAGGATAAAATCAACAGAGTGAATCATAGTGGGAAATTTTTGAAAAACACCGTGAGAAATATAAATAAAAGTCAGCTGGGAACTAGGTATGTTACAAATATGGCGGATGCAGCTAGGCATGTTACAAACATGGCAGATGCAGCTAGGTATGTTACAAACATGGCAGATGAAGCCAGGTATGTTATAAACATGGCAGATGAAGCCAGGTATGTTATAAACATGGCAGATGAAGCCAGGTATGTTATAAACATGGCAGATGAAGCCAGGTATGTTATAAACATGGCAGATGAAGCCAGGTATGTTATAAACATGGCAGATGAAGCCAGGTATGTTATAAACATGGCAGATGAAGCCAGGTATGTTATAAACATGGTAGGTACAGCTAAGTATGCTATGAATATGGTGGATGCAGCCAGGTATGTTACAAATGCAGCGGATGCGGCTAGGTATGTTACAAACATGGCGGATGCAGCTAGGTATGTTACAAATATGGCAGATGCAGCCATATTAAGAGGACTGGGGAGAAGATACCAACAGTAAAGAAAGTGTCCAAGCCTGAGGACCTGTGCTCACATCCCCGGTGCTCACAGAAAGGACAGCTATGGCAGCATGCATGACAGCAAGGGCTAGAGAGGCTGAGGCAGCCGGGTCTCCACACTCGCTCATCGGGAGCCAGCTTAACTTGATTGGGTCGGGAAGCAGTGACTGAGGAAAACATTCAACTTTTGGCTTCTGCATGTTTACACACACAAACACACACACACACACACAGACACACACACACACACACACACGTATGTAATAACCTCTGTACAAACACTCAAATTAACATGTACACACATAAAAAATCAGTGTTTTATTTTAAAATGATAGAAAAGAACAATGGGAAATCACTAACAAAAGAAAAATGGCAGTGAGGAAACTATTTTTGAATATTCAAAAGAATGTGAGATCATGTTAATTTGTATGACCTTTCTAGAATTAGCTATGCAGAAAATGTTAAGAGGATAAAAAAAATGTCATGACCTGAACTTTTACAATTTTTTCCTGAGATGTCTTAGAAGTGTCAAACTGTCAAAATATGTTGACATAAAGATCTGAGCTTTGTAGCATTATCTGGGATAGAGTTTTAGAAGCAAACCTGGGGAGGAGATACAGCTCATATGAGAGCCCCCAGGTTTAGTCCTCAGCATCAAAATCACGTAAGCCATGTTTGTCCTCCCCCAGGTAGCTGTGTTTGGGATCTCACGCTTACTGGGTCCCTTAGAATTTCATTCATTCCTTTCTTCTATTGTATGTGTCTTCAATCTCTCTTCATCTACTAGGCACGAATATGTTTACATTTCTAAAACACTTAGCACCTTTTAAAAATTGCCTTATAATTTCACACATGTATATAATGTATTTGATCCAACCCACCCCCTATACTCCCTCCAGTTTCTCCCCTACCCCCAACTTCACTTTTTTATTGTTGTTTTATTTTGTGAGCCCACACTATTCTAGCCCTCTGCTCTTCTGGACAAGGAGATTCTAGCTTCCTCCACTAAGTTTCCTTTGTCCCAACCCTTCCTATTCACTGATTGTTCCTCTCTTATAATAGGCAAGGCCATCTCCACACGGCCACGTCCTTGATTACCCTGTGGTACTGCCCTTGCCCCTTGCTTTTGTGCATGCCTCAACACCCCAGTCTGCTCCTTCTTTGGTTTCCCGTACACCTCACTCCTGTTTGCCCACTTTCATCAATGTCTGCTCTTCACTGGTCTCTTGAATCTTCTTTTCCCATCACGTTTGGAAGTAGAAAGTATGGGGGGTTGGTTCAGTTCAATAGAGTTATTTCCTCCTGGGATCTCATCCAAGCCCATGTCTTCTGATGGCTTTAACATGATATTATGTCCCTGTCTTGAACCTTCCCTGAAGCCAGACTCAAGGAATATAGCCAGCTGCCTGTTCCTCGTGACATTTGTGGGCTTCAGACATCCCCAACGCTTCTTGGTAGCCCATGCCGGAAACACGAACATTCAGGAGGTTAAGCAGGGGGATTGATTGTTAGCTCTCTACTAACCTGTACTACAAAGTCAGTCAGACAGACAGACAGACAGACAGACAGACATCTTGACTCCATCTCCTCTCCAACACACTTAAATCGCTTCTATTCTCCCCATTTCCTTCATTACAACCAACCACCTGCTCAGTGATTTGAACAACATCATTGGTCATTCTCCTTGGTTCTTCAAACTTCTCTAGAACCAATCGGCAAATAGCAGTTGCTACCTTCAAACCATACCTTATCTTTGACTTTCCTCTCTCTGCACTACCTCTGCCACCACCTTGGTCTTAGCTTCCAGCTCCTCCTGCCTTACTGGGTGGCTTCCCAAACTGCATCCCTAACTATTGCTGCAATTGTTCTCGCCCCTACAGTCTTTTCTTTCGTCCATACCAGGATTTCAAATTTTCAAATAAGGTGATGACTGACAACTTGAATTAGGATAGTGTGGAAAGCCTCGCAGTGGCTGCCAGGACACGCATGCTCCTCTCCTGCCTTGTGTTCTGATGCCTGCCACCTGCACGCTCATCCTACTTCTTCATGTTGTGATCCTTGCTCTTTGGAACACAGACTTATACACCCATGCCATATTGTATTCGGTGCAGTCAACCGTAAGAGACTGGATTTAAGCTTCAAAGGACAAGAAATCATTAATTTTTAAACACATTGAATGAGTTTACTAAATGCATCTTAATTTTGGCAGCTGCACTCATGTACTCCATTAGTTAGGAATTATCTGTTGGCTAAAATGACAATGACATAAATAATAGCAATTTTCCTCTTACATAGCAAGACCTGAAGCCTATCATCCAGAGAGGACAGGTACTTACATGCCACCGTCTATGTCCTGGGTTCCTTCTAATCTTCTCTCCCCCTCCACCTTATATGAGGGTTCCAACTTCAGAGTTGTTTCCTGGTCTGAGGGCAGCTGTTGTGATTCTGGTAAGCATATTCATGTTCCAGAAGAGAGGGAAATTGTTGGAATTCTAGTTGAGACTCGTGAAAGGGGAAACACAGTTGATCATCTTCCCGTGATTTCTGATAAATCATTTCTTGGAAAGGAAAAAGCGGGGGATCAGATTGATGGTAAAAAGAGATGCGTTCCAGCCTAGTGCCAGGGATAAAGGAATCTGAACTTGAGAGCAGGAAGAAGAATGCCAGCACTGTTGGCCTCTTTACTGTGTCCTGGACACTTCAACTCCTACATCTCAAACACTATAGGGTGGGATGAACCATGTCCCTGCCACTGTCTTGTTGAAATCCTTTTTCCCACCCCATACTTCAGAATATGAATGGATTTGAAGAAAGGACTTTTATATTTAAACATAGGTCACTAAGTAGCCGCAGTTATGGATTGAATGAGAAACATCAGAGTTGAGTACCTGTTTCCTAGTTGGCAATGCTATCTGGTAACATGGTTCCATGTTATGGAACCCTTAAGAGGTGAAGCCTTATTAGAGGAAATACATCACTAGGGGTGGATTTTGAGATTTCTGTAGCCCAGTCCCACTTCCTGTTCTCTCTGCTTCCTGTATGCCCAGGAAATACGGTCTGCTTCCTGAAGGCCAAGCCTGTCTCACATCTCTGCTGCCGTAACTGTACTTCCCTAGAACTCTAAGGTGGAATAAGCTCATTCATCTCTAAGTTACCTTTGGTCATGGTTAGTTTACTAAAGAAACAGAAAGGTAACTAAACCAGCCCCTAATCCGGTATGACCAGTGTTATAGAAGGAGATTGGGACCACACACGCAGAGGGGAGTCCATGTGCAGAAACATGGAGTGTCTATTAGCCTAGGAGAGAGAGGCCTCAGAAGAAACCAATTTCGCCAACACCTTGACCCCCAGCCTCCAGGAAAGTGAGGAAAGGAATTATATTGCTTAAGCCACTCCATCTGTGGTGCTTTGTTACAGCAGCCCTCGCTGACTAAGACATGTGATGACACTCATTTTTCCAATAAAGAGACTCACACTCCAAGGAGGTGACATAGCCAAGATCATAAGCCAGGATGTGGCAGTACCAAGCTTCAGCCCTGAGCCTATCCAAAAGTCTGCCTTCCCCATCTTCCACGTACTTCTGGGCTGCACCTAACATACTTCCTCCAAGATTGAAAAGGTCTAGATCCTCTTCCCCTGTTCTCATTAAAGGGGAACACGAGAAAGAAGTACCAATCAGAACCAAGCAAAGAATGTTTCAAGCTCAATGTCTCAAATTGACGGCAGTGCAAGCCACTTGCCAATGTGCTACATGTTCACGAATATTTTAAACAAAGTCGGTTGTCAAGCCAGATGGAAGACGATCAATGATGTGATCCCACTCAACAAAAATGTAACTTTTTTAAAGGAATTTTAATCTTTTAGGGTTCTGCCATTCTGTTTTCAGTTCTTTTGAAATTCCCAATTCTGTGTGAAATTAGGAAAGTATCACTGTAATCCTGCCTTAGACTACCTTCTTGTTCTAGTTTAAATGTGACGAGGCACCCGAAAGGCCCATGTGCTGAAGGACGTTGGAAGATGGTTGGATCACAAGGACTCTCACTTCACTGATGGATTAATATGGACAAAAAGAATGGGTCAGAGGAGGTACAGCTTGGATGGATGAGGAAGGCCAGTTGGGATATAGATTTAAAGAGTAATCTTGTCCCACATGGTTCATGTGCCCTTTCTCTCTCTCTCTCTCTCTCTCTCTCTCTCTCTCTCTCTCTCTCTCTCTCTCCTCTCTCTCTTTCTCTCATTCTTCTTGATTGCTGTGTGAGGTCGGGAGCCTTCCTCTATTATGCACTTCGTCCATGATGATTTTCATCACTAAAGGTCCCAAAGGACTGAAACCAAATAGCCTTGAACCAAAACTTCTAAAACCAGGAGCGATGTTGTTCCTTTCCCCTAAGGTGATTTTCTCTGGTATTCTGTCACAGTAGCAAAAAATAAACAGGGCTGTGCTCTGGTTAGTCTGTGTTTCGTTGTCGTGATACATTAACAACATTCACGGAGTTTGTCCTAGTGGGACAGGAGATCAGTTTATTTCATTTTAAACGGCTCGTTGTGTGCACATAAATGTACAAGTTGTCGGAACAAGGAACTGGTTTGGTGGTGGTGGTTGGTTTTGCTGTTCTTGTTAGCACAGCATTTCATTTGGTTATATTTTAAATGTAAAAATGCATAATGTAGCTGGGCAGTGGTAGTGCACACATTTAATCCTCAGGAGGCAGAGGCAGACAAATCTCTGTGAGTTCGGAGACCAGCCTGGTCTACAGAGTGCGTGCTATGATAGCCAGGACTGTTCCACAGAGAGAGCCTATCTCAAAAAACAAAGCAAAGCAAAAATGTATAGTGTATAAGGCAGAATATTTGATAATATGGGAACGAGGAAACGTTAAGCCAAAGAACAACATGCATTTAAAATAAATCAAAACTTTTATTTTTTAAAATGCCAGCATCTTGTAATTCAACACATCTATCTTATTTTAATTGTAAAAGACAGAGGGATACTTAGACTGGAGAGGTGTTTGCTGAACTTAGATGCTTCAGCCAGAGCTCTCAGCATAAGGCTCCATAGAAAACATTCCTGGCTCTCCTGTTGATGTCGCTCTTGATTTGGTACTGTGAGCAAACAGGACAGTGAATGGCCATGTAGTCATCACAAACAGACCCAGGAATGCCATGTCGGGTTCAGTAGACAGTCATCATTGCCACCGTTGTCCCACACAAACAACATTCATTCATGTCAGAGGCCACTTGACACCCACGACACAGAAAACAAAATGTCATAGATTCAGACTCCATGGTCACTGAAGCAATCCTACAGGCTGCCTGCCAGCTGGAATTTCGGGACACTTGAACAAATCCAGGATGCTTCACAATGACCTTTGTGACTGAGATGTTTTCAGTATGGGTTCTCAAGAGCTCTAGTAGTAAAAAAAAAAAAAAAAAAAGGTTTGGATCAGAAAGTGTCTTATGGTCTGAGGTCAATCTTACTTGAAGTCCGGAGAACTGTTTTAATGATTCAGATCAAATCTGACTCCTACTCCAAGCAACAGAAAATACAGAAAATTTTAAACTGTGGGTTTCAGAAATCTGAGACGAGACAATCTGAGGTTTTTAGGGACTGCTTTCAGATTTGAAAAAGTTAGCAAAATAACGGTTTACTGTAGGCAATAGAGGCAAAAAAAAAAAACCCAACATGCCAGATGCTAAGCTAATAGATGAAAATTGCAAGACAAGATATCTGTCCACTCTACCAAGAAAGGCTAGAGAAACTGCACGGTGAGCCAGCCTACAATGCACAGGGGACAAACCCAGTGAGACATGCTTCCTTTTTCAGAAGAGAATAGCATGCCCTTCAAGAAAGACTTGGATCCTCTGTGCATACTGTTAGGAAAAACAGATCAACACGCAGATATACTTTGAATTCAAAGATCAGAAAAACCCACATACATTTTTGGCATATACAGTTACATTCAAGACAGAAATAATTTGGATTATCACAGCTTCCTATACCACTAAATCACACACTGAAAGAGAGTTCTAATCATCTGACAAATGATTAGAACAAACGAGGTAACTTGATATGTGGCTGGTTATACAAAATAAGTAACCAAAAAAAAGTTTTTCTCTTCTGGACTATATGGCAAAGCGAATTCAATTCTGGGAAAATGTTGGAATTGGAGGGAAATTGAAGGCTTGAGAGACTGACATCAAAACAAAAAAAAAAAACCTGGAGAGGTGCAGTCTGCCAGAGCTTGCCTAAGGGCTGGACGGAGGAAGCTGGGCACTGCCAACAGGGACGGAGTGGGAGAGAGTCTCCCAGCCCTCACCCCTTGCTTTGCCCCACCTTTCCTAGGACAAATCACAGCTGACCTAACAAACCCAGCAGGACCAGAGAGCCTCTGCCTCACTCCGGTGCCCAGTCAATGGGTAGAAAGCAAGGGCGGTGCTATGGCAATGACTCTCGCAACATTTTTAGGCTAATAGATTCTGGGACCACGTACTAGGCACTCATAGTAGCTAAATAGAATGAAGAAAGAGTCTTCAGTGAGTAAGGGGCAAACTGCTGCTAGCAGGTCAGTGTTGCCTCAGCAGTGTTGCCAAGGAAACAAAAGGCTTCGCTCCCTTTCACTCTCCAGCGGCAGGGCGGGCGGCTCAGCGCCTTCGCCTTCGGCTACTCCCCACGCCACACACACTTTCTGATCCACTCCCCCTCACATCCTGCTGTAAATCTTTCTGAAAGCTCAGCCTTTACTCCCAGATAATGTGTCTGTCCAGGCAGCTTGCATCCAGTCTGGCTTTGTTAGCAGTTTCTCCAAGCTGTTGCTCTCCCTCTCTCTCTCTGGCTCCCCGGAGACAGAGGCAGGTGAACACATCGGACCCACAGCTGGAAGTGGCAAAGTGGGCTTTGTTCTGTTGTGACATCTGCCTGGAAGCTCTTCTCATGCCCATAGAATCAAGGAGGACAGATGTGTTCTTCAAGTCTGTACTGTAGGCCCACAAGGTGGCTGTGTCGGTGAGAGGGATCTAAGAAGCCAGTTGGAGAAAATTCAGGCCCAGAATTGGGGTTAGGTAAATAACTGAGAGGATGGAGCCTGCAGGGGGCAGTCTCCACTGCCCTGTGTCCTGCAGGGGGCAGTCTCTACTGCCCTGTGTCCCATCATGCCCTTGTCTTATTCACAATCAACTGATGGCTCAGTTGCCCCTACACCTATGTCAAGGAGTGGGAGGAGGCAGAATGGGAGAGTAAATGTCCCAAGTATCAGCGCAAAATTCAGTTGAAACCTCCTTTGGACTTTATCTTTTGGAAATAGCATCTAATGGGGTATAGTGCAGAAGTGCTGAGAACCCCAGATTGGCTTCACCTTCCCCCTCTGTCTGGGCTTCCCCAAGATTTGGAAAGATAAAGATATTTCCATGGGGAAAGCAGCAGGCACCGGAGCTCTGAGGACACTCCCAAGTGCCAATAGGATCCCTGCTGTTTTCCAGGCTTGGGATCCTGGAGCAAAATCATGGAGCATGCTAAGCAAATGCAGGACTATAGAGTCAAGAGGGCTTCAGCTGAGTTTGAAGCCACGCCTCCGTTTTCCAGCAGTGGGTTCTTGGGTGAAGCAAATGACCTCCAGACATCTCAGCCTTACACCTCAAAGGAGAACATATGTGTCCATTAATTAGCATAGGCTGGAGATTCAGTGACATCTGGCATGGTTCCTGGGTCCTTGTGTGCAGATAAATGCCACTATTCTGCAGGTACTGACTGGGCACAATCAGTGTTAGAAATTAAGACCTAGCGGGAGTGAACACAAGAAAGTCTAAACCCCTTTTCTTGTTCTGCTCTTCTCCGGCTGCCTCCAGGCCTTGAGTGCGGGGGTCATAGCGCCTGCATGGGTCCAGCTGAGGGCCAGGATCTTTTTATGAAGAAGGGCTTCCCAGAACATTTGCTGGTACATCAGACTCCTTGCTTCCTGTTCAGGGTTTCAGGGCCAAGACACAGGCGTTTACCTCTCTCTTGACTCTACGATGTGTATTCCTAGAGTCCTAGGTGAGTACCCAAATGCAGATTCACGCTTTCCTTCTGTCTCAGCCCAAGCAAGTCCTTCTCCTCACTCCCCTCCCCACTGAAAACTGCAGAGCGAAGGACACCAATGCCCACCAGGTGACCATGGCTTTGACCTTGAGGAGAGTCATTTGTCCAACCAAGGGCACTCTGAGGCTCACCGGAACACTTCTGTCTCATGCAGAGAAGAAAGGCATGGGGGTCTTTGCAATGCCTGTTGGACCTTCTGAGGCTCAGACAGACCCATGAGAATCAAATGAGCAACTGCTCTCTGGAGCCCCAGGCTTGCCACAGGCTTGCCCCAGGCTCACCCACTGCAGGAGTAAGAACAGACACCCAGCTGAGTCTGAAGCTCAGTCACAAGGAACTCCCATTCTTTCCCAGTCATTGCCACCAAGGAGAGAGGCACCTAGGAAAGCTATGACAAAGGGCTTGTGGGGGAGGGGACCAGAAGGGGAGCAGAGCCTAGCGTATACCACAGTTAACTGAGAGAGGAGAGAATTTCTTTGGTAACAAGGCTGGCCCAGCCATTCTCAGGCTCCCAAGTGACCTGGGCCTCTCAGGGGTGCCTATAAATCATTTCGCACCAGTCAGGGTTGCTTGTGTGTTATGCATCACCATAAAATATTTTTGAGCAAAAAACTCTGGCACTCTGGCCTCCTTTTTAATTTTTCCCTTAAGTCACAGGACCCCAGACCCCCTGGCCCCCTGGAAGATCCCAAGCGAATCAAATTACTGCTGGAGAAAAAGTGTGCTGCCCTGGCCTCCTCCCTCATTGAACCCACGGCTGGCTCTTTTTCAGCCGAGGATGTGGCTGTTGCCCTGGGAGGCAACCAGAGGGCTGTGGCCCCACAGGTGCGCCGGGAGGACGGCAGGAGCCTGGAGGAAACAGAGCTTGGCTGGACCTAGAAGCTGATCCTGGCTACATTATTACAAAAAGTTATTAAACGATATTCAGTTACAGGATCCCAGGCTTAACAAAGAATGAGGCCCCGTGCAGCCCCAAACCATATGGGCCCAGAGGCTGCACACACCTGCATGGGAGCAGGCAGGCCTGGTTAGAAGCCATCATCAGGTCTAGGAAAACCATAAAGTTCGGACTTGCTTCACGGCACTTTCTAATTAGCTGTGCAGTGGGTTTTCTCCACTTCCCTATAAAGGCCTGTGCCCCCCTCCTCCACCCTTTTCTCTCCCCTACGGCCCCAGACACCTGGGAGAAGGTTCCCAGTGGAGGCCCCCAGCACTCAGACCGTGGAAGACACTCTAGACAGGAAGACATCCACCTCTGTGTCCAAAACACAAAGCAGAGAGGAGTGCCTCGGAAGGGAGTGAGTCGGTGAGTGGATGCCGCTAAAGAAGAGGGAGAAGCTGCGAGTAGGTGGCGCTGATCAAGGGGAGGAAATTAGGCTAACCAATTACATGTACCCCCACGGACTGGATAGACAGAGTGTAAAGGAGGGTATGAATTCTGTGTGGCGACATGTGAAAAGATTCTTTTCACGGCAGATGCTTACGTCAATTTCTGCGATAATTTTATTTGCTTATTTATTTATTTGCTTATTTATTTATTTATTTATTTATGGCTGGGAAAGTTGTGTATGCCTGTGATGCTGACTACACTGTCATACCTGAAGACAGCTTAGTCTCCTGGGCCGCGGCCATGCCTCCCCCATAGAGTTGCCTTGGTGCTTGTAGGATGCTTGCATAAGGCACATTTACAAATACATGAAATTTTTGTAATACAAAAGACAATTTGAAATACAAAGACAAGATGGCTAAATTCTATAATGAGCTGGTTGTGGCAGAGAAAAACCTACAGAGGTGGTAAGGACCAAACTCCTTAATCCAGACTTTTCTGGAGCGCCAGCACGTGAAGTAACAGTCGGGAGGGAGGGTTTGTCTCCCGCCACTGTTCACCCGCAAAAGAAAGAGGAAAAATGCAAACTATTTTGGAGGAAGCCAAAGTGTCTCTTGACCTCTTCCCTGGCTGGAGTGGTGGTTCCTCAGGAGCTGAAGTCACCGTTTGGCAGGTGCTAAAGGTGAGCCTGGGCCTGGCTTGCTCCTTTTGCCCTCCAGGATGCAAACCTCTTGAAAAGATAAAGGAGCAGAGTGTGAGGCGAGGCCTTGTGCCTGGGTAAATGGATGTGCCTGACAGCTTCCTGGCGTTCGGCCGGGGAGATGTCCTGCAAAGCTTTGAAAACTGTGTGGAGACTCCAGTGAGCTGCTCTGAGGCAGATCTACAGGACTTATACACCTGGACACTTGTTCCTGGCTACTGGAGCAGCAACGTTAGCCAGGCCTGCTACTCTAGGCCACACTGTGCTTTGCAAGAGAATTACCTTGTGAGAACTCAGGGTTTTACTATTGGTCAGTGTGTAGATACATTTCTACCACGCAGTATTGGTATAAAGCAATGGTCTGGGGACCAGTCATGTCTGTGCCTATGTGAATATATCTTTTAAAATGTAAGAGATTCTGCAAAAGAGGACTGCTCAGGAGAAGGCCAGGTTTTCTTTTCTCTTGCCTTTCCACTTTTTTTTTTATTATTTTTTTTATGACGGATTCTTACTAGAGAGCTAGGGCTAACCTTGAACTTAGGTTCTTCCCTCCTCAGATGCCCCTACTGGGTCCGCATTTCCGTTCTTTATCAAGCCGAGTGGGAGAAGAGACTTCAGACTTGGAAGAAGGGATGGCGTATTCAGAAGAGGACAGGGTGTGGGAATTGTCGGGAAAAAGTCCCCACCCCCATGGGCTTTGAAGGATGTAAGACAAGCTTACACAATAGCTCATATTCCAGCCCCAGAAGGGAGGAGGCCACGCTGTGTAATATTTCCAGTTACGTTCAAGAAACAGCCTGGAATGATCATAATTCTTGTCTGCAGCAAATGGAAGGGTGAGGCAAGGGAACCACGCAAGAGTAATTAGGCAGCCAGTGACCGTGGCTCTGAACCTGCGGGCCCTGGTAAACACAACATAAATTTTTTAAGGGCTCCATTGCCCTGCGTGCAGCACAACTTTGATATCTGAGCCGCAATTAGACTTTGCCCTCGCGAGGAATCAGCTAAATGCTTGTAAAGCACACCTGTGATCCCGGCATGTCGTGTTTCCAGGCCCATGTGCACACTCCTTCCTTGTGATCCTGCAGCTTGTGACAGCCACTTGTGGGTCTTCTCTTGAGGCGATGGCCTCCTGGCGCTCTGGGGACCCTTTCCAAACAGTGAAAATAGTTTTGCCAGTTGCTGCATCGCAGGCACTGAAGGGTGATATTAAATCTGGGGCGGCTAACACTCCCTAGAGAAATGAATCGGAGAGATGAAAGTCTTCGCTGGACTCTACAAGATTCTCTACTTTCATGCATCTTCGGTGTTTTAGAAGTCGCTCCTTCGCTTCTGTCCCGAGACATTTATCTTGGTGTTCCAGCAGACATGTGGAAGATACCATCTGCGTGGGGATTTCCGCTGGAAGCCCGTCCAAAGCAGCAACGCCTTCCTTCCCAGAATGCACTGTTCTCTCTTGCCTTTTCCTCAGATCATCCCAGGCAGGAACATCTTGCCGCTGAGCACCAGGAAGGGGGAGAGTAAGAAAGGTGGAGGAGGGGGAGGGGAAGGAGGAGAGGGGGAAGGGAAGGAGGGAGGGTGGGCTAGGAAACCAATTATGTATGACAAAGAAAAATACTCTTCTCTTATTCCTGGTATTTAGTCTTTGTTAGATGGAGCTCACTTCCAACATACCGTAAGTTTTTGCCCCAGCAGCCAACCTGCCTCAGCCACCCGGCAGTGACATCATCACGTGCCACCAGGTGACTTTCCACATCAGCTATGCGATGTGTTCACTCCTTGAAAGTGCCCATCGATCACAGTTCTCTTGCTTCCTGTCTGTTGTCTGCCTGTTTGTCTGTCTGCCTCTCCCCCTCCTCCACTCCCCCATCCCGCAATCTCTGCCACTACCTCTACTGTGCCTGGACTGTTCCCTTAGGGGCACACTACAGCAGGGCCTGCGGAAGGTACCCATTTTACCGAGTTTTTTTCCCCCTTTCCATGCAGCCACAGCAAGTCCTACAGAAGAAATAAGCAGTCCTGGCACACACACACACACACACAAAACGCTCTCGGAAATGGCCCCCATTTCCAACCCCCGGCTCCTAACTATTCCAACAAGGGTGACTTCCAAAGCCTGCTGCTCCTTCAAGGTGTCTGTGACTCTTCCATCCACAGATGAGCTATCTGGTTAGGAGCAAAGACTCTCTCTCAAGCTAGACTCCCTGTGTTCACATATCAACAAGCCATCTGGCAGCTGGGTCACCCTGGCCAGATTGCTTAACCTGGTCACTTACAGAATATGACCACAAATAATAGCAGCTTCATTAAATGTGAATGTATGCGAAGCAATGTAAGAGTACTTCATGCAAAATAACTACTCAAACATTATTAACTACTCTTATTACTTCTCATGGAATTATTCCCCCATCCCACCTGAAACTCGCTCTGTAGACCAGGTTGGCCTCGAACTCAGAGATCCACCTGCCTCTGCTTCCCAAGTGCTGTGATTAAAGGCATGTGCCACTACCAGTCGGCTTTTGTTGTTTATTATCATTAAGGTTTTTATGTGCATGAGTGTGTTTGCCTACCTGGGTGTCTCTTGTCCAAAGGCTAGAAGAGGGTATAGGATCTCCTAGAACTGGAATCATATATACATGGTTATGAGCAACCATGTGGGTACTAGGAACCGAACCTAGGTCATCTGGAAAGGTAGCCAGAGCTCTTAACCACTGAACCAACACTGCAGCCCCCTCGTAGTAGTATCTTGTCGCTATCTGTTGGTAACTCATTTTCTCGAGTCTTTTTTTCCCCTTGGATTATTCCAATTTAAAACTGGAATAATCTGTCCTTTAAGGTAAGATTTGGGGCCCTATTCTTTCCTTCCTTTCTTCCAAGTTGTATACTAATAACTGGATTATTAAAGTTGTAAAAAGGAGAGCAAACAAAAATTATGTGAGAGGTAGAGACAAAGTTCTGTATTAAAATGCAGGCCTAGCATGTATGAGGCTCTAATTTTCATCTTGGGCGCCAAGAGATTAAAATTAAGATATTCAACCTCCCTGACTTCTGGAGTATAGAGAAAGGAAGTATTTTAGTCACAGTTGCTGTGAAGAGACACCGTGACCAAGGCAACTCTTACAAAAAAAATTAATTATAAGCTTGCTCATGGTTTCAGAGGTTTAATCCATTATCATCATGGTGGGGAGCATGAAAGCACACAGGCAGACATAGTGCTGGAGAAGAAGGTGAAAGTTATAACCTGAACCAGAAGCAGTGAGGGTGGTGGGGCTGAGACTGGCATGGGTTTTCAAAACCTCAAAATCAGCACCCAGTGACACACTTTCTCCAATATTCCAACAAAGGCCACACCTCCTAACCCTTCTCAAATAGTGCCACTCCCTGGTGACTAAGTATTCAGGTATATGAGCCTGAGGAGGACATTCTTATTCAAACCACCACACAATGGCTGGAGGTTTAAACAGTGAGCATAGAGAAAGAAGAGAATAAAAGAGAGTGTATGAGTTGCAGAGAAATACCAGGATTCCCAGGTCAAGGAATGACAAGGACCTGTGGGTGCCACTAAGTCAAGCATGCACAGAATAAAGTATTAGGGTGATGACGGGAGCATCTAAGACTCTAATCTCAGTAAACACAGATCTGCAATAATGAAACAGCTTTCCTATGACATCCAATTAGCCATGTTCTCAGTGCCTTCTGGGTGTTTTTTTGCCATGCCAAGTTCTTTCAGAGAAGCTCTGCTTTGTCAAAGGCAGAGAGCAAACTGGAGAGATTCTGTACACCTTCTACCTCCCCACCGGCAGTGTGCCTTCCCTGTGACCCCGGGGGTGACATCCTCTCTGCCATGCTCATGCCAGCTGCAGTGGCTCTCCAGGAAGAGCCTCTTGCCCACTCTTGCTTTGGACTTTCAGGGCTGGCAGTGCCCCTAAGTTCTGCACCAACCACTTGAGGGTCAGATCAAGAGATAGCCACCAAATGGGCATGCCCATCTGCCAGCCCTCCAGGAACTGCGGATGCCAGCATGTCAGAGCAGGTAACAACATCAGAGGTCATCAGGTTGGGTCTTTGATTTCAAAAACTGCCACCCAGGCTCTTCCCGTTTCCGTGACTATGAGATATGTTGCCGCCTCCAGGTTCAGACGCCACTGTTTTCCTTCCCTCTCTGGTCTCATTTCCCATACAGAAACTACATTTGAACAAGTAAAATGCACGAAAGCATTTGAGTCTGAGCTCTCTGAAAGCCTTTAAGTGCAACCCACAGGAAGACACAAATGATTCTGTAGACATTCCTATGTATAGAACCGAAGAACCAAGTATTCATGATACCGTCCTGAAATGTGGCGTGTTTGAAGATGGTTGTGTCCACTAAATTGAATTCATGATAGAGGGTGTAGATCACACTGACTTAGGAAGTGTCTTTGCATGGGAGCCATATAAAAATAAACATTGAGACACAGATCATGAGCTGGCAGAACAACCCATAGGCGAGTCTATGAAACAAGCCTGAAATAATGCAGAAAGTGAGAAGGTAAAGTGTTGTGGGCATTCATTCTGCCAATAGATTTGGGGTACTGGCCTTAGGGTGTGGCCTCTTGTCTGCAGATGCAGTCTCTTATAAGGAAAGAGGGAGGCAATCACTCTCTCTCTTGCTCTCACGCTGACTCAGATGGTAGGAGTGAAGCGGGAAGCTTGCTGATGGTGCTCTTTCCCCCTGGGCAGAGCAACTGTGGCGGCCTCCTAACTGTCCTGTCGCAGTGAGCATTCACCACTGTTATACATCTAAATGAATTCTTTTGACCTCTCCCAGACTCTCGTGGATTCTTGCTACAAAGGGAAGAGGAAAAACTGTGACAAGCTACTTATGGAGGCAAAGCTAGAACTCAGTAGCCGTGGGACCCCAAATAAACAATCTAGAACATATTGCAGCATTGCCCCCCTCCTCCCAGATCAGAAAATTAGATGCGGCCCTCTGTAGAGTCCTGTATCTTGGTATTGAGGATTTCCACTGGGAATAGTTAACCCAGAAAACATCTTCCTTGTGATGGGAGAGCTGAGTAGATCCCAGGCGGACACAGAAAACCCTCAAAGAAGAGAGAGGCACGAGACCCTGGTGCCTGGGGCGAGAAGTCATCTACACCCAGAAACATCTACCTCTACTGCAGACAGACAAACCCCAAGGGAGACAGGTGGACGGCATTTGGAAGAGACATCACTAGCCTCCAGCCCCAGAAATGCCACATTGTCCCATGCTGTCATGCGCTCCTTGCTAATCCCCCTGCCTAGCTTTTAAAATCAAAAAGCCCAAAATAGCCAAAGTCAGGCAGAGAGGGTCCACGTGACAAGAGGCGCTGTGCGATTGCTTTAACTCAGATGAATACCAAGTCCCCTTCGTTTTTCCTCTTCACATAGCGTTCCTGGCTTTAAACAGTAAGGAGAAGCTCCCTGCAATCTGCAACCCAACTGTGGAGGGAGACTTTTGATTACAGTTCCCGCTGCTGCTTCTCTGAACCCTCTACCCACCCTCAGCAGTGAATGCTGTACAACTCGCCACCTCCGTGACACTCGCGCCTACAGAAGGGCCCAGGAAGCCAAACAGAAGGCCTGAGAACATTTCCCATCTAAAATGACTTTGAAGAGTCTGAGGTTGAAAGACTCCATGTAATTACAAATTGTCATCATAACACAAATATGTCTGCGTGGACAAGTCCAAGGGAGAAGGGAATTTTCACCAGTGACCAAGCCCTGGAGTTCACTGATCAAATACACATTTCAAGTTTCCCAGGCCTGGCATGTTCACCTCCCAGCATGTGCGGTCCATCTGGAACACATGGCCAGTGCAGACAGACAGGCACTGGGCTGCGAGCAGAAGAGGCAAGGACACTCGGAGCGCGCCTGCCAATAGTCATGGGCTTGAGGGGTTGCCTAAGTCCTCTGCGCTTGCTTTCTCGAGATTGTGAAAGCGCTTTGAAGGGGAGAGAAGGACTACGTCACAGCCCTGAGAAAGGATCAAACAGAGCGCTGCATCTTGGTTGTGAAACTTGGAATGCCTCCACTTTGGTCACTGCCGGAACTTTCTGTTCCCTTCTTCAGATGCGTTAACTGGACAAACAAAACCAGACAATGGGAAAAATGTCAGAGCTTATCCAAAGAGCCTTCTTTGTCCACTTGCTTGTAATCATTTTGCTTTAAGCTCCATAACACATGGATCTGCTCTCTTTATCTGGGTTTCTCTCACCTTGTCAACATCTACTACCATAGAGGCCCAGCTGAGGAATTCCTGCACTCAAGGCTTTGGGCCGAGCAATCAGTGGGGAGGCAGGGCCTCTTAGCTGTGGTTCTTTTCAAGAGGATTTTACTGAAAGATGAAATCGTTCATATAAATGAAGATACATCAGCAGTAGGCACCAAATAAGGACCAAAGAAGTGGCCTAAATAGTTGATGCAGTCCAGGTTAGATATGCTTGTATACAAGGCTATGCATGGAGCTTGTTTCCTTCCACGTTCTTAGGAATAACCTGCCTGGTGCGGGAGAATTATCTGTATTCTGTCAATCATATTTTAATAAAACGCTGATTGGCCAGGCAGGCAGTATAGGCAGGAAAGCCAGACAGGAAGTAGGGGTGGAGCAAAGAGACTGGGAGTATTCTGGAAGCAGAAGCTCTCTCTCAGCCACTCCTGCGCAGACCACCGAAGAGGCAGCATGTAACTTGCCCAGCTGAGAAAGGTACGGAGCCAATGTGGCTAATGTAGATAAAGATAATGGGGTAACATAAGTTATGAGTTAACAAGAAGCCTGACCTAATGGGCCAATCAGTTTATAACCTTATGGAGTCTGTGTGTGATTTTCCGTGGGGCTTGCTGGCTTGTTGGGGTACCGGGCGGGACAGAAACCCCAACAAGCTGGCCCTCGTGTTACACCTGCCACCAACCATCCCTGGTTTTCCAGTATATATACAATGGGTTCCTCTCCACTGGATACTTCCTTCTGGAACTTCAGTTATTTTCTATTCAAAACAAGTGGTTTACTATTTTTTATGTACATTTATGTGCTCTTGCATGAGTTTATGTACTCTATGTATAAGCAAGAGTCCCTAGAAGCCAGAGGAAAGTATCAGATCTTAGGCGACTCAAGTTGCAGGTGGTGGTGAGCTGCCATGTGAGTGCTAAAAATTGAACTAGAGTCCTCTGCAAGAGGAGCAAATGCCTTAACTGCTGAGCCACCTCTCCAGGCCTGCCTTTCTTTACTCCCTGTAACCAGCTAAAGAGTTCTGCTGTGCAGCAAGGGACCAGCCCCATGGCTCTTCCTTTTCTCCTCACAGTTTCGTCTTTATCATTGTTTTTGCTTCTGTTTGCTTTTCTCACATTATTTCTTAGAT